>NC_058523.1:237296351-237603658 GCF_904849725.1 Hordeum vulgare subsp. vulgare
TCTTCTTCTTCTTCTTCTTCTTCTTCTTCTTCCTCTTCTTCTTCTTCCTCTTCTTCTTCTCCTTCTTTTCTCCTCCTTCTCCTTCTGCTTCTCCTTCTCCTTCTCCTTCTCCTTCTCATTCTTCTTCTTCTTCTTCTTCTCCTCCTTCTTCTTCTTCTCCTTCTTCTTCTTCTTCTTCTTCTTCTTCTTCTTCTTCTTCTTCTTCTTCTTCTTCTTCTTCTTCTTCTTCTTCTTCTTCTTCTTCTTCTTTTTTGCTTCTTCTTCTTCTTCTTCTTTTTCTTTTTCTTCTTTTTTTTTTCTTCTTGTATTTTCTTCTTGTATTTTCTTCTTCTTATTCTTCTTCTTGTTCTTCTTCTTCTTCTTCTTCTTCTTATTCTTCTTCTTCTTCTTTTTTCTCCTTCTCCTTCTCCTTCTCCTTCTCCTTCCTCTTCTTCTTCTTCTTTTCTCCTCCTTCTCCTTCTCCTTCTCCTTTTTCTTCTTCTTCTTCTTCTTCTGCTTCTTCTTCTTCTTCTTCTTCTTCTTATTCTTCTTCTTCTTCTTCTTCTTCTTCTTCTTCTTCTCCTTCTTCTCCTTCTTCTCCTTCTTCTTTTTCTTCTTCTTGTTCTTCTTCTTGTTCTTGTTCTTCTATTTTTTTCTTCTTCTTCTTCTTCTTCTTCTTCTTCTTCTTCTTCTTCTTCTTCTTCTTCTTCTTCTTCTTCTTCTGTTGTTGCTTTTGCTTCTTGCTCTTCTTGTTCTTCTTATTCTACTACTACTACTACTACTACTACTACTACTACTACTGCTACTACTGCTACTACTACTGCTACTACTACTGCTACTACTACTACTACTACTACTACTCCTACTACTACCACTACTACTACTACTAGAACAACAACAACAACAACTACTACTACTACTACTACTTGTGCTTCTACATTTTCTTCTTGTGGTTCTGCTTGTGCTTCTGCATCTTCGACATCATCCACAATCAAAGACTTTTGTGCGGGCATCATGCACACTTGGAGACTTAGTTGCAACGATATATCGCCTAAGTTCGAAACCAATCTGAATGAGGACATCATCCACACTCTGGGACTTAGCTGCGACCCCGTATCGCCTAAGTCAAAACCCAATCCGAGTGAGGACATCATCCACACTCAGGGACTTAGCTGCGACCCTGTGTCGCCTAAGTAAAAAAACTAATCCAAGGGAGGACATCATCCGCACTCACGGGCTTAGCTGCAACCCCATATTGCCTTAGTTAAAACATAATTTGAGTGAGGACATCATCCACACTTGGAGACTTAGTTGTGACCCCGTATCGCCTTAGTACAAAACAAATCTGAGTGAGGACATCATCCACACTCGGGGATTTAGTTGTGACCGTGCGTCGCCTAAGTTAAAAACTAACCTGAGTGATAACATCATCCTCACTTGGAGACTTAGCTGCTACCCGATATCGCCTAAGTTAAAAACCAATCCGAGTGAGGTCATCATCTAAACTCGGGGACTTAGGTGCAATGTCGTATCGCCTAAGTTAAAAACGAATCCAAATGATGAAATCATCCACACTCGGGGACTTAGCTACGACCCCTTGTTGCCCAAGTTAAAAACTAATTCTAGTGAGGACATCATCTGCACTCGGGGGCTTAGGTGCGACCCTGTATCGTCTAAATGAAAATATAATCCGAGTGAGGACATCTTCCACCCTTGGAGGCTTAACTGCGACCCTGTATCGCCTAAGTTAAAACCTAATCCGGGTGAGGACATCATCCATACTCGGAGACTTAGCTGCGACCACGTACCGCCTAAGTTAAAAACCAATCCGAGTGAGGGCATCATCCACACTTGCAGAGTTAGCTGTGACTCCGTATCACCTAAGTTAGAAACCAATCCGAATGACGGCATCATCCACACTCGGGGGACTTTGTTGCAACCCCGTATCACCTAAGTTAAAACCCAATCTGAGTGAGGACTTCATCCACACTCGGGGACTTAGCTGCAACCATGTGTCGCCTAAGTTAAAGACTAATCTGAGTGAGGACATCATCCACACTCACGGCTTCCCTCCGACCCCATATAGCCTAAGTTAAAACCTAATCCGAGTGATGGCATCATCCACACTTGGACACTTAGCTGCGATCCTGTATCGCCTAAGTTAAAAGCCAATCCGAGTGAGGACATCATCCATACTCGGGGACTTAGTTGCGACCCTGCGTCACCTAAGTTAAAAACTAATCCGAGCGAGGACATAATCCGCACTCAGAGGATTAGCTGCAACTCCATATCGCCTAAGTTAAAACCTAATCCGAGTGAGATCATCATCCACACTCGAGGACTTAGCTACAACGCTGTATGACCTAAGTTAAAAACTTATTCGTGTAAGGACATCATCCACACTCTGGGACTTAGCTGCAACACCGTATCG
Source organism: Hordeum vulgare subsp. vulgare (assembly GCF_904849725.1). Lineage (NCBI taxonomy): Eukaryota > Viridiplantae > Streptophyta > Magnoliopsida > Poales > Poaceae > Hordeum > Hordeum vulgare. The sequence goes on from NC_058523.1 coordinate 237,298,762, forward strand.
CCTAAGTTAAAAACTAACCTGAATGAGGACATCATCCACACTCGGGGACTTAGGTACGACCCCATCCCACCCAAGTTAAAAACTAATCCTAGTGAGGATATCATTCGTACTTGGGGGCTTAGCTGCAACCCCATATCGCCAAAATGAAAACATAATCCGGGTGAGGACATCATCCACCCTTGCGGGCTTAGCTGCGACCCCGTATTGCCTATGTTTAAACCACATCCAAGTGAGGACATCATTCACACTCGGAGACTTAGCTGCGACCCCGTATCGCCTAAGTTAAAAACCAATCCGATTGAGGGCATCATCCACACTTGGAGACTTAGGTGTGACTCTCTATCACCTAAGTTAGAAACCAATCCGAATGAGGACATCATCCACACTTTGGGACTTAGCTGCGACCCCATATCGCCTAAGTTAAAACCCAATCCGAGTTAGGACATCATCCACACTCGGGGACTTAGCTTCGAACGTGAGTCGCCTAAGTTAAAACTAATTCGAGTGAGCACATCATCTACACTTAGGGTCTTAGTTGCGACCCCGTATTGCCTAAGTTAATTAAAACCTAATCTGAGTGGGGACATCATTCAGACTCGGAGACTTAGCTATGACCCAGTATAAAATCAGTTAAAAACCACTCCGAGTGAGGACACCATCCACACTCGGGGGCTTAGCTGCGTCCCGGTATCGCCTAAGTTAAAACCTAATCCGAGTGAGGACATCATGCACACTCGAAGATTTAGATGGGACCCCGTATCACCTAAATTAGAAACCAACCTGAGTAAGGACATCATGCACGCTCGAAGACTTAATTGCGACCCCATATCGACTAAGTTATAAACCACTCCGAGTGAGCACACAATCTACACTCGTGGGCTTAGCTGCGATCCTTTATAGCTCAAGTTAAAACCTAATCCGAGTGAAGACATCATCCACACTTGGAGACTTAGCTGCAAACCGTATCGCCTAAGTTAAAAACCAATCCGAGTGAGGACATCATCCACACTCAGGGACTTAGCCACGACACCATATCACATAAGTTAAAAACTAATCTGAGTCAGGACATCATCCGCGCAAGGGGGCTTAGTGGTGACCCCGTATCGCCTAACTTAAAACCTAATCTGAGTGAGGACATCATCCACATTCGGAGGCTTTGCTACAAACCCGTATCGCCTAAGTTTAAAACTAATATGAGTGAGGACATCATCCACACGTGGAGATTTAGTTGGGACCCAGTATCGCCTAAGTTAAAAACCACTCCGAGTGAGGACACCATGCACACTAGGGGGCTTAGCTGCGACCCCGCGTCGCCTAAGTTAAAACCTAATCCGAGTGAGGACATCATGCACACTTGGATACTTATATGTGACCACGTATCGCCTAATTTAAATAAATCTGAGTGAGGACATCATTCACACTCGGGGAATTAGCTGCGACCCCATATCGCCTAAGTTAAAACCTAATCTGAGTGAGGACATCATCCACAGTCGGAGATTTAGCTGCGCCCTCGTATCACCTAAGTTAAAAACCAATCCGAATGAGGACATCATTCACACTCTGGGACTTACATGTGACCCCGTGTAGCCTAAGTTAAAAACTAATCTTAGTGAGGACATCATCCACACCCGGAGCCTTAGTTGGTACCCCATATCGCCTAATTTAAAACCAATCCTACCGAGGACATCATCCACACTAGGGGGCTTAGCTGCGACACCGTGTCGCATAAGTTAAAAAGTAATCTGAGTAAGGACATCATCTACACTCGGGGGCTTAGCTACGACCCTGTATCGCCTAAGTTAAAACCTAATCCGAGTGAGGACGTGATCCACACTCGAAGACTTAGTTGCGACCCCGTATCATCTAAGTTCAAAACTACTTAAAATGAGGACACCGTCCACACTTGAGGGCTTAGTTGTGTGGGGACCCCGACCCATAAGTCGAGATTACCAAATGCTTGTGTATAGTGACCCCAGAGATCAATGCTCACTGAACACACATAATCTGAATAATAAGAGTCGTACATCCATTCATAAAGTTTGATACACATAAAGACCATGGAGGTCAAGTATTATATAGGTAGGGCCATGGAGGCCAACACACCAAACTAAATTAGCAACAGAAATCCTAAACGAAAATGTGAACCCATGCCATCTGCCTTAACCCTACATGCATTCTGATTGGGAAGCGTCCTAGTTCGCATGTTCGTCTCCAATGAATTCTTCGTCAAACTCTTGTTGTTCCGTGCATGGAAAATGGCAAGCCAATGAGTACTTTGAATGTACTCGCAAGAAACCCATGATGTGGAACAAGGTAATAACAATGCATGATATAGCACTAATAGGTAAATTACAGAAAGCTAATTTTAAGTGCAAGTCATGATCAATATCTTATGAAGGTATGCATCATGAGTTAACCGGTATCCATATGCATAAGGTAGAGATATCAATATAACCTCGGGTTGAACGCCTCATGCGTACCCACCATGGCAAGTCACCTGACTTATCTCAGTGTCACACCATCATCAGTGTCACACCATCATCTTTCTCACGCACACACGCCAAGTTGTGAAGACATATGGACGTAGTCTAAGCAGGACCACCAACTGTCCATGACCATGGACACGGCTATTCAAATAGTTTGACACTCTGTAGATGTTGCACACTTTACCCACAAGACTCGGGAAACTTCCGTGGCAATCCACGACTCACGGTATTTTTCTTACCCGAGGTAAGTACCCAAACAATTCCTTTCCCATGACGATACCAACAAAGAGTCGACTTGTTGGTGCCATCCCTTGTGATATACATCACTAATATCATCCACGAGGGAATACAACGGTGTGCCCGGTGTGTGTAAAAACAACCCATGATCGTCCTTTCCTCGCATGGCCCCGTCTCGAGAGTAACCACATTACTCCCGCCATTAGTAATGCGGGCTCTCTGCTAGTAGCAACCATAGTAATCAACAAGGCCCCATCCCATAAGAGGTATCGTGGTTGTGCATGTAAGGTTGGACGGTGAGCACATCTTAAATCTAACCCGTCTTCGAGAAAACACACACACACCTTGTCTCGGTACACCACTTCTTTCTCAAGTGGTCACCAAACCCATCACCATCTCCCCCGAGCATTAGTGGCACCCGAGGGGTTTTCGAAAGGTCTTTGAAAACACCATTGTTTCCAACACATGCATAGTCCCACCCATTTGTGTAGCAACTACATAGAAATCAATCTACTTACCACGCACACAACTCTAAACACAACTAAAGTCATGTGATGCAAGTGTCAAAGTGAAAGGACAGAGGCAACCCATAAAGGTGGTCACCATAGTCACCATGATGCGATACAACAAAGTAAATGCTATATGCCATTCAAAAAGGGTTTCAAGTCATGGTCAACGGGCTGCTTGCCTGGCTTAACAAAATCTCCAGGGTCTTCAAAGTCTTTTGCTCCAAGTCCATCGTTAACAATGGAATCTATCGTAACAATTATAATGAGAATACTAAGGCCATGAAAATAACAAAGAAATAAATTCTTCCTAAAAATGTTACACCATTTTTGTAAAGGGATAACTGCATTTCTGCCCCTAGTTGGGTCACACTCGACTGATTTGCCCCCTATTTTTTCAACAATTGCGGTTTTGCCCAGCTCACCTCACTCGCCTTGTGTTTTTGCCCTTTCGGCACGGTCCGTCTAGTCACGGTTCGCCATGTGGCGACTGATAACTGGAAGGAACCGTGCCGGAAGGCAAAAATACAAGGCGAGTGAAGTGAGCTGGGCAAAACCGCAATTATTGAAAAAATAGGGGCAAATCAGTCGAGCGTGACCCAACTAGGGACACAAATGCAATTATCCCTTTTGTAAAATAGCAAGTTGCATGTAAGTCTTGTAAAAACTATTGGACTTTGGTGTTCGAGTGTAAAAAGTGTCAAAAAAGCATTTTAAAAAATAGCTAAATTATTCAAAACTAGGTTTTCAAATAAAGCAATGTACAAAACTTTGTGTAAAAATTACACAAGTCACAACATTAAATATCTTAGGTTTTTAGAAAAAAATAGGATTTTCAATTACTACATTTGGACCATTATTTGATCCTATGGGATTTTTGGAAGTTCTCATACAATAGAAAAAGGGGAAAGCAACTGCTCAAATTGGGCCTACTCAGGAGGGCACCCGAGCCACCCGAGAAGAAGTGGCCCAGGGGGCAAAGGGGTGCGCGCAGTAGCTTCCAATTTAAACCTGCACGTGGGCCCCTTCTGGCAGTGAGAGAGGGGGCACGGAGAGACTGACGCGTGGGTCCCACCCCATGATCGTGTGCTACCACTCGACAGGGAGAGGGAGAGTTCACCGGCGATGCTGTTGTTGACAGAGGGGCAAGCTGATGACGGGGATGATCTCTTGGGTGTCCTGCTGCTCTGTCTGAGGTAGAGAGGGGCACCGTGGTGAAGTGGATCGCCGCCGACGAGGAATGCGGTGGAGGGAGCTTCAGGTGATGGCCACTGGAGTTGTTCCTAGCTGCAAACAAGGCGGCAAGGAGAGCAAAAGGGTCAGGAGGTTGAGGAGGCTCCAAATCGAGGGAATTGGGAGACGCGGAGGGTTCTCACCATGCGAACACCGGCGGCACGAATCGGCGAGCTCCAACTCAATCCCAAGCGTTTGAGCACCAAAATGGAGAGGGAGTTGTGCAGGAGTGCGATTGGGAGGAGGGGTAATCGAGCAGAGAGCAAGGGAGTGCTGGGGGGGGGGCTTTTATAGGGGGGCTGCGGTCCACCGACTGCTGGTGCACCGATGAGGTTGTGGCTGAGGCCAGGGGCCAGCGGAGGAAGCTCGGGTGCGTCTAGGGTCATCCACGACCATAGAGAGAGAAAGGGAGAGAGGGGAGCGCGCACGTGTGAGGGAGAGGATTGGCCGAGCGGGTGGCGTCGGGCACGCACTGGAGAAGCCACTATAGGGAGAGAGGAGGGGGATAGGAAGGAGCCATGTCCCAAACATCGAGGCAAACCATCATGAGAGAGGGGAGGCTCGAGGCTGTCGGGGCGCTTTCGGGTGGGGGCGTCTATAGTGTGGTTGGGGACTTTAGCACGCTCCAGAGCAGCCAATTGACCGGCATGGCCATGCCCTACGCGCTGTGAGCTGCCTAACCTTGTCCACTAGCAGCTAGAGCACACATAGATTCCCTTTGGATGCCTGGGAGATAAGGAGGGGAAAGAGGTGAAAGGAAAAGAGGTGGGAAGCTTCTGCCAAAGGAAATCAGGGAGGTAAATTGGGGGTTTTACCCACTACAATCATTGACCGAGAGCTGGAGTTTCTTACTGGATGTAGAAGATAACATTGTGGGATTGTGGTAAAAGTTTCAGTGAAGGAGAATAGTGGAAGGGGTAAATGTGCACCTTTTACCAAACTACCAAAACGTGTTTGATGTTGTTTTGAGCAAGGAAACTTTACCTAATTACTTTGAGACTTAACAGGACTAGATGGTAGGCAAACATAAGGGCGATCACAAGGTTTGAGCTCATTTGAGAAAGGTTGACAACGTAAACATGAAAAACACTAGAAATGCACAAAATTGGGTTTCTGTAGACCTAGCTGGGAAATTTATCCCCAGAAATGCACAACTTGGTGTAACATCCTTATTTGGGGTTTAGATCACTCCTGCAAAGTTTGAGACCAATTGGACAGACTTGGCAACGTAAAGTTGCTCAAATTTAGTTCGGGACAGAGAGGCTTTTGGAATATTTTGGTGAACCAAATTAACTTGGATTGAGATGACACTTGGCAAGATCATCACGTATAACATGTGTGACTTGGTATAATTTTCCTGGGATTTATTGTGAATATTTCCTATGGAAATATTTCGAAAGCTTAGAATTGGCACAAAGAGTTTTGAGGGGTTTTGTCCAATATTTTAAATAAGACCATGTATTTAAACTCTTATATATGGAAAATATATGTCGTTTGAGTTTCTCTTAATTTTCTCAAATATTACTAAGTAAGAAAATAAAATTTCCCGATAAAATACCATTTCTTGTCTCAAAAATAAGTATTTAAATAAAATAGGAAATTAACTTTTCAAATACTTATTTTGTGCTTTTGGGAAGTCATTTTTATAATATGATCCAAATAAAATCTTTGGGGTTAAAAAATCTCTCCTAAATTGAGGACTTGTAGTACAAATCTCAACTCACGGGTTTTTGAAAGCTTAAAGTAAATAAATGCCTTTTTGGTTGGAGTAATATTTTATAAAAATAGTTTGTGGTACTATACACATGGCATGATCATTACGCAAATTTTGGGGGTCAATGATATGAGTTCTTGAGGGAGGAATATTTTTTGTGACTTAAAACACAATAAATCACACACGCAAGTAGCAACCACATAAAACATCAAAAACACACAAAAGTTTTAAATGGGTCTAAATTTTGCAAAAACATAATGTGGCAAAGTCATACAACTGCTGGTGTGATAGACCTACCCCCTTACAATAATCTCGTTCCCACGATTCCTAGGACAAGCGCTAAATAGATAAGGGAACTCTGATCTAAGGTAGTCTTCACGCTCCCATCTTGCTTCTCCTTTAGTGTGGTTGCTCAAGTGGACCTTGAAGTACTTGATGGTGTGACTTCCGGTCCAACGCTCGGCTTCATCCAAGATGGAGACTGGTCTCTCACAATAAGTGAGGTTTGGTTGAAGTCTGATGGATTGATGATCGATGTCCTTGTAGAGATCAGGGCGGTTGGGTACTTGGAGGCACTTCCGGAGTTGTGACACGTGGAAAACGGGTTTGCTCATCTGAAATCTCGGAAGGTAGCTCCAGCAGGTAGGCAACTTCTCCTTGTCTTGTGGTGATCTTGGAAGGGCCTATGAATCTTGGTGCAAGCTTTCCCTTGACGTGGAAGCGCTTGTTCCCCTTGAGAAGTATGACTCGAAGGTAGACATGGTTGGCATTGTTGAAACTCACTTCTCGGTGGCGGGAGTCGGTGTAGTTCTTCTGTATTGACTTGGCACGCTCCAAACATTCTCTGACAAGTTGAACTTGCTCTTCGGATTCACAAAGAATCTCTGGCTCAAAGACTAGTCCTTCTCCGGTATTTGACAAGTTGAGGGGAGTGGCACACTTGCGCCCATACAAAACCTCAAATGGTGCCATCTGGAGACTGGACTGATAGTTGTTGTTGTAGGAGAACTTGGCGAAGGGTAAGCAATCCTCCCATTTGGCTCCATATGCCAAAACACAGGCTCGAAGCATGTCCTCAAGTATCTGGTTTACTCCTTCCGATTGTCCGCCTGTATGAGGGTGGAAAGAAGTGCTGAAGGATAGCTTTGTGCCCATGGCTTCTTGGAACTGCTTCCAGAATCTTGCGGTAAACTAAGTACCTCGATATGACATGATCTCCTTAGGAACTCCATGGAGGCTCATAATACGCTCGATATATAGACTGGCTAGCTTGTGCCCATCATAAGAGGTCTTAACGAAAATGAAGTTGGATACCTTGGTGACATGATCGACAATGACCCAACTGGAATCATGTCCTTTGCTTGCTCTAGGTAAACCGTTGATGAAGTCCATCCCGACTTTGTCCCACTTCCATTGGCACACTTCGAGAGGTTGTAACAGTCTAGCAGGTTGCGGATGCTCAGCTTTGACTCTTTGGTATGTGTCACACTTGGGCACAAAGGAGGCTATCTCTCTCTTCATGCCATGCCACTAGAAACTTGCTTTGAGCTCTTGGTACATCTTGGTTCCTCCAGGATGGATGGAATACGGAGTGTCATGGGCTTCTTGCAAGATAAATTTCTTGAGTTTAGCTTGGTTGGGCACGCAAATTCGACTCCCAAACCATACAACTCCTTTTTCATCCCGTGAGAATCCTCGAGCCTTGTCCTTCTCGATCTTCTTCTTGAAGCCTTCGATGCTCTCATGTCCCTTTTGATCTTCCTTGATGTCATCCATCAGCGTAGGCTTTTCTTCAATGTTGGCCAGAAATCCGAGTGTGACGAGCTCCAACCCAAAGTTTTCAAATTCCTCATACAAGGCGGGTATCCTTTCCTTGATCATAGTATTCAAAGAGCAAGCCTTTCTGCTTAAGGCGTGAGCTACCACATTGGCCTTTCCTGGGTGGTATTGAAAATTGAGGTCGTAGTCCTTAATTAGCTCCAACCATCTTCGCTGCCTCATGTTCAATTCCTTTTCGGTGAAAATATACTTACTTTTGTGGTCTATGTATATCTCACATAGCTTTCCCAGAAGATAATGTCACCATGTCTTCACGGCATGAACTACGGCTCCCAACTCAAGATCTTGAGTGGCGTAGTTCTCTTCATTAGGGCATAGTTGTCTGTATAAATATGCTATGACCGTGCCTTCCTGCATTAGAACACCACCAAGCCCGATTCTTGATGCATCGCAATATATCACAAACTCCTTGTGAATATCGGGAGTGGCCAGAACTGGGCCGTTGACAATCTCTTCTTAAGCTCCTGGAAGCTCTCTTCACACTTTAATGTCATTTCGAACTTTTTGTCATTATTCAAGAGCCGGGTCATAAGTCGAGCAATGCTTGAGAACCCTTCAACTTTTGGTAATATACGACGGGTTTGAGGAAGCTTCTTACTTCATTCACATTGCTTGGAGATTGCCAGGTAGTCATGGCTTGAATCTTGGCAGGATCCACTTACAATCCTTCTTCCGTCAACACAAGACCCAAGAATACAACTTCATGCAGCCAAAATTCACACTTACTGAACTTGGCATAAAGCTGGTGCTATTGAAGCTTATCCAGGACCATCCTCAGGTGTTGCTCATGCTCTTCTTCAGACTTGCAGAAGACGAGTATGTCATCGATGAAGAGAATGACAAACTTGTCCAAATGCTCCATGAAGACTTTGTTCATGAGGTACATGAAGTAGGCTAGGGAATTGATTAACCCAATTGACATGACTGTGTACTCATACATGCCATATCTGGTCACGAATACCGTCTTCGTAATATCTTGGGGGGTCTGATCTTCAACTGGTAGTACCCAGACGAGAGGTCGATCTTGGAGAACACCTTGGCACCATTTAGCTAATCGGACAGGTCCTCAATCTTGGGGAGTGGGTACTTGTTCTTTATTGTGACTTCATTGAGAGAATAACAATCGACCCAAAGTTGGATAGTTCTGTCCCTCTGTGACACAAATAAAACAGGTGATCCCCAAGGAGAGGCACTAGGGCGAATGAATCCTTGTATGAGCTGCTCTGCTAGTTGGTTCTTCAATTCAGCCAACTCTTTAGATCCCATTCTATAGGGCCTCTTGTAGATTGGTGATACGTCTCCAACGCATCTATTTTTTTTGAGTGTTCCATCTATTATATTATTTGTTGTGGATGTTTTATATGCATTAATATTCTATTTTATATTATTTTTGGGACTAACCTATTAATCTAGAGCCTAGTGCCAGTTTATGTTTTTTTCCTTGTTTTTGAGTATTGTAGATAAGGAATATTAAACGGAGTCCAAATGGAATAAAATCTCCGGAATGATTTTTCTTGGACCAGAAGAAACCCGCCAGACTTGGAGAGGGGGGCAGGAGACCTGCCGGGAGACGACAAGCCTGCACGGCGGACTCTAGGGGGCCGCCCTGGCTTGTGGCCCCCGTGTAGGCCTCGTAACCCTAATCCTCCTACTATAAATGCCCAAATACTCCCCCAATACCAAGAGCAAAAAAATACTTTTCCGCCACCGGGAGCCTCTGTTCCCGTGAGATCCAATGTGGGAGCCTTCTCCGGTAATCTACGGGAGGGGAAATCGATCACGGAGGGCAGCTACATCAACTCCATTGCCCCTCCGATGATGTGTAATTAGTTCACCACAGACCTACGGGTCCATAGCTAGTAGCTAGATGGCTTGTTCTTTCTCTTTGTTCTTCAATACCATGTTCTTCATGATCTTCATGAAGATCTATCCGATGTAATACTCTTTTGCGGTATGTTTGTCGAGATCCGATGAATTATGGGTTTATGTTTAAATTATCTATGAATATTATTTGAATCTTCTCTGAATTCTTCTATGCATGGTTTCATATCTTAGAAAGTCTGATCGAGTTATTAGTTTGGTTTGGCCAACTAGATTGGTAATTCTTGCAATGGGAGAAGTGCTTAGTTTTGGGTTCAATCTTGCGGTGTCCTCACCCAGTGACAAAGTAGGGGTAGCGGGGCACGTTTTGCATTGTTGCCATCAAGGATAAAAAGATGGGGTTTTCATCATATTGCTTGAGATTAAACCTCTACATCATGTCATCTTACCTAATGTGTTAATCTGTTCTTCATGAACTTAATACTCTAGATGCAGGAAGGAGTCGGTCGATGTGTGGAGTAATAGTAGTAGATGCGGAATCGTTTCGGTCTACTTGACACGAACGTGATGCCTATATGCATAATCATTGCCTTGGATATCTTCATAATTATTCACTTTTCTCGTATTATTTTCCTTCATGAGAGAAGCATCTAGTGAAACCCATGGCCCCCATGTCTTTTTTCCATATTATACTTTCAGATCTATAAACCAAAAATACCGAAAATATATTGCTGCCATTTATTTACTTTTGTTTTACTTTTCGTTCTAGCAATCTTTTATATCTATCTCTATCAGATCTTATCCTTGCAAATAACCGTGAAGGGATTGACAACCCTTTTTAGTGTTGGGTGTAAGTGTTTGATTGTTTGTGTAGGTGCGAAGATTGGTGCCTTGCTTGTTCCTCCTACTGGATTGATACCTTGTTTCTCAACAAACTGAGGGAAATACTTATCTACTTTGCTGCATCACCCTTTCCTCTTCAAGGGAAAACCAATGCAAGCTAAAGAAGTAGCAAGAAGCATTTCTGGGGCCGTTGCCGGAGAGGATACATAGCAAGATCAAGCCTACCAAGTGGCCATCACAAACTCATCTCTTGCATTTACTTTATTTGCCATTTGCCTCTCGTTTTCCTCTCCCCCACTTCTAAAAATATTTTCAGAAAATACCAAAAAGATTTGCTTTTTTATTCGCCCTTCTTTCGCTCATATTTTCGTTTTCTTGCTCATGTGCTAGGTTTATTAGTCTCCACTATGTCCGAATCTGGGGAGGTTTACATTGAAAAGGATAGTAATAATCTTGAACAGAATAACGATTCTCATAGAGAACCTACTATCATGCCTACAAAAAAATTCTGCATAGGCAGCGGCAATATTATTGGAAAAGGTGTTATTCAAGATTTCTTTACTTGTGATGGCACGCTACCTACTTTAGGAGGGACTATACTCAATAAAAATAATAGTCTTGCGGACGCCATAACACTACTAATAATTGAACTTGAGAGGCAATTTGTTCATATGCATCCTTGCATACAAAGGATTTTTCTTGAGTTCTCTAATATTCAGCTTGCTTTCGTTAAGCGTGCCGCCACTATATTTCTAGCCCACGAGTTTAGATTGATTATGAAAGAGGCCAATGAAATTTTTGCTCATTATAAAATTAATGGTGGATGTCCTCCCATTGAGGAGATCCTATTTAATCAAGAAGAAATAATGAGATTGCAGTCTCTGGATTTTGTCACTTATAATAAAATTTTGAGAAAAAGGGTTCCTATTGAGGTTTTGGTTGATAATTTTCTGAACTCAATGATAATTTTTCTATACAAAATAATGGATTAGAGTTCATACGAAGAGATTGACTTATGATTTTCCACCAGAGGAAAGCCTACAATGATGAATTGATTAAAGCCTACAATGATGAATTGATTATACACTACAGAGGGCCGAAGGAGGAACCTATTCCTCCCGCACTTGATCTTAAGGATCCTTATCCTATTAAATTTCACCCCTTTGATTACTTTTTCTTGGCACAAAGGAAACTTTCTGCTGAAAGAGGGGAGTATGATATGAGCATTAATGATCTCCCTTACTATTATGACAATACGTAGATCTATGGCATTATGCCTAGCAAGGGATGTTAAACAGTAGCACTTGTTGGGAGGCAACCCAGTTTTATTGTTATGCTATTGTTTATGCTTCTGTTTTTAAGTGTTCACACATTATTACCTCTGTAATAATTTTGTTTTCTTGTTTCAATTTGTGTTTGAGCCAAGTAAGACCTTTGGGATGGTCTACGTTGTTTGCAACTTGATTTTGCTGAAAAACAGAAACTTTTGCTCTCAGTCCAGGAATTTTGTAAATTCATTGGAGCATTATTTTCGTATGAAATTTGTACACAAGACTTACATACAAATTTCCCTGATTTTCCTAATATTTCAGAATTTTTAGAGTTACAGAAGTATTCGAAGTTTATAGATTTCTACAGACTGTTCTGTTTTTGACAGATTCTGTTTTCTTTGTGTTGTTTGCATATTTTGATGAATCTATGGGATGTATCGGGGGGTATGAACCATGGATAAGTTATAATACAGTAAATATTGCACCAATATAAATAAAGAATGAGTTCACAACAGTACCTAAAGTTGTGATTTAGTTTTCTTATACTAACGGATCTCATGAGTTTTCTGTTGAGTTTTGTGTTGTGAACTATTCAAGTTTTGGGTAAAAATTTGATGGACTATGGAATAAGGAGTGGCAAGAGCCTAATATTGGGGATTCCCAAGGAACCCCAAGACATATTAAAGGATACCAAAGAGCATAAGCTTGGGGATGCCCCGGAACACATCCCCTCTTTCGTCTTCAATCCATCGGTAAATTTATTTGAGGCTATATTTTTATTCACCACATGGTATGTGTTTTGCTTGGAGCGTCTTGTATGATATGAGTCTTTACTTTTTAGTTTGCCACAATAATCCTTGCTGCACACATCTTTTGAGAGAGACACGCTAAATCATGAATTTATTAGAATACTCTATGTGCTTCACTTATATCTTTTGAGGTAGGCAATGTTGCTATAGTGCTTCACTTATATCTTTTAGAGCATGGTGGTGTTTTATTTTATAGAAATTATTAAACTCTCGTACCTCACTTGTATTATTTTGAGAGTCTTTAAATAGCATGGTAATTGGTTTAGGTTATGAATTTAGTCCTAATATAATGGGCATCCAAGAGGGATATAATAAAAACTTTCATATTAAGTGCATTGAATATTATGAGAAGTTTGATTCCTTGCATACAATTTTGAGATATGAAGATGGTAATATGAGAGTCATGCTAGTAAGTAATTGTGAATTGGAAGAAATACTTGTGTTAAAGTTTGTGATTCCCATAGCATGCACGTATGGTGAACCGTTATGTGATGAAGTCGGAGCATGATTTGTTTAATGATTGTCAACCTTTGTGTGGAGGTAGGGATCGTGCGATGGTTAACTCCAACCAACCCTTCCCCTAGGAGCATGCATCTAATACTTTGCTTCGATAACTAATATACTTTTGCAATAAGTATGTGAGTTATTTATGACTAATGTTGAGTTCATGGATTATACACTCTCACGTTTCACCTTTTCTAGCCTCTCTAGTACCGCGCAACTTTCGCCGGTACATTAAACCCACCTTCCTCAAAACGGCCACCATATACATTCCTCAAAATAACCACCATATAATCTCCTCAAAACAGCCACCATATCTACCTATTATGCCATTTTCATGGCCATTTCGAGATATATTGTCATGCAACACCACCTTTCCGTTTTTTATGACACGCATCATCACTTCCATATTGCTTATAGAGTCATATTTTGTTCTAGATATCGAGTTGTAATCTTTGAGTTGTAAGTAAATAAAAGTGTGATGATTTGCATTACTAGAGTAGTGTCCCATGTGAGAAAAGGACGATGGAAGCTATGATTCCCTCACAAGTTGGGACGAGTCTCCGGACTTTACCAAAAATAAAAGAGGCCACGAAGCCCACATAAAAAAAGAGGACAAAGATTCCCACCAAAAAAATGAGAGAAAGAGAGAAGGGACAATGCTACTATCCTTTTCCACACTTGTGCTTTAAAGTAGCACCATGTTCTTCATAGAGAGTCTCCTATTTTGTCACTTTCATATAACTAGTGGAATTTTTCATCTTATGCACAACCACTTAGTTTTCTTTTTGAGCTTTCATACACTTATAACTCTAGTGCATTTGTTGCATGGCAATCCCTACTCACTCACATTGATATCTACTGATGGGCATCTCCATAGCCCGTTGATATGCCTAGTTGATGTGAGACTATCTTCTCCATTTTTTTCTCTTGCAACCTCCACCATATTCTATTCCTCCTATAGTGCTATATCCATGGCTCACGCTCATGTATTGCGTGAGAGTTGAAAAGGTTTGAAAACAAAAAAAGTGTGAAACAATTCTTGACTTTCATTGGGGTTGTGCATGATTTAGATACTTTGTGTGGGGAAGATGGATCATAGCCAGACCATATGATTTTGTAGGGATAACTTTCTAAGGCCATGTTATTTCGAAAGGACGCAATTGCCTTGTTAGTATGCTTGAAGTATTATTGTTTCTATGTCAATATTAGACTTTTGTTTTGAATTTTATGGATCTGAATATTCATGCCACAATAAAGAATATTACATGGATAAATATGTTAGGTAGCATTCCACATCAAAAATTATGTTTTTATCATTTACCTACTCGAGGACGAGTAGGAATTAAGCTCGGGGATGCTTGATACGTCTCCAACGTACCTATAATTTTTGATTGTTCCATGCTATTATATTAACGATTTTGGATGTTTTATATGCATTAATATGGTATTTTATATTATTTTTGGGACTAACCTATTAATCTAGGGCCTAGTGCCAATATCTGTTTTTTCCTTGTTTTTGAGTATTGCAGATAAGGAATATTAAAAGGAGTCCAAATGGAATAAAATCTCTGAAATGATTTTTCTTGGACCATAGGAAACATGCGAGACTAGGAGAGTTGGGCACGAGACCTGCTGGGAGACCACAAGCCTACGGGGCGCGCCCTAGGGAGGGGGGAACCCCTGGCTTGTGGCCCCCCTGCAGGCCTACTAACCCTAATCCTCCTCCAATAAATCCCCAAATATTCCCCCAATACCAAGAGCAACAAAAGATACTTTTCCGCCATCAGGAGCCTCTCTTCCTGTGAGATCCAATCTGGGAGCCTTCTCCGGTAATCTGCCGGAGGGGGAATCGATCACGGAGGGCATCTACATCAACTCCATAGCCCCTCCGATGATGCGTGAGTAGTTCACCACAGACCTATGGGGCCATAGCTAGTAGCTAGATGGCTTTTTATCTCTCTTTGTTCTTCAATACCATGTTCTTCATGATCTTGATGAAGATATATCCAATATAATACTCTTTTGCGGTGTGTTTATCGAGATCCGATGAATTGTGGGTTTATGTTCAGATTATCTATGAATATTATCTGAATCTTCTCTGAATTCTTATATGCATCATTTCATATCTTAGCAAGTCTCTTCGAGTTATTAGTTTGGTTTGGCCAACTGGATTGGTAATTCTTGCAACGGGACAAGTGCTTAGTTTTGTGTTCAATATTGCGGTGTCCTCACCCAGTGACAAAGTAGGGTTAGCGAGGCACGTATTGCATTGTTGCTATCAAGGATAAAAACATGGCGTTTTCATCATATTGCTTGAGTTTATCCCTCTACATCATGTCATCTTACCTAATGCGTTACTCTGTTCTTCATGAACTTAATACTCTAGATGCATGTCGGAGTAGGTGGATGTGTGGAGTAATAGTAGTAGATGCAGAATCGTTTCGGTCTAGTTGACACAGACGTGATGCCTATATGCATAATCATTGCCTTGGATATCTTCATAATTATTTACCTTTCTATCAATTGCTCGACAGTAATTTGGTTACCCATCGTATTATTTTCCGTCATGACAGAAGCCTCTAGTGAAACCTATGGCCCCCGGGTCTATTTTCCATATTATACTTTCAGATCTTGTCACACCCTGTTTTTCACCACAAGTATTTTATGTTGCAAAAATCAGAGCTTGTTAAAACTTTTTCAAATAATGTTGTGAGTGCAATGTAAACCCTTGTATGAGTGAATGCTTGCTTGTTTGATGACTCAAATCCATGAAAAACTTATTATTTTGCTCTCTTCAAAAACCCTTTTTCCTTTATATCAAGATCACCTTCATCATGTTGGGATACACTACTAGCTCATGAAGCCAAGTGGCACTTCCAACCAAAGTTGGTGATCTGATCCACATATTATTTTCATTCATTAAAAACATTAATTGGTGATTTAAAATACTATTTTCCTATTTTATATTTATGTCTGTTTCTAAGGCCAGGAATGATATTCCCACAAGGAAAATTACTTTCCTGCCTTAGGAAATTCTGAGTAAATTCATGGAAGCTTAGAAGGACATATATTTTCCATGTATAAGATTTTAAACCCTATTTTATATTAATATTATTGAGTAAAACCCTGGAAACCATTTCTGTCTGTTTTAGCTTTTTGACATGTTTCCAAAGGAAATGATCTCAATAAATTCCCATAAAATTACAGGAGCCCTCCCAAGCCATATTAGGTGCTCACATAAAATCTCACCTTGATCCAAGGTGGGGAAGTGCACCTAATGAGCCCAAAACCCTCCCTGTCCAGAGAAGAGTTGGAACAACTCTACATTGCAAAGTTTCTCCAATGGAGCTGAAACTTTGCAAAGCTGTTTGACACCCCAAATGAGGACTCCACACCAAAGATGGGATTTGTGAGACTCTGATTGGCCACACTTCCTTTGTAAAGGACAATACTGGTCACTTTGAGGCATTTTCAAGTTTACAAAGCCAAACCTGTTCAATGGAGCTCAAATTTGGTGAAACCCCATGTTTTTAACCCAAGACCAAACCTGTTAAGTTTCAGTTCCAGTGGTGGAGTGGAAGCACCCCAAGTCACTGTCGAACACCTACTGACAGGAAGGTAAAAACCCTCCTAGCCACTGTTTTACCCAATGTCAAGGCCCCAAACTTGGTGGGTTAGAGCCCCAGAACACCCTGAGCACCCAGTCAACCAGCCCCTCCCCAACTCCAAGCACTAGTGACAAGAACTCCAATTTGAGCCGCAGGGCAGTACTAGCAACACTAGTGTTCCTTGCTCCCTTGACCAGCTCGAGCTCCCACTAACGCACAACGGCTAGGCACACTCCTAGCAACACTCAAGACATGGAGGACACGTCCCAAGTGAACCAGAGCACGCCAGCATGCCGTGGCATGCCAAAACTGCGCTCTGGGCGCGCTGCAGAGGGCCTCCAGCAAGGGGACGACGACCCGGCCAGTCCCAACCTCCCCAGTAATGTCCAAACGCTCCCCTACAGCCATTCAGTGCAAAGCTACCCCCAGGGACCCTCTCCCCTCGCGCAACAGCTCAGGCGACGCGTGCCCGTGCGCGCCTGACGCGGCCGAGCATGCACGGTCGCTGCGGCTCGACCCCACTCGCTTTCCCTCTGCGACCGATGCACCAGGAGGTCCTAGACCACGTCCCGAACCCGTGGTTTCGTGGCCAGCACCTCACTGTGCTTGCACGCGCGCCACGGTGAGTCAACGGCGCGCCCGAGTCGGCTCACCGCTGCTGGCCTATAAATTGGTCCCCCCGGCACCCCAGCAACCTCCAAGCAGCTTCAGCACAACCAATAGACACCCCCTAGCCACCCAATCGAGCTCGCAGAGCCCCAGTGCTCGAGATCGACCAACGCCCCTCCGCCTCGGAGCTCCGATAGATCTCTGGCTACACGCCGGCTCCTGCGCTGCCCGACCTCCCATTACACTCCCCTTGACGCCAGGACCATTTCCCCCAACTTCCCCGAGCGAATCCGTGCCCCTAACCACTAGTTCGACACCAACCCGAAACCCTCCAGCCACGGTCACCTAGTTGCCGGCGACCCAGACCACCTCCGGTGACGTCCCAACCACGAGCAGGTAGGCGGAGGAACGAGGGACCCGTTCCCGCTCCTAGATTGGCCTGAGGAGAACGGCAACCTCGCCGGCGTCCGTCTCCACCTCTCTGGATGGAGGTAGGAGAAGGACCCGACAGGTGGAGCCCACCTGTCGGTGTCCTGGGGCAGCCAGCGCGCGCAGCCGCTGACGCTGACCCCACGGGCCCGCAGGTCAGGTTTGAACCTGGCCCGCGCGCGCGTGGTGGCCAGGCCTGCTGGCTGGGCCGGCTGGATCTTTTCCCCTGGCCTTTTTCTTTTCTTTTTAACCTGCAACTTTAATGTTTTTTATAAAAAGATTTAGCCAGTAGAAAAATATGATTCTCCCACCAGTAATTTTCTAAAAATGTGTAGTAATTGATTCTGTAGAGTTTGACATTTATCAAAAACAGAAACTATTTTGGTATAATAAAGTGATATTAAAAGCATTTGTTTGCTTCTGTTTGCTTTTAAATAAATATGCTTAGCTAATAAAAACTATAGGAAACATTTTCCAAAATAATAAACTAAATTTATTCAAACTTTGCAACATTTTTAAAAGGACTTTGTGATCTGTTTTAGTGAGAGCTATTATTTATTTATTCCTTTTTCGACAGTAGAGTTACCGAGTGACGGAGGATCCGGAGCGGAAGACCTCGAAGACCCCGGATACCTAGCTGACCAAGGCAAGCAACCCTTTGACCATGACTTGAGCATATAAAATGATGCATGCTAGTATAGTTGGTACTTTCCCGTTGCATATGATCACGATGCTGGTTCATCATTGTGGTGATGGTACCGAAGGCTTCTTCGAAGCACTTGCATGGTAGTGATGTTATTCATATGGCTCCTCGGAGCACAAGCATGATGAGCTTGACCCTACCATCTACGAGGATCATGCTACTGTCATGCTGACCAGTAGAGTTATAGGATCATTGCATTGAGCTTGACCCTACCTCGTGAGGGTCATGTTAATACCATGTTGACAAGTAAAAGCATATTATCACAAGCATGATGATGAGTTAAATAAAGAGTTTATGAAAACCCTGTCGGGTGCCACTAATGCCCGAGGGTGAAGATGAGTTGGTGATCACTTTTGGTGAAGTGATGCACCGGTGTTTTGTGTGAGTATGGTTTCGGAAATGGGATTAGATTTATGATGTGTCGACCGTCCCAACCTTACCAGTACGACCACGACACCCCTTTATGGGACGGGGCTTTGTTGATTACTCTGGTCGGTACTAGCAAAGAGCCACATTACTAGTGGCGGGAGTGATCGGTGTCACTCTTGTGATGGGGTCGTGCCAGGCAGGACGACTATGCCATTATTATGAGTTCCAGGCACACCGTTGGTCCCTGCATGGTTGGACAGTCCAGAGTCGGTGCTCGTAAGACGTACAACATGTGGGCTGGGTACCAATCGAGTGGACCTCTTTGTCTAGTATCGTCAGGGGAAAGATGATGATCGGGTACTTACCTCGGGTATATGTGATATACCGCGAGTCGTGGATGACACGGAAGTTTCCCGTTTCTCGTGGCTCCAGCGTACTACCTCTGCAGAGTGTAAACTATTCGAATAGCCGTGTCCACGGTCAAGGACAATTGGGTGGTGCTGCTTAAACTACGTCCAGCGTTTCCGCATAAACCAAGTGTGTGTGTGTGGTGTTAAAAAGGTGTTGTTATAATCATGATAATAATATGACCAAGTTCGATGACTTGGCATATAGGGTAAACCCGGATGGTTTAGCCCTCATTAATACATTGAGATTACGACAAGTCCGATGACTTGGCATATAGGGTGAACCCGGATGGTTCAACCCTTAGCAGATATGTTTATATCTGTAACTGTTCTTTAAGAGTAGTTCTTTAACTTGTCGCATATACCTGATCATTCCACCAAATTGCATTCCACTAACGATGCATGTTACCTCTTATTTTTCACTATAAATGTTCATATCATGGGCTGTTTGCGAGTACATTCAAAGTACTCATTGGCTTGCCACTGGTTATATTATTGACCAGACATGGAAGGACCGGAGTTTGGCGACGAGTACGCCATCGGAGACGAACCTGCGATCTAGGACGCTTCCAAGTCAGAATGCCTGTCGGTGTAGGCTTGATGGCATGGGCATCGCTTAGCCCTTACGAGTTTCCGCTACTCGATGTATCTGTTTAATTTGGCTTTAGGCCTCGCTCTTGAACCCGACCTTCTGGTCATTTGATGTAATAATTTCGGTACTTGGATGTAAGACTCTATTATTCAGTATCTGTGTTCAGTGGACATTGATCCTTGGGGTCACTGGGCACGGCGAACTCGACTTGCTAGTCGGGGTCCCCACAGATCTATAAACCAAAAATACCAAAAATATATTGCTGCCATTTATTTACTTTTGTTTTACTTTTCGTTCTAGCAATCTTTTATATCTATCTCTATCAGATCTCATCCTTGCAAATAACCGTGAAGGTATTAACAACCCTTTTCCAGCGTTGGGTGCAAGTGTTTGATTGTTTGTGTAGGTGCGAAGATTGGGGCCTTGCTTGTTCCTCCTAATGGATTGATACCTTGGTTCTCAACAAACTAAGGGAAATACTTATCTACTTTGCTGCATAACCCTTTCCTCTTCAAGAGAAAACCAACGCAAGCTCAAGAAGTAGCAATGGGCCCTACTCCGAGCATCAACTTAATAATGAACTCAATGTCACGGTTAGGAGGTGTCGGATTTCAGGCTCCGCAAAACCCTAAAGATTCGAACACTGGGGCGTGTATGAAGGTCTCTCCCTACTTCGCCTCGCCTAACCCACTATTCGATGGAAACAATGAAGGACTCACTCGATGGCGAGGGGAACACAGAACATAATAGTTTACCCAGGTTCGGGCCGCTGCAAAGCGTAAAGGCCTACTCATGCTTTTGGTGGATTGCCTCTCACAGAGGTTGTGGATGAATTAGTACAGTGTTCTTGGGCCTCCGGTGGCCGAGCGACTAGGTTTATTGTTCTACCTCCCAATGAACTCTCCCTCTCAATTATCATACCTTCTCTATTTATAGCGAAGGCCCGGGTCCTCTTCCCTCATGGCTTCGGAGGGAAGGGATCCCACAACGGCTAATTTTGAAGGGGAACAAGGGAACATGCTCCCCTGCCCAAAGGTGGTCTTCGCCTGCAAAGTAACTGTCTATGCCGCAAAGACGGGCCCGTGGATGACGTTTTCCCTACTGGTGGGAGGCTGTGGCTTTGTTGCACCAGAAGGGAAGTCTTTGGAAGATGCCTTTGGAAAACATGTACGCTCCCACCTCCTTTGCATCAAAGGGGAAACTGTCCCGTCCTTCCATTTTCAGCTCGCCTATCTTTTTCTGGCGCCACCCTTGACTCCTGAGGCCCAGCCTTGCCTCGGAATATCCGCTGGTCCAGAGGGGTCCTGAGGAGGCCCACTACGGGTCTTCATGCTGTTCCTCCTCATGAGGCTTGGCCCCTCATGAGGGCCTTTCCTTGAACGGTGTCGGGCCCGTTGGTTTGCACCGGTGCGGTGGGCCCGCCCTGGGCCATAGGCAGGCAGGTCTGGGTACCCCCAATCCCAGAACGCCGATAGTAGCCCCCGGGCCCGCGGCGTGCTCGAGTTTGCTTCAGGGCGGAGCCTCGGGGGGCAGCATGAGACGTTGTGGGCCAGGCCGTTGCGCGTCACGAGACTGGTGTCTGGTCCTCCTTGTCCTCTATCTCTGCCCCCTTTTATTAGGTTCCCTACATGTAGCTTTAGTGCCTTATTGCTTTCCTTCTTCCGCACTCTCCTTTCTCCTTAATTCTTCGACTCCTACCGACGCCTCCCAGATCCAGCGCCACATAGTTTCTTGCCAGTCCAGCAATGGCGCCCGCAGGCAAGCAGAAGCCAGAGGGGCATGGTCCGGCCCCGGCTTCTCTGCTCCTGTATTGCACCCTCTACAAGGACGCGGATCTCGTACCAGTGCTTCCATGGACCGCGGCCGAGTCTAGCGAGCACGGGCGAACCCTGATTTGGCCTGGCGCCATAGAGGAGCAGCCCGCGCCTGGGGAGACATACCCCTTCTTCCTTCATAGTAGTTATGCTGGGTTGGTGCCACCTTTCTCTCGATTCTTCAGCGCTGTCTTGGACCACTATGGGATCCAAGGCCTTCATCTCCAACCCAACTCTATCTTGCTTCTCTCCATCTTTTCCTTCTACTGCGAGGCCTTTGTTGGCGTGCAGCCTTCGGTTGCCCTCCTCCGCCACTTCTTCAGCCTGCGCCTGCATGACGACGCTCACTTGTCGGCATGCGTTTCCTTCGTGGCGGCCCAGAGCGGCAACGTGCTCTTGAAGTCTGGGAAGAAGGTGGAGAACTTCAGGCACCGCTGGGTCCTCATGTGTCTCAAGGATGCCAACCCCCGGTTGGAAGAGCCGAAGGGGTTGCGGGAGAAGACCTCCGCATGGAGCTCCGCGAAGCTCTCTGACCCTCGGGTTGTGCCCGTGCTGGACCGATTTTCCCGTGACACCAGCGCCAATAGGCTGACCGGGGGAATGATCTTGAAGGAGTTCCTGGCACAGTGCTTGGCGCCCCTCTAGGCACATTCCAGGCCCCTGTGGGAGTACTGGGCTAGCGACAACGAATTCTGGCTTCGGTCCCGGGATCTTCCCTCAGAGGACCTGAGCAGGGTCTTGGCGATTTTGTTGGGCGGCGACCTTGTTGACCTTCCCGAGGCCGTGGGTCCGCTATATCGTCGTGATGACTAGACCGATCTGGTCGCCGCATTTGCCATCTTCAATGAGCGGGGGCTTCTCCTGGCTGAAGGCTCTGGTCCGGTGGAGGTGTCATCCGGCGACACCTCCGGTGAAGGGGGCTCGGTGAAGATTGTCGACGACCGCGCGGTGAGCGTGCCCCTCCCGTCGCAATCCGTCCTTCTTTGTGAGCTCGAGGATGATGGCGCCACTAATGATACCTCCGCCGGGACCCCCTAGCGCCCGACCAGGGCCTCCACGTGGCTTGTGCCGACCCCACGCGCCACGCGGTCTGCATGCGTGCACGCTTCGCTGAATCTCAGGGTTGAACCATCCCCGGCGCACCCCGCCTCTACCGGCGGGAGATCTAAGGCACTGAGCTCACCTCCCTTCGTGTGGGGAGGGGGCGTTTCCTCCACCGTCGCCGGGGCGGAGAAGAGGAAGAGATGGCGCGATGTCGAAGAGTAAGTTTCCTGCTTGGGCGCGCCTTATGTGTCTATTGTCCGCGCTTGTCTTATTTATTCCTTTTTGCCTCGCGCCTAGGGATCTCGTCTCACTGGGGGAGAAGAGGAAGAAGACGGTCATCAAGCCGAAGGCGGATCTCGACTCTCCACCTGCTCTTGTCAACACGTTGTCGTCTGCGGTGGGGAGGAGGAGGATCATGGGGCGGCCTCCCTGGCCTTGGTCCCCAAGCCCCTCGATCCCCCGAAGCATCTTGAGGCGACCATGGGGATGCCGTTTCTCCGGGGACAGGCCCGCGAGGATCCTAAGGTTCCGGAGGTGTTGACGCTTGTCGACGATGCTAGGTAGACACCTATGGGAATCAACGTGATACCCTTGTGATCGTAGGGCGGGGAAAGACAGTGTTAAGACTAGAGCTAATGATCAAGACCCGGCAAGCCTTTTTACCCAGGTTCGAGCCGCTTGTGCGTAAAACACTACGTCCTGCTCGTCTGATCATATTAAGCGTTTTCGTTGTTCGTTACAATGACTGATGATAACCGTCTTCTAGCCAATGTCCAAAGAGTCTAACCCCTTGTGAATGAGCTAAGGGCCTCCTTTTATAGGCAAAGGGGTCACCTACAGTGCTCGGTTTTAGGTTCACGAGAAGTTACAGTGAACCTAGAGCGATGCTTATCCATCTACCGCTGTCAGATGCATTAAATGCACATCTTGTCCTTGTCAGCAATGTGCTGGTAAAGACATGTGTCCAGGCATTTTGACACCTGAACTCCGCGCTGACGCATGCGGAATGCACTGGAACTTGGGGGCGGTGGCACTATGGCAAGGGCGGTTGCCCTCCAGTGCCTAGCCCGTCATCCCGACAAGGGAGTTTGCCGGGGCCTTGGGTCTTCGTCCCGGCAAGGAAGCTTGCCGGGGGCTTCGGTTGTCGTCCTGGCAAAGGAGGTTTGCCGAGGCCTCGTGCCTGGTGTGTTCATCACGCCCACTAAACGGGTGTGGCCTTGGTTATCCTCCCGACAAGGCACGCCTGCCGGGACCTTGGTAATCTTGGGGGCGCATTTTGTTTGGACTCTGCCACGCCCTGCCGCCAGGACCCCTTTGTGCCCATGCACAAGTCTGGGGCACTAGGGACCCCATTCTTTAGTGCCCCGACAGGAGCCCCCGGGCCTGGGCCACACACGTGCGCGGAGCATTGTTGGGCCAGGCCCAAAGAGGTGTACGGGCCTTCGTGGCTGGATGTGCTCACGGTTGCCTTTCCCCACGTCGCGCATCGGATGCGCGAAGTGGGAGGTCGTGCGTGGAGTGGCCTCTCCATCTCCTGAAACTCCTCCGCCATGCGCGTGGCATGCACAATCATGGATGGACAGGTGGCAGACGAGGCCTTGAAAGGCGGAGTAAAGGCTGGGCCCGCCCGTGCATGCATTGGCGCATCAGGGCGGTTCTCTGTTCGCTCGTGAGCTCGAGCGATTGGGCGTGAGAGGTGGTGGCTCCTGGAGCAAGGGAGGCTAGCCCCCGTGCCATGTCCTATAAATTGGGAGGGTTTGCGAGGGGTTTTGCTCACCCAACTCCATCTGAATCCACCCACTCCTCGATATTGGTCTTCAGAATCTTCTCGTGTCTATAGGTGGCGAGGTCGGCCGCCGCCGGCCGCCAGGGCGGCGAGGGGATGCTGTTCGGATCACGCCACAACTTTTGGGGGTGCCACGTGTAACACCCTGGATTTTTCCCATTTCTTTTTTCTTTTGATTTTGGTCTGGTTCTGCTTTTCTATGACTTCATAGTTTTGAAACCTGAAGGGATCACCCTTAATTCCACTTCCCTAGTGGTTTTCCAACCCAAAAAACATCCCCACACCTTATCATTTCCATCCTGAGCCGATCCCAATAATCTTTTCCCTGGGAATATTCTTTTTTCCTATTAAAGGAATAACCCTGTTGTTCTTGGTTATTAAGCAACCCACATCTCCATCATTCCAAAAATTCCCAAATAATTCTCATAAATCTCTTGGGTTAGATATTCCTCAGATATGACAAAATCCTTCCTTGCCATGTTCAAAAATATTTCTCAAATATTCCTTTTCTGATTTTGCCCTATTTGTCAAGTCGTGAAGCAAGTACCCTTTATATTTGCTTGATTGCTCTAAGTATTTATGGGCACTCTTTCCTATCCTTGCCTCATGCCAAAATTCAATCTCATTTGGCTAGTATATAATTCTTGGTAAATTTCTAAAGTTTCTAATCCAGAGGAAGCTTTGTAAGGCAAGTGATAGCTAAGAGTATGCAAATGATTTGAAACTTTGCCATCATCTCAATATGCTCAAATCATGCCTCTCCACCAAATTTGAGCATCACCTCATCAACCATGTGACCACAACATCAAATCTTTGTCTCTGGTCATTATTTTGGATTGTGAAGCAACAATGCTTTATGTTGCTCCATAATTTCTGAACTTTTACGAGGACATTATGCTACCTATAAAACATCTTTCCACCAAATTTGAGCTCATTTTATTTAACCATTATTCCGAGTAATTTTCCTAAAATTCTGTCCAGCGGGATGCTGTGTGAAGGAAGTACCACTTTGGTTTATCCAAATGGTATGAAATTTATACAATATCTTCATATGCCTAAATCACTAGCCTCCACCAAAATTCAGCTCAGTCCAAGCAAGTATGTGAGTGCCACTTCATACTTTGCAATTCTGTCCAGAAGAGCCCTTTGAACTGCAAGTGCTAATTATATTCACTCAAATGAGCTGAAAATTTGCACAGATGATTATCCTAGTATGTGATCACCCTCATCCAAAAATCAAAATCTATCCCCAGCTGAATCTCCCCCAACCCACTCCAAACAGCTTGTTGTTAAATCCTATTTGAGCAACTTTCTTCCACCCTAGAGCCCTCCAGTTGATTCTACCCACACCTCTTATCCATTTGAGAAGTGGGGGTTTATTTGACATGGAGCGAGGAGAAGTGGCACGCCAGAGCACGTAACGCACGTGGTGACCACACTAAGAGCAGGCCAAAATGGCGCTTTGTGCATTGACGATGATGGGAGCGCCTCTCCAGCAAGGTATGGCTTGTCCGCGAGCGCCGGAGAGCTCTCCACCACACACGTGTGCCCTCTAGAGCCTCTCCCCTCGTCCCCTAGCCTGTGGTCGGCCCCGGCACCCTGTTGCAACGCGGTCGCGGAGCCACCATCTCGGAGCTTCGGCTACCATCGCGAAAACCTCCCCGGGCCTATATAAGGTGTGCCTCGAGCCCTCCTTCGACCAGCAACCTCCCAACCCTCTCCCTCAAGCTCCCGGAGCTCTTCTGTTCCACCCATGGCTGAGCCCGTCGCCGCCGATCCCCATGGCGGAAACCCATCCCCGAGCCTTTACTACACCCATGAATGGTTTAGGCGGGTGCGACGTGGTCTCCCGATGCCGCCGGTGGTCTCACTTTGGCCGAAAATGGCCGGAGCCGCCGTGGCCCTCACCGGCCGCACTCGGTCAGAGCCACCTCCACCACGGTGTTTTGTATCCCCCGTGCTCGACCGAGCCTCTCCCCGGATGCGGTGCTCAACGGCGTGCCCTTCGGTCCCCTCGCCGGCCGGAGTAGCTCGCCGGAGCAACGGCTCCCCTCGCTGGCCAAGTGCCTGGCATCGTCATCTCTCCCATCGCATGGAGAAAGAAGGCAAAGCCAGGAGGAGAGAGAGAGGCGCGGTGGGCATTGCGTGTCAGCAGCCCAGGAGCTGACCGGGCTAACCGTTGACCCGAGTAAGTGGAGGCATCTTTCGTAATATACGCTTTCTTCTTAGGAAAGCGTATTGTGTTGTTCTTCGGGCAAAAATATCCTTTCACTTCTCTGAAAGCGTATTCTCTCAAAAGCGCTTTTTTCCTAATCTGCTAGGGACTTAATTGTGAGGAATTTCTTTCAGATTGGTCCGTGATCTTCAATCGTCCATATCTCCGCAACCGTAGCTCCCATTCCGGTCATTCCAAAGCCCACGTCTTCGCCTCGTCGAGCCCGTCAAGATGGAACCATTTTTCACTATGTGATCACAAAGTGGAAATGACCATGTTGCCCTTGGCCGTAAACAGCTCTTCTGAGAGAGAACTGTTTCCGTCAATTCCTTCCGCGAGGTTTACGCACTTCTTTCCGGTGGATCCCTCATCCCAGGCAAGCCAAAACTATCATTTCCTTAATTGCATTGCAATGTCATAGTTTAATTAACTATTTTAATCACAAGTATATTTGTTTATAGTCTGGAATTTGAGTATGCAATGTTTGAATAGATGACTACTATGTTGAGTATGGGATTGCTAGTGACTAGTATATTACCTACTTGCAATGCCATGATGTTGAGATTACTGTCTATGATTATTCGGGGTTTCATCCGACAGTTTATGGATATGAATCAAAAGTAGTGGCTTGAGCTTATTGGTTATTGGATTACTATGATAATGGAGTGTCAGTTATGACACATATATTATTCGAGGATAAGATACCTAGTTGGTTGATCGGGAGTCACTTGTCCGGGCTCATCAGTGCAACCACATTTGCCTGTGTGGGATGACCTTGACTTGGTATGATTGCGTGCTCTTTCACCGGTACCTCCAAAGAGGGAGGGTTATGCATGAGTGCTACCTTGGCCCGGTAGGCGGTGATAACCCTGTGAGTGAGTTTATTTTTTGACCCGGGAGTCCCCGTTTGGGACAGTTTAGTTTGGCCACGATGGTGGTAGGTGTCATGAGGACACATGGGCCACCCAGGGCAGGACTCCGGGGGAGGATGTATGCCGGAGGTACGATGGGAGTGTCATGGGTCAGACCAGTTTCGTTGGAGCAACACTGGTCCACCCCAATGGGATCACGAGGTCAGTGCTCCAGGGTGTGGGTAAAGTGTGCAACCTCTGCAGAGTGTCAAACCTATTCGAATAGCTGTGTCCATGGTATTGGACAACCCGTCCAAACCTCAGTAGGTGGTCAACCGTAGCTATTACATTAATGACGAAAGAACTCGTTTGAGAATGATAGAAGTTGGGCATCATGTCGATGACAAGTCTTGAGGATATTCGCTAAAGGTTCTGGGTAAGATCACAAGAGTTGGTATCACGAGAGTACGGTGAGTGTAGCCTAGTATAGTTATTTTTCAACTACCCCTTTAGTAATAACAAATCTTTACCTAATCTTGATTGCTATGATGTTGTCTTGCCTTAATGCTAATGTCTGTTGTGAGCTTGCGACTACATTCAAAGTACCCACCTGGCGTGTCATGGCAGTTTGCAGGTCATGCCATGATTGCTTGATTGTTGAGGATTCCGAGTTGCGAGCTAGGATACGTGTTCCAGCCAGAGTCCCTCCGGAGTGGAGTTCATCACATTCGTTGTTGTTCCGCTACTAGTGTAGGATTTGCCGTAGGCACATGTAGTATCGCCGTCGCAATGTAATCTAAGAACCCTTGTAATCTTTTCCATAGTAATAAAGAGCTGATTTGTTCTATGCCAACGGTGCCGTATTCCAGAAGACTTGTCCCTGGGCTGGAATACGGGGCGTTCCGGTTTCCTCTGAGCCGGGGTGCCACACCATGGAGGAAGACAACCCGAACGCCCGTAGTGGTGGAAGGGCGAGGGGCTGATGTTGTCGCGGAGGTCGAGGCCGGGGGAGGCGGAGCCCTACTCCAACGCCTCCGCCTTCCTTGGGATTTGCTCCTGTGGCGGCCCCCCATGTTGCTTTACGGGCCACCACGTTTGCTTCTCGACTGCTGCGAAGAGAGCCCGAGCGATGCAGGCTGTCCTGCCTCGAGCAATAGCGATGAGGAGGACAGCGGCGGCGGCGAGGTCCATGTTGGGTTAGGGCCACGGGGTGTCAAACTGGATGCCACCCCCTCGGGCCCTAAGTGGATGTAGACCGCACCGCCGCGGCTAGCTCGCGGCTCGCCCCCGCCCGGCGGGGGCGCCTTGCCAGAGCTGGCGTCGGTGCCTCATGTTTGAGGAGGAGGCACCTCCACCAGCTCTTACTTCTCTAGGTCCTCTGCTTGGGCCACCTCACTGGAGCGGGTATTGGCTCCCCGGCTCCAGCAGGAGGCGCGCCCGCCGGATCTCGACCCTTTGCCCCTTCCTGTGCCCCGCCCCGTGCACCTCGGCCAGAGGGGGGCCAGGTGATGCCCGTCGGGGGCAGTCCCGTTCTCGCTGGCTTAGTACCGACCCTAGGGGGCCTTCCCTGGCCGCGCCGCGGGCTCTACCTTTTTGTCTTCTTGAGCTTCGCTCCTCCGCGTAGGTCGATCCTTGTCAAAAGACAAAGTCCTTAGGTTAGTATAACGACACTATGTAAGCAAAGTCAAGTGTACCCATTCAAATGAACGAAAAAGACTATTTTCCCCTTTTCTGATTCCGTTCTTTGTATGATTCCTTTTTTCATAATCTGAGAGCTTGCTGGCAACTACTGGCAAGGCTCCTTTCCTCGTTCGGTGCAACCATGGAAATCGCCAAACAGAGCTTGAGAATAAATCAGGTGCTACGTAGCCGCTTGCTCTGTTGATCTGGTTCGCAATTGTTTGAAGGCGCTCTGTGGCCATTTAGGTTGTTTGAACAAGTTCGAAACAGAGACAAGGTGCACCGAACTTTGGGAAGGTCCCAGTACGCGCAAACTCCACACACAAAGACTAGAAGCTTTCGAAGGAAAAAAAGCTAAGGATCTATCTACTTCAGATCTGAATCTTAAACTTAAAAACTTATCTACTCACGCCGTGGTTGCGTGGCATTTGACTCTTTTGCCAGGGCGTCGGAGCCCTCAGCAAGAAGGGAATCACTGCTCCCGGCGGCTTTTTCCTCCAGCAAAGTCTTCTTGCTGACGATCCTTGACCGTCGTTTGGGGGAAAAGCTGGCCAGGGTGTAACCCCTTCACTTTTCTCTTGCTAGCCTTAGCTTGCGGAGCCTCCAAGCGCGTCTTTGGGCGACGGTGCGGCACTCTTAGGGGCGCAACCCTCACACAGGAGCGTGCGCTGGGGCTTCGGGACCGTGTGGCGCATGCTCAACGACTATGCATCGCTCCATGGAGGTGCGTCGGCCGGAGTATGCGCCGGGGCCTCTGTGAAGCGCCCAGGCACGCCCTCGACAGCTACGCGTTAGCGCCTGAGCGACGCATCGGCCTGACGACACTGCTCTTGGAGTCTCCGCCTCCCTGCCCCGAGCGCGCGTGTAGCAATGCGCCCGCCGCGGTACCTCGTTTCTGGGGGAACGCGACATAGCGCCCAAATTTCGATGGAGCCGATGTTGAGTTTCCTCTAATTCACGCACAACTCCAGTGCCGCCCTAACTGGCACGCCGAAGATGTCGGCGATGCTAGGTAGACACCTATGGGAATCAACATGATACCCTTGTGATCATAGGGCGGGGAAAGATGACGTTAAGAGCAGAGCTAACGATCAACACCCGACAAGCGTTCTTACCCAGTTCGGTCCGCTTCCTCGTAAAACCCTACGTCATGCTCGTCTAATCGTATTAAGCGTTTCGTTCTTCGTTACCAACTGATGATAACCGTCTTCTGGCCAATGTCCAAAGAGTCTAACCCCTTGCGAATGAGCTAAGGGCCTCCTTTTGTAGGCAAAGGTTTCACCTACAATGCTCGGGAGTAGGTTCATGAGAAGTTATGGTGAACTTAGAGTGGTGCTTATCCATCTACCGTTGTGAGGTGCATTGAATGCACGTCATGTCCTTGTCAGCAACGTGCTGGTGAAGACATGTCTCCAGGCGTCTCGACACCTGGACACCGCGCTGGCGCATGCGGAATGCGCTGGAACTTGGGGGTGGTTGCACAGTGGCAAGGGCGGTTGCCCTCTAGTGCTAAGCCCGTCATCCCGGCAAGGGAGCTTGCCGAGGCCTTGGGTCTTCATCCCGGCAAGGAAGCTTGCCGAGGGCTTCGGTTGTCGTCCTGGCAAAGGAGGTTTGCCGAGGTCTCGTGCCTAGTGAGTTCATCATGCCCACTAAACGGGCGTGGCCTTGGTTATCCTCCCGGCAAGGCAGGCCTACTGGGGCCTTGGTAATCTTGGGGGCGCATCTTGTCTGGACTCTGCCATGCCCTTCCGTCAGGGGCCCTTTGCACCCGTGCACAAGTCTGGGGCACTAGGGACCCCAGTCTTTAGTGCATCGACAATGCCCGCAACTGTTGAGAAATCTTCGGGGTCCCTTGTTCTTCGTGGTGCTGTTCGTACGGTAGCGCCACCTGCGCCAGTATTGGAGACTCTTCATGAGTGGGTCCAGAAGGCCTCGGTGCTCCCTCGAGGCATACTGGATGCAGCCTTCACCGCCCTGAGTGGTGTCGCAACTGAGATGAGGAAGGTCGAGGAAGAGGCCGTGGCCGCCTGCGCCATGCGTGAGGGGGCGCTGAAGGAGACCAAGGCGGCTCTCGAGCGTTGCAAATATGTGGAAGCCCGCGTGAATGCCCTCCAAGGGGAACATGCCGAGCTGGTCGGGGAACGCCGCTCGTAGGAAGAGGAACTTAAGGCCCATGAGACCAAGCTCGCCGCCCGGGAGGAAGAACTGTCCCTGAAGGCGAGGCGCCTAGACACGGAACACATGCACTTGGAGGAGCGGGAGAAGGATGTCACCACGAGAAAAGCCCTCGCTATGGCCGAGAAAAGAAAGGTCTCTGATTTGGCTTGCTTTCCTGACATTGAGCTCGAGCTTCGCAAGGCGCTCCGCTCCCTCTGTCGGGACGAGTTTGACGAGCCGCTGACCACCCTGGAGGACGTCTTTGCCGCGCTCACGAAGGGGTTCGTCGCGGCGCTGGAGGCTGCCGTTACGCGAATGGACAAGATCTTGGACAGCGAGTGTTGCGACCTCTTCTTCGCTGCTACGACTCAGGTCTTCAGTCACCTTCATCTTCGCGACCCCGGGTTCGATCTGAGATCGGTGATCGTGCCGGTCTCTGCCGAGATCCATGACAGCGCCGCGGAGGCGGTGAAGGGTCCTGTGGAGGCGTTGGTGAGGAGGTTTTCCCGTGTCGCGCCCTCTTTGTCTCCAGGTACCGTTGGAGCCTATGACCGGGAAGACGATGCCTCTAACATTGATGACCAGCCCCCAGCGGAGGGGGTGACCGGTGGCGGCTCCTCCTGATCCCTTACACCTGTAATCTTCCTACGATGCACATCGTGCCTCGTGGAGGCGCCAAACTTATTTGCATTTTTATGAACTAGGTCATGGTCTGTAATAATTGAATGCATGAATGTTTCCCCGCCTTGTTCCTGTCATGTTTGTTGTGTCACTCTGCGTCGGCAGGGCCCGCCTCACGCATACCTTCCCGCGATGGAACCAACAGGATACCAAGGATGGCCCAAAGGGGTTAGGGGCTACGAGCGCAGTTAGGCTCCTGAGTCGTGATGCTCAGGAGTCCCCCTTGACGCGCGAGCTGCCCTCATGAGGAGAATGTGTTGAAGATTCCGAAACTCGGAACACCTTCAGTACTCCGCATCGGTAGGGCCCGCCCCATGCTACGTCCCCGCGATTGAACCGACCGGAAACCAAGGACGACCCAAAGGGGAGGGCTCCAAGCGCAATTAGGCCCTTGAGTCGCAATGCTCAGGGGCCCCCCTTGACGTGCGAGTGACTCTGATGCTCCTCCTAACAAACCGATGATATAACACTCTCGAACTCCTTCAGCACTCCGCGTCTGCAGGGCCCGCCCCACGCGTACCTCCCTGCGGTTGAACCGACCAGAAAAGGACGGCTTAAAAGGGAAAGGGGCTATGGGTGCAGTTCAGGCTCGTGAGTCGCGATGCTCAGGAGTCCCCCTTGACGTACGAGTGATTCCAATGTTCTTCCTGAGGGATCTGAAGCAATTTGTCCAGCGCACTGGGCTCTGCGTCGGCAAAGCCTGCCTCGCACGTACCCTCCCGCGATTGAACCGTCCAAGGATGACCCAAAGGGGGAAGGGGCTACGGGCATAGTTAGGCCCCTGAGTCACGATGCTCAGGGGCCCCCCTTGACGTGCGAGCGGATCCGTACCTTCAGTTGTTTGCCCCACGCGCTGGGCATGGGCGAAGTCGCGGGTGGACTGTGTTGATCTCCTTGCTGGCCGAGGGTGTAGCCATTGATGGGCTGCGTTGGTGCCAGCTGGGGGCGTGGTCATTGGTGGACTTCATTGGTGGCAGCTGAGGGTGTAATCATTGGCGGACTATGTTGATTGCCCCTATATGTACCCAGCATGGAGCATAGGTCTTCCACTAGGCGTGGCATGGACCCCTCCACGTCCTCGGGGGGGGGGGGGGGGTTGGCGTATACAGCCTCGGCGCGTTATTACATGAGAGTGTCATGGTGGGGGTGTATCTGGGAGGTCGCGAGGACGCTTTGGCCTCCCGAGTGTCCCTACCCCCGAGGCATTGGGGCCTGATCTTCTCCCCAGCGCGGAGCGTAGGGTTTCCACTAGGCATGGGATGGACCCCTCCGCATCCTCGGGGGGGCCTGGGCGTATACAGCCTCGGCTCGTTATTACTTTAGAGTGTCACGGTGGGGGTGTATGTGAGAGGTCGTGAGGACGCTATGGCCTCGCCAGTGTCCCTACCCCCGAGTCATTGGTGGACTGAGTTGACTTGGTTTGGGTCATTGGCGAACCGTGCTGACTTCTTCTTCTTTGGGAGCGAGTGTGCGTATCTGCTCGGACAAACTTTGACCGGAGCCCCCAAGCAGGGGGCCGACCGCCCGACAATATAACAAAGGCAGAACGTTAGGATGCCAAATAGGTGAAATTGAACAACCAAACGATGCATAAATGAAAGTAGTAGTCTGGGAATGTCCGGAGTTGGTGGAGGCCGCATGCCCCTAGGGATTCCCTCGGACGTGGTGAACCGAAAAGTTACCTGGCAGCGGCCAACCAAAAAGTCACCTCGTGGCCGAGCCGCTGAAGTGCCGGAGGCTCCGTTGTCGCTTGATATCTTGTCTCCGTGGTCGCGACCCTCACGGTTCCGCCTCCTCCTGAGGCTCGGGGCCTTCGCTTGTCCCGAACATCTCCTCCTCCTCCTCGCGGCACCCCAGCACGCGGGGTACGAGCATGGCCTGCTGGAGCCTCTGGTAAGTGGCAGCCGCGTTCCCCAGCCCGAAGGGCATGAAGGCGTTGGCTCCCTGTTACTCCCACCAGTAGTTAGTCAGCGTGGTCCAGAAGGGGCCATGTGTCGCGACTATGTTGGTTGCAGATGCATTGATTCAGATGCGGGGTTGGTCAACCGTGCCGACGACAACGACTGCGATTGGTGGTGCAGGGTAGTCACCGCGTCTAATGGCCTGGGCCTCGCGAAGTTCTTGGATTGCTCTGATGACGGACTCGTGAGAGCTGGTCGGACATGCTCTGGAGTGCGCCCTCGGGATGTGCTCAAACGCCGCCTCCGCCTCACTGATTAGGCCAGGGGCCTCCCCGGTGGGAGCCCCCAGCTGTGACCGAAGAGGGGCGTCGAGCGCACATCCCTATGCGATGGGGGGGCAGGGCTCCGTCCCCGGGCACGGAGCCTGAAGCCCCGATGCACTATGTGGGGGATGAGCTCCTTCTTCTTCTTGCATGGGTCCTGGCGAGGTAGCTCATCGTCTTCATCGTCCGAGCCTTCCACCGCCGCCGCACAGTATGCTCGCTCCAGTGCAGAGACGACATCCTTCTCGTGACAGGGAATGGTGATGACGCCGCCGCTCCCCGGCATCTTCAGGACATTGTATCCATGGTGGACCACTGCCATGAACTTGGCGAGCGCTAGGTACCAGAGGATGGCGTTGTATGGCAGGTGGATGTGCGCGACGTCGAAGACGATGATCTTAGTGTGGTAGTTCTGATGCTCGCCGAAGGTGACGGGTAGATGCACTTGCCCAATGGGTACGGTGGATCCCTCAATTACCCGTGATAAGGGCTTGGTCGGCATGAGTTGCTCCTATGACAATTGTAGTTTCTCGAAGGTCTCGACTGAGAGGACGTTGAGCCCAACTCCACTGTCAATGAGGGTCTTGGTGAGGAGGGCGTTGCTGATGGTTGGGGTGCACATCATTTGGAGCTTGCTGGCCATGAACGAGCACCTGAGCTGGTCGCTTCGGTCGAAAGCAATCGTGGTGTGGGACCAGTTGAGGGGACGCATCACTTCAGGCCTCGGGAGGGCGACATTCACCTCCCGGGCAAACTGCTTGAAGGCGCGGTTGGAGGCTGGGGTCTGGGTGCCACCCAGGATGGAAACCACTGCCATGGCCTCCTGGAAGCCCCTAGCCCCGTCGTCCTGCCTGTTGTCATCCCTCCTCTTGGGCTGCGGAGGCAACGGGGGCAGCCCGGCTTCCCGAGGGCGATCCTCACGAGGTTGGCCGCGTCGCTGTCCCTCCTAAAGATTATCACGCCAGCAGTCCTCCTGAGGATGGCCACGCCAGGGGTCCCCCTGAGGATGTTCACGCCACCCGTGACGTGGCTCACAGTCATCCCAATGGCCCCCATTGTGGCCTCCTCCGCGCGCAGGGCTTCGGTCGAACCGTCCGGGGCGCCTGTTGAAGTGCTCGGCACGAACCAAACGGAGTTCTTGACATTCAGAGGTGTCATGGCCGCTGGTGCCATGGAGATGCACGTCGGCCCCCCTCCGGATGTGCGCTCTCCCCCTCGAGTATGCTTCACGGCGGCGAGCACCGCCAGGGCCTTGCACTTCACCTCCTTGGCTTTGGCTTTCTTCTCTTCTCGGTCCGCCGCCTCAGGCTCAAGGAGCGACAGGCGTCCTTCTGCCTTGGTGCATTTGCTTGCCAAGTTGAACATCTCTAGTGCGGTGCTCATTTCATCATTCATGCCGAGCTCTTCCTTCATCTTGAGGTCGGTGACTCCGTCGGAGAAAGCTGAGATGACGGCCTCGTCCTACGCCTTGGGGATCTTGAGGCACATGGCTGTGAAACGCTGTATGAACTTGTGCAGGGTCTCTCCCTCCTGTTGCTTGACGCGTCGCAGGTCATTCACGGTGGGAGCACGGTCGCGGGTGCCC
Organism: Hordeum vulgare subsp. vulgare; assembly: GCF_904849725.1. Lineage (NCBI taxonomy): Eukaryota > Viridiplantae > Streptophyta > Magnoliopsida > Poales > Poaceae > Hordeum > Hordeum vulgare. The sequence goes on from NC_058523.1 coordinate 237,334,779, forward strand.
TAGAAGTTGGCGATAAAGCATCCCGTAGGCCGTCCCAGGAGGTGATGGATGCCTTCGGGATGTTGAGGAGCCACGAGAGTGCGCCACCCTTGAGCGCCATCGGGAACCAGCACGCCATGATCTTGTCGCCTCCTCCTGCTGCTTTGATGCTCAGCATGTAGAGTTGTAGGAACTCAGTCGGGTCTTCAGTGCCATCGTAACGTGGGGGCAGGTGGGGCTTGAACTTGCAGGGCCATGCGACGGGGTAGCGCTCGGAGGCGATGGGGAAGCACCCCACCGGTCCAACAGGCACGGTACGTGCGGGGCTGCTGGGTCTTGTTGCTCCATAGGGTCTCCTTCGAGTGAGGTGCGCTCCTGACGCGAGATCTGCAATGTCGGGGGAGCGCAAGCATTGGCGCAAGGCCGGGGAATCATCTGGCAGCTCACTTCATCCCTGGGTCCCACCCTGGGTTCACGAGGACGGGCGCGGGGTAGCGCTTCCTGCCCAGGCTCGGGGTCTGCAACACGCCGCGTGGGTGGGGACGGTTAGTCTTGTTCCTCATTGTTTGCCAGGGATGGCTGGGGCTGGAGCGAGCAGGAGAGGGCCGTTGAGTCACCGACGGCGGTGATGAGCTCCTCGACGTGATGGAGCCAGTCATCGTGGCGGTCTCGAGCGGGACGGTAACGGAGCAGCTCGGTGGCCATGGCAAGCGTGCGGCGGCCGTGGGGCATCTCCGACGGAGCGTGCCATGCCGACCCGGAAGGCCTAGCAAGCAACGGCATGGCGGTGCGGCCGTCGACCGGCTCGGTCGCCGGCTGGGAGGAGCCCTGTTGCTCTTGAGCTTCGGGGTCAGTGGCAGCGTTTACCACGGGTGACGGCGAACGGCGCGCGCCGGCGGCACCGATGGGATGGAAACCTCGACACACCCCTACCTGGCGCGCCAAATGTCGGATTTCGGGCTCCGCAAAACCCTAAAGATTCGAATACTGGGGCGTGTACGAAGCTATCTCCCTACCTCGCCTCGCCTAACCCCCTATTTGATGGAAACGATGAAGGACTCACTCGAGGGCGAGGGGAACACAGAACACAACAGTTTACCAAGTTTCGGGCCGCTGCGAAGCGTAAAACCCTACTCCTGCTTTTGGTGGATTGCCTCTCACACAGGTGGTGGATGAATTAGTACAGTATTCTTGGGCCTCCGGAGGCCAAGCATCTAGGTGTATTGTTCTACCATCCCAATGAACTCTCCCTCTCAAGTATCCTACCCTCTCTTTTTATTGCAGAGGCCCGGGTCCTCTTCCCTCATATATTCGGCAGGAAGGGGAACAATGGAACATGCTCCCGTGCCCAAAGGAGATCTTCGCCTGCAAAGTAACTGTCCACGCCGTAGAGACGGGCCCATGGATGATGTTTGCCCTACTGGTGGGAGGTTGCGACTTTGTTGCACGAGAAGGGAAACCTTTGGAAGATGCCTTTGGAAAACTTGTACACCCCCGCCTCCTTTGTATCAAAGGAGAAACTGTCCCGTCCTACCATCTGCTGCTCGCCTGTCCTTTCCTCGCGTCACCCTTGACTCCTGAGGCCCGACCTTGCCTTAGAATATCCGCAGCTCCGGAGCGGTCCTGAGGAGGCCACCTACGGGGCTTGACGCCGCTCCTTGTCGTGAGGCTTGTCCCCTCATGAGGGCCTTTCCTTGAACGGTGTCGGGCCTGTTGGTTTGCTCCGGTGAGGCGGGCCCATCCTGGGCCACAGGCAGGCAGGTCTAGGTACCCCCAATCCTAGAACGCCAACACAAGGCCTTCCGGGCAGCTCACGAGGAAATACATCCGAGTACTTACATACCACTGACACTTGATCCAATTCAATCGCCGAGAGGAAATTAACCTGAGGGGTTTGAGCAGAGGTAGGGTTGGGACATACTTGACTTCAACTCCTTGCCTATTGGTCATGGTAACAATCCACTTGAAAATGTCCAACAAGCCTTGGTACTTTGATAACCAACTCATGCCAAGGATGACGTCCAAGCATGGCGAATCCAAAACTATGAGGTCTACTTGGTGTTAGGGAACATTGCATGGGAAACAAAAAATTTCCTACACACATGAAGACCTATCATGGTGATGATCATCTACGAGAGGGAGATTGGATCCACACACACTTGTAGATCGCTAAGCGGGAAGCGTTAAGAAACGTGGTTGATGTAGTGGAACTTCTTCGCGATCCAAATCACTACCATCCCACGATCCGTCCCGATCTAGCGCCGAACGGTCGACACCTCCGCGTTCAGGACACATACAGCTCGATGACGATCTCTGCCTTCTTGATCCAGCAAGAGAGACAGGGAAGTAGATGAGTTCTTCGGCAGCGTGGCATGCCAAAACTGCACTCTCGACGCACCACAGTGCACACCCGCTGTGAGGGAGGCCAGCCCCAGCCAGGCCTCGCCCCCACATACTATCTAGCTTTGACCACCTCGATGACCAGTGTTTGCGTCGGCTCGGGCACCTCCTCTCTCCCTTTGTCATCCCTCTAGCGACGCATGTCAGCGCCCGCCCGAAGCGGTCAAGTGACGCTCGCCACCGCGACATGCCATGAGCTAGCGCTGCTCCCCCTCATCCCTTTTTTCGAGCACAAACCATGCCCACGCAGACCATGGGCTCCATTCCCGAGCCTTCTTTCCTCCCCTAGCCGTTGCCACGGCCTCGTCGGCACACTGATACATCTCCAACGTATCTATAATTTTTGATGGTTCAATCCTATTATCTTTTCAACTTTGGATGTTTTATATGCATGAATATGCTATTTTATATCTTTTTGGGACTAACCTATTAACTCAGTGTCGAGTGCCAGTTTTTGTTTTTTCCATGTTTTTGACCCTTTTTCAGAAAGGAGTCCAAATGAAATAAAACTTTCGCAATGATTTTTTGAACCAAAAGAGACCCCCGAAGCTTTGGAAGAAGGCCAGAAGAGCCACGAGGGAGTCACAAGCCTAGGAGGCGCCCCCTTGGCCGCACCGACCATGCTTGTGACCTCCTCGTGGGCCCAACCGATGTAATTCCACCGCCATAAATTCCTATAAATTCAGAAACTCCCAAAAAGAGACCTAGATCGGGAGTTCCGCCGCTGCAAGCCTCTGTAGCCACCAAAATCCAATCTAGAGCCCGTTCCGGCACCCTGTCGGAGGGGGAATCCATCTCCGGTGGCCATCTTCATCATCCCGGCGATCTCCATGACGAGGAGGGAGTAGTTCTCCTTGGGTCTAAGGGTATGTACCAGTAGCTATGTGTTTGATCTCTCTCTCTCTCTCTCTCTCTCTCTCTCTCTCGTGTTCTTGAGATGTCATGATCTCGATGTACCGCGGGATTTGCTATTATAGTTGGATCTTATAATGTTCTTCCCCCTCTCCCTTCTTGTAATGAATTGAGTTTTCCCTTTGGAGTTATCTTATCGGATTGAGTCTTTAAGAACACTTGATGTATGTCTTGCACGTGTCTACCTGTAGTGAAAATGGGATATTCATGTGAGTACTTGATGTATGTTTTGGTGATCAACTTGCGGGTTTCGTGACATTGGGAACCTATGCATATGGGTTGGCACACGTTTTGACTCTCTGGTAGAAACTTCGGGGCACTCTTTGAAGTTCTATGTGTTGGTTGAATAGATGATTCTGAGATTGCGTGATGCATATCGTATAATCATGCCCACGGATACATGAGGTGACAATGGAGTATGTAGGTGACATTAGGGTCTTGGTTGATATGTGTCCTAAGGTGTTATTCTAGTACATACTCTTGAATAGATCGACGAGAAAGAATAACTTTGTGTTGGTTTCGTACCCGATAATAATCTCTTCGTTCGTTCTCCGCTATTAGTGACTTTGGAGTGACTCTTTGTTGCATGTTGAGGGCTAGTTATATGATCCAATTATGTTATCATTGTTGAGAGAACTTCACTAGTGAAAGTATGAACCCTAGGCCTTGTTTCCATGCATTCAGTACTGTTCGTGCTCACTTTTACTATTAGTTACCTTGCTGTTTTTGTAATTTTAGATTACAAAAACCTATATCTACCATCCATATTGCACTTGTATCACCATCTCTTCGCCGAACTAGTGCACCTATACAATTTAACATTGTATTGGGTGTGTTGGGGACACAAGAGACTCTTTGTTATTTGGTTGCAGGTTTGCTTGAGAGCGACCAGCTTCATCCTACGCCTCCGGCGGATTGATAAACCTTAGGTCACCCACTTGAGGGAAAATTGCTACTGTTCTATAAACTTCTGCACTTGGAGGCCCAACAACGTCTACAAGGAGAAGGTTCCGTAGTAGACATCACGCACCACCTTTCAGTGGACCGCACCCCACCTATAAAAAGGCTACCTCGACCTCTCTCCTCCCCTTTGGAATCTCTCTCGCCCCCTCTAATGGACCGCCCCAACACCCTGCTTGAGCTCCCCTAGCACCAGTTCTTGAGATCGATCGAGGCGCCACCTCGTGGGGGCTCCGTCGATGTCGGAACACAAGCCCGCTCCAGCCTCGATTTCTCCTTCATCATGACCGCAGCGAGCCCTACCTCACCTCCGCATCTCCCCCGCTCCTTTCCTTTCACATGACATCGACACTAACCACCTCCCGACGCCTCTCGTCGCGGACTCCTCGCCGCCGGTGACTCCAGACACCTCAGCCACTCCCTCTACCTCCATCCGAATGGCGGAAGTGCGAGGAGTCTGTTCCTGCGCTCACCTTCCCTCGCCATCGACGGAGCTGACGCTGGTGAGCTCCTTCCCCCTCTTTCCCGAGGTGGAAGACGATCACCACATGGGGACCCCACCTGTCGGCCTCTGCCTCGCTCTCTCTCCCTCTCCCAGTCGCTGACCACAAGGTCTCGCTCATCAAGTTCAAACCTGACGGCACGCACGCTTGAGCTGGCTAGGCCGGCCTAGCTGCTGGCCGAGTCTGGCCTAGGATGTTGTGACCCTTTTCTTTTTTTCTGGCATTTGCCAAATATTCCATAGGCAAAAATAATCCTCCCAATCCAATTATTTTTCCACCATAAAACTTGTAAAAATATGTAGTATTTAATAACACTACTTGTGTAAATTTTACAAAAACATTTATAGACAATTTTATTTTTGAACCTAGTTTTAAGTATTTTTAGCATGTGTTAAAATAGATTTCAAACCCTTTTTCACTCCAAAACTAGGGATAAATATTTTTAGATGTGGAGTAAGTATTTTACAGAGTAGGGTAACATTTTATAAGTGAGTTTTGTGTTCTGTTTTTGTTGTGATTCTTATTATTGTTATTACTATCGCCATGATAGATCACTTGGTTGACGAAGGAGTTGCACCCGAAGACTTCGAAGACCCCAGAGACTTTGTTGAACAAGGCAAATAACCCTTTGACCATGCCTAAGAAACTTTTATTAGCATGTCATATATCACCTTACTTATGCATATATTGATGTTGGATTGGGGACCCCCTTGTTTGATTGTTCCCGAAGAGCACCTCATTGAAACCTGCACTTGGACATGACACTACCACCTATGAGGGTTGTGCATGTGGGATGTAGTTAGTTGCTAGTAGTTTCTACACAAAAAAAGGGATGGGAATATGCATGGTGACGATGAAGGGAGTGTTTATAAAGGATTTTCAAAAAATACGCCGGGTTCCACTAATGCCCGAGGGTGATGGTGTTGAGATGGATGACCACTTGAGAAAGAAGTAGTGTACCAAGAAAGGTATTGTGTATGTGATTTAGGAAACGAGATTAGATTTAATATTTGTCGACCGTCCCAACCTTACATGTGCGACCATGATGCCCCGTACGGGTCGAGGCTTTTTTTTTACTTTGGTCGATGCTAGCACAGAGCCCACATTACTAGTGGTGGGAGTTACCTGGTCACTCTCGAGATGGGGTCGTGCCAGGTAGGGCGACCAAGGAAACTCTGCTGAAAACAGCGTCACTCCGGGTTAGTTCCATTCAAATCATGCAAATTAGAGTCCAAAACAAGGGCAAAAAAGTTTGGAAAAGTAGATACGTTGGAGATGTATCAACTCCCCCAAGCTTAAACCTTTGCTTGTCCTCAAGAAACTCAGTTGATAAACTGAAAGTGATAAAGAAAAACTTTTACAAACTCTATTTGATCTTGTTGTTGTAAATATGTCTAACTTATGTTCATATTTTCAACTCAAATTATAGACTAACCATATTCACAATAATATTTAGGTATCATATTTTCTTATATCAAGGGCATAATAAACTAGCTAGCAATAATAGTAAGTCTCGGATGACAACAATTTAATCAAAACAATCATAATACAATATGATAAACTAGTATCTCGCTAGCCCTTTCTGAGACCACAAAACATAAATGGAGAGAACCTTCGAAGAACAAGGACTGACTGGACATTGTAATTCATGGTAAAAGAGATCCAGTCATACTCATACTCAATATCAATAAATAACAAAGCATACAAATGACGGATGTGCTCTTTAATTGGTGCCCTTTTATAAGAAGAGGATGACTCAACAAAATGTAAAATAGATATGCCCTTCGCAGAGGGAAGCATTGATTTGCAGAGGTGCGAGAGCTCAAGATTTTAAAACATGGATGAATCAAAATTTTGGGTGGTATGCTTTCATTGTCAACATAACAACTAAGAGATCTCAATATCTTCCATGCTAGATACATTATTGGCGGTTCCCAAACAGAATAGTAATGTTTTTACTCCCCGTCCACCAATCAATCACACTCCATGGCGGGCCGAATTCACGGGCATCGTCCATACCAACAACATTCATGGGGGGAGTTTTATTTCATTAAATTTGATTTGACTTTTGAGCATGGAACTGGGCATCGCGATTACCAGCCACTTTCTCGTGAATGATAGTGAATTAACACATATCTTGAAAACAACCCACCTAGCATGGAAGATACTGACAACCCATCGTCACTACATGAGAGATTCGGGCACAGAAAACATAATGTTTATTTGAAGGTCTAGAGTATGACACATGCAAATTTACTTGGGACGGCAGGTAAATGTTGGGAAACGTTGCATGGGAAACAAAATTTTCCTACGCACACGAAGACCTATCATGATGATGTTCATCTCCGAGAGGAGGATCGGATAAACATACCCTTGTAGATCGCTAAGCGGGAAGCGTTAAGAAACGCGGTTGATGCAGTAGTACAACTTCGTGATTCAAATCGTCATCGTCCGACGATCCATCCCACGATCTAGCACCGAACGGACGGCACCTCCGCGTTCAGCACACGTACAGCTCGATGACGATCTCCGCCTTCTTGATCCAGCAAGAGAGGCGGGGAAGTAGATGAGTTCTCCGAAAGCGGGACAACATGCCGGTGATGGTTATGATCTATTCCTGCAGGGCTCCACCCGAGCTCCGCACAAATCCGATCTAGAGGAAGAACTACGAGGCATAGGTTTGAGTTGCACGTGGCAAAGTTGTCTCACAAAAACCCTAAAACCTCTAGTATATATAGGAGGAGGGGAGGAGCTAGCCTTGGGGCTCAAGAGAGCCCCAAGGGTGCTGGACAAAAGGAGGAGGAGGCTCCAACTCCAATTCGGTTTGGGAAGGAGGAGACCTGCTCTTCCTTCCCACGTCCCTCTTTTTTTTTTGGTTTTCTTCTTCTAGCGCCATAGTCCACTTGGGCTGGCCTCACCAGCCCACTAAGGGCTGGTGCGCCACCCTAGGACTATTTGGCTCACTCCCGTGTGGGTGGGCCCCTCCCGGTAAAGATCCGGAACCCATTCGTCACTCCCGGTACACTGCCGGTAATGCCCGAAATCTTCCCGGTGACCAAATGAAACCATCCTATATATCAATCTTCATTTCCGGACCATTTCGGAAACCCTAGTGACGTCCGTGATCTCATCTGGGAATCCGAACAACCTTCGGTCACCAACACCTATAACTAAACTATAACGAAACGTCACCGAACCTTAAGTGTGCACAACCTGCGGGTTCGAGAACTATGTAGACATGACCCGAGGCACTCCCGGTCAATATCCAATAGCAGGACCTGGATGTCCATATTTGATCCTACATATTCTACGACGATCTTATTGGTTGAACCTCCGTGCCAAGGATTCATATAATCCCATATAACATTCCCTTTGTCCTTCGGTATGTTACTTGCCCGAGATTTGATCGTTGGTATGTCTATACCTATTTCAATCTCGTTATCGGAAAGTCTCTTTACTCGTTCCGTAATACAAGATCCAGTGACTTATATTTGAGTCACATTGCTTGCAAGGCTTATATGTGATGTTTTATTACTGAGTAGACCCCGAGATACCTCTCCGTCACACGGAGTGACAAATCCCAGTCTTGATCCATGCTAACTCAACGGACACCTTCAGAGATACCTGTAGAGCACCTTTATAGTCACCCAGTAACGTTGTGATGTTTGATACACACAAGGTATTCCTCCGGTGGTAGTGAGTTACATGATCTCATGGTCATAGGAATGAATACTTGACACACATAAAACAATAGCAACAAAATGACACGATTACATGCTACATTTATAATTTGGGTCTTGTCCATCACATCATTCTCCCAATGATGTGATCCAGTTATAAAGTGACAACACTTGCATATGGTAGAAAACCTTAACCATCCTTGATCAACTAGCTAGCAAACTAGAGGCTTACTAGGTACATTGTTTTGTCTATATATCCACACATGTATCTATGCTTGCATTCAATACAATTATAGCATGGATAATAAACAATTATCTTGAAACAGGAAATATAACAATAACTATTTTATCATTGACTCTAGGGCATATTTCCAACAGTATCCCAGTTGCACTAGAGTCAATAATCTAGTCTCACATTGCTATTCGATTTACATTGGAATGAATATAACACCCATACAGTTCTGGTGTTGATCATGTTTCGCTCGTGGAAGAGGTTTAGTCAGCGGATCTGCTACATTCAGATCCGTGTGCACTTTGAAAATATTTACATCCTCTCCTTCGACGTAGTCGCGGATGACGTTGAAGCACCGTTTGATCTTTCTGGTCTTCTTGTGAAACCTTGGTTCCTTTGCTAAAGCAATGGCACCAGTGTTGTCACAGAACAGAGTTATTGGAGTTAGTGCGCTCGGCACAACTCCAAGATCCTTCATGAACTGCTTCATCCAGACACCCTCCTTAGCTGCCTCGGAGGCAGTCATGTACTTCGCTTCACATGTAGAATCTGCTATGACGCTTATCTTGGAACTGCACCAGCTTACCGCACCACCATTAAGAATAAATACGTATCCGGTTTGAGAGTTAGAGTCCTCCGGATCAGTGTCAAAGCTTGCGTCGACGTAACCCTTTACGATGAGCTCTTCATCACCTCCATAAACGAGAAACATTTCCTTAGTCCTTTTCATGTAATTTAGAATATTCTTGATCGGCGTCCAGTGATCAAGTCGTGGATTACTTTGAAACCTGCCTGCCATACTTATGGCCAGGCTGACGGCCGGTCTAGTGCACAACATTGCATACATGATAGACCCTATGGCTGAAGCATAGGGTACGATACTCATCTTTTCTCTATCTTCTGTAGTTCCTGAAAACTGAGTCTTACTCAACTTTATACCTTGTAACACTGGCAAGAACCCCTTCTTGGACTTCTCCATTTTGAACTTCTTCAAAACTTTATCAAGGTATGTGCTTTGTGAAAGTCCTATTAGGCGCCTCGATCTATCCCTATAGATCTTAATGCCTAATATGTAAGCAGCTTCTCCTAGGTCCTTCATTGAAAAACATTTGTTCAAGTAATATTTTATGCTCTCTAAAAACTCCACATTGTTTCCAATCAGATATATGTCATCCACATATAATATTAGAAACGCTACAGAGCTCCCACTCACTTTCTTGTATAAACCCAAATGCTTTGATCACCTCATCAAAGCACTTATTCCAACTCTAAGATGGTTGCACTAGTCCATAAATGGATCGCTGGAGCTTGCACACTTTGTTAGCATTCTTCGGATCGACAAAACCTTTGGGTTGCATCATATACAACTCTTCCTTAAGAAAACTTTGAAGGAACACCGTTTTGACATCCATCTGCCAGATTTGATAGTCGAAAAATGCAGCTATTGCTAACATGATTCGGACGGACTTAAGCATCGCTACCGGTGAGAATGTCTCATCGTAGTAAACTCCTTGAAATTTTGAAAAACCCTTTGCCACAAGTCGAGCTTTATAAATGGTCACATTACCGTCTGCGTCCATCTTCTTCTTAAAGATCCATTTGTTCTGAATAGCCTTGCGACCTTCATGTAATACTTCCAAAGTCCACACTTTGTTTTCATACATAGATCCTATCTCAGACTTCATGGCCTCTAGCCATTTGTTGGAATCCGGGCCCACCATTGCTTCTTCATAATTCACAAGTTCATTGTTGTCTAACAACATGATAGATAAGACATGACTACCGTACCACTCAGGAGCAGTACGGGATCTTGTTGGCCTGCGAGGTCCGATAGTAACTTGATCCGAAGCTTCATGATCATCATCATTAGATTCCTCCTCAACTGTTGTTGCCTCGACAAAGGTTTCCTCCTGCCCCGCGCCACCATCAAGTTCTATCTTCCTCATCAAGTTCTATCTTCCTCATCAAGTTCTATCTTCCTCCCACTCAATTCTTTCGAGAGAAACTCCTTCTCAGGAAAAACAACGTTCTTAGCAACAAACACTTTGCCCTCGGATCTGAGAAAGAAGGTGTACCCAACTGTCTCCTTTGGGTAACCTCTCAAGACACACTTTTCCGCTTTGGGTTCCAACTTTTCAGGCTGAAGCTTTTTGACATAAGCATCGCATCCCCAAACATAAAGAAACGACAAGTTAGACCTCTTGCCATACCATAGCTCATATGGTGTCGTCTCAACGGATTTTGACGGTGCCCTATTTAAAGTGAATGCAACTGTCTCTAATGCATAACCCGAAAACAATAACGGCAAATCAGTAAGAGACATCATAGATCGCACCATATCTAACAAAGTATGATTACGACATTCGGACACACCATTACACTATGGTGTTCCATGCGGTGTCAACTGGGAAACGATTCCACGTTGTCTTAAGTGAGCACGAAACTCAAAACTCAGATATTCACCCTCTCGATCAGATCGTAGGAACTTGATCTTCTTGTTATGATGATTTTCAACTTCACTCTGAAATTGCTTGAGCTTCTCAAACATTTCATACTTGTGCTTCATCAAGTAGATATATCCATACCTACTCAAAGCATAAGTGAAGGTGAGAAAATAACGATATCTGCCACGTGCCTCCACACTCACTGAACTGCACACATCAGTATGTATGATCTCCAACAAGTCACTTGCACGCTCCATTGTTCAGGAGAACAGAGTCTTAGTCATCTTGCCCATGAGGCATGGTTCGCACGTGTCAAGTCATTCAAAATCAAGTGACTCCAAAAGCCCATCGGTATGGAGTTTCTTCATGCGCTTTACTCCAATATGACCTAAGCGACAGTGCCACAAAAACGTGGCTCTATCATTGTTAACTCTACATATTTTGGTCTCAATGTTATGTTTATGTGTGTCATCACAATCAAGATTCAATATGAACAAACCCCTCACATTGGGTGCATGACCATAAAAGATATTACTCATAAAAATAGAAAAACCATTATTCTCTGACTTAAATGAGTAACCGTCTCACAATAAACTAGATCCAGATATAATGTTCATGCTTAACGCAGGCACTAAATAACAATTATTTAAGTTCATAACTAATTCTGATGGTAATTGAAGTGAGACTGTGCCGACGGCTATTGCATCAACCTTGGAACCATTTCCCACGCGCATCGTCACTTCATCCTTCGCCAGCCTTCGTTTATTCCGCAATTCCTGCTTCGAGTTGCAAATATGAGCAACAGAACCGGTATCAAATACCCAGGCAATACTACAATAGTTGGTTAGGTACACATCAATAACATGTATATCACATATACCTGGTTTTACGTTGGCCGTCTTCTTATCAGCCAAATACTTGGGGAGTTGCGCTTCCAGTGACCCATCCCTTTGCAATAATAGCACTCTGTTTCCGGCTTAGGTCCAGCCTTGGGTTTCTTCGTCGGATTTGCAATAGTTTGGCCGCTCTTCTTGGAGTTACCCTTCTTGCCTTTGCCGTTTCTCTTGAAACTAGTGCTCTTATTGACCATCAGTACTTGATGCTCTTTCTGGAGTTCTGACTCTGCGACTTTCAGCATCGCGAATAACTCGCCGGGTGACTTGTTCATCCCTTGCATGTTATAGTTCAACACAAAGCTCTTATAGCTAGTGGCAGTGATTGAAGAATTCTGTCAGTGATACCTCTTACGGGAGTTCAATCCCCAGCTCAGCTAGAAGGTTTGAGTACCCAGGCATTTTGAGCACATGTTCACTGACAGACGAATTCTCCTCCATCTTGCAAGCATAGAATTTATCGGAGGTCTCATAGCTCTTGATCCGGGCATTCTTCTGAAAGATAAACTTCAACTCCTGGAACACCTCATATGCTCCATGACGCTCAAAGCACCGTTGAAGTCCCGGTCCACGCCATACAAGACTGCACATTGAACTACCGAGTAGTCCTCCTTACATGATTGCCAAGCGTTCAAAACATCTTGGTCAGACGTAGCGTGTGGTTCATCTCCTAGCGCAGCATCAAGGACATAATTATTTTTCCCAGCTTGTAGGATAAGCATAAGATTACGAGCCCATTATCCAAAGTTGCTACCATCATCTTTCAGCTTAGCTTTCTCTAGGAACGTATTGAAACTCAGGGTTGCTATTGCGTGAGCCATTGATCTACAACATAAAATATTGCAAAGTGGACTTAGACTATGTTCAAGACAATTAGAGTTTAACTAATCAAATTACTAATAAACTCCCACTCAAATAGACATCCCTCTAGTTATTTGAGTGTGGCATGATCCAAATTCACTAACTCGAATCCGATCATCACGTGAGTTGAGTATAGTTTCAGTGGTAAACATCTCAACGCTAATCATATCAACTATACGATTCATGATCGACCTTTCGGTCTCTTGTGTTCCGAGTCCATGTCTGCACCTGCTAGGCTTGTCAAGTTTAACCCGAGTGTTCCGCGTGTGCAACTGTTTTGCACCCGTTGTTTGTGAATATTGAGTCTATCACACCCGATCATCACGGGGTGTCTCGAAACGACGAACTATTGCAACGGTGCACAGTCGGGGAGAGAACAATTTTATCTTGAAATTTTAGTGAGGGATCACCTTATAATGCTACCGTCATTCTAAGCAAGATAAGGTGCATAAAAGGATTAACATCACATGCAATTCATAAGTGACATGAAATGGCCATGATCTTGTGCTTCTTGATCTCCATCACCAAAGCACGGGCATGATCTTCATCGTCACCGGCGCAACACCATGATCTCCATCATCATGCCGCCATTGAGGTTGTCGTGCTATCTATGCTATTACTACTAAAGCTACAACCTAGCAATATAGTAAACACATTTGCAAATGCAAACGTTAGTTTAAAGACAACCCTATGGCTCCTGCCGGTTGCCGTAGCAGCGACGTGCAAGTCGATATTAACTATTACAACATGATCATCTCATACATCCAATATATCACATCATGTCTCTGGCCATATCACATCACAAGCATACCCTGCAAAAACAAGTTAGACGTCCTCTAATTTGTTGTTGCATGTTTTACGTGGCTGCTATGGGTATCTAGTATGATCGCATCTTACTTACGCAAAACCACAACGGAGATGTGCAAATTGCTATTTAACCTCTCTCCAAGGACCGCCTCGGTCAAATCCAATTAAACTAAAGTTGAAGAAACTGACACCCGCCAGTCATCTTTATGCAACAAGTTGCATGTTGGTCAATGAATCCAGTCTCTCGTAAGAGTACGAGTAATGTTGGTCCGAGCCGCTTCAATCCAACAATACTGACGAATCGAGAAAAGACTAAGGAGGGCAGAAAATCAAACATCAACGCCCACAAAAACTTTTGTGTTCTACTCGAGATTACATCTACGCATGAACCTAGCTAATGATGCCACTGTTGGGGAACGTTGCATGGGAAAACAAATTCCTACGCACACGAAGACCTATCATGGTGATGTTGATCCACGAGAGGGAGATTAGATCCACATACCCTTGTAGATCGCTCAACGGGAAGCATTAAGAAACGCGGTTGATGTAGTGGTACAACTTCATGATTCAAATTACCGTCGTCCCATGATCCAGCACCGAACGGACGGCACCTCCGCGTTCAACACACGTACAACTCGATGACGATCGCCACCTTCTTGATACAGCAAGAGAGACAGGGAAGTAGATGAGTTCCCTGGCAGCGTGATGGCACACCAGTGATGGTGACGATCTATTCCTTTAGGGCTCTGCCCAAGCTCCGCAGAAATCCTATCTAGAGGAAGAACTACGAGGTATAGGTTTGAGTTGCACGTGGCAAAGTTCTGTCTCAAAAACCCTAAAACCTCTAGTATATATAGGAGGAGGGGATGGGCTAGCCTTGGGGCTCAAGAGAGCCCCAAGGGCGCTGGACGAAAGGAGGAGGAGGACTCCAACTCCAATTCGGTTTGGGAAGGAGGAGTCCTCCTCTTCCTTCCCACTTCCCTCTTTTTTTTCTTTGGTTTTATTCTTCTAGCGCCATAGTCCACTTAGGCTGGCCTCACCAGCCCACTAAGGGCTGGTGCACCACCCTAGGACTATTGGGCTCACTCCCGGGTGGGTGGGCCTTTCCCGGTAAAGATCCGAAACCCATTCGTCACTCCTGGTACACTTCCGGTAATGCCCGTAATCTTTCAAGTGAACAAATGAAACCATCCTATATGTGAATCTTTGTTTCCGGACCATTCCGAAAACCCTCGTGACGTCCGTGATCTCATTTGGGACTCCGGACAACCTTCGGTCACCAACACCTATAACTCAAATATACCGAAACGTCACCGAACCGTAAGTGTGCAGACCGTGCGGGTTCGAGAACTATGTATACATGACCTGAGACACTCCCCAGTCAATATCCAATAGCGGGACCTGGATGTCTATATTGGATCCTACATATTTTGCGAAGATCTTATCGGTTGAACCTCTGTGCCAAGGATTCATATAATCCCGTATAACATTCCCTTTGTCCTTCGGATGTTACTTGCCCGATATTTGATCATCGGTATCTCTATACCTATATCAATCTCGTTACCGCCAAGTCTCTTTACTCGTTCAGTAATACAAGATCCCATGACTTACACTTGAGTCACATTGCTTGCAAGGCTTATATGTGATGTTGTATTACCGAGTGGGCCTCGAGATACCTACACCTTACGGAGTGACAAATCCCAGTCTTGATCCATGCTAAATCAACGGACACCTTCGGAGATACCTGCAGAGCACCTTTATAGTCACCCAGTAACATTGTGACGTTTGATACACACAAGTTATTCCTCCGGTGTCAGTGAGTTACATGATCTCATGGTCATAGGAATGAATACTTGACACGTAGAAAACAATAGCAACAAAATGACACAATCACATGCTACATTTATAATTTGGGTCTTGTCCACCACATCATTCTCCTAATGATGTGATCCAGTTATCAAGGGACAACACTTGCATATGATCAGAAAACCTTAACCATCCTTGATCAACTGGCTAGCCAACTAGAGGCTTACTAGGGACATTGTTTTGTCTATATATCCAAATATGTATCTATGCTTTCATTCAATATAGTTATAGTATGGATAATAAATGATTATCTTGAAACAGGAAATATAAGAATAACTATTTTATTATTGCCTCTAGGGCATATTTCCAACAGTAAATACCACATATAGGTAGGTATGGTGGACTCATGTGGTACAACTTTGGGTTTATGGAAGTGGATGCACAAGGAGTATTCCCACTTGGTACAAGTGGAGGCTAGCAAGAGACTGGGAAGCGACCAACTAGAGAGCGACAACAGTCATAAACATGATTTGAGTCATAAACTAGAGAGTGACAACAGTCAACATTCAGTGCAAGTATGAGTAGGACATAAATCACCATGAACATAAACATCGTAGAAGCTATATTGGTTTTGTTTCAACTACACGCGTGAACATGTGCCAAGTCAAGCCACTCGACTCATTCGGAGGAGGATACCATTATATCATACTACATCACAACCATTTTAATATGGATGTTGGCACTCAAGACAAACCATTACTCACTCCTAGCTAATTAAGCATGGCATAAGTAACTATAATATCTAATTGTCATTGCACACATGTTCAATCCATAACGACATGAATCCAGAACGATGAGCTAATCATATTTACAAAAACAAAATAGGTTGGGTTCATACCAGCTTTTTTCCATCTGCATCACTTCATCATATATCATCATTATTGCCTTCAACTTGCACGACTAAATGGTGTGGAAAATAATAATAATAATAAGAGTGCACATGCATTGGACTAAAATGGAATCTTCAAGCAATAACTCAAAGGAGAAGACAAGGTAGTATGGACTCTCTGATAGATAAACGATAATGAATATGAGAGCCACTCATCATGTCATTGTGGTCTTCTCCTCACGACCACAACAAGCAAAAGAAGAACGGAAAATCTTTTTTGGTTTTATTTTCACACTACAACTTAAACAAACTAGAAGGTAAATCTAGAACTATTTTTTTTCCGATTTTCTCAAGGTTAATGAAACACATATGAAGAAAACAAAAAGAAAAAATAAACTACCATGGATGGTACAATGAAAAAGTATGAACACCGACAACTGGAATGAGTATGTGAACATGAATGTAATGTCGGTGAGAAATACGTACTCCCCCAAGCTTGGGCTTTTGGCCTAAGTTGGTCTAAGGCCAGAGCTGGAAATAATCCTCTCCTGGATACTCTGGGGATACAGAGGGTCCATTGGTTTGCGAGCTCTTGCGGCTCCAACTGAAGAACTAGAACCTGATACAGATCGAGGGCTAGTGCAGGCTCAGGTGCTGTGGGTTGCGATAGGCCCCAATATTTGTAAATGTCATCGGGCATAATGGTGTACCTACCTGAATGGATATCGAACAAAGAGGAAGCTGGAAAAGTAATAATCTCACAATTACCTTGAATAAATACTAAGTTATAAAGCAACCTCTTATCATTGCCTTTCTTAATAAAATCATGTGCTACCATCCTATCATGATCTAGATATCTTATAGGAAGTAGAATTTCCTCCTCCTCGTCAAGCCTAATAGGTATCTCAAAGTGTTTAGCTAGAAGAGATGCATAGATACCTCCTAATATAGGGCCTTTCGAACATTTTAAGTTCAACCGTTGGGGCACTATAGCGCCCAGACTAAAAGTTCTATCAACAAACAAAGCATGGCGCATAATAGCAAGGCCGGGAGCACTGAGGCTTCCGCTCCTGTCACGACCAACTAAACATCTCCATGCAAATAATGAATAATAACATAGAACAGGAATATGTACGCTAGCCGCTCTTGGCTTTGACACCCCTCTCGCTTCCCCTATAGTGATTGCGGAAATAAAATCCTCCATGTCTCTAGGATGTGTTTCACTGATGCTGACCTCAAAAGGTATTTCGCAAACATTGCAAAAATTGTAAAGTGAAATTTCCTTAGGCACATCATATAAATGAAATTCTACCATGGGAGATTATTCCTAGGATAAAAGTGAAAAAATTGCACTACGGTATTAGTAAGTAGGAGATACAGGTCACAGTTATCGTTGAGGAATTCGGTGATGCCTGCATTTTCTACTAGATAGTAGAAATCTTCATAAATTTTGGACACCCTCAAGAATGCCTCACTTGGCCATTCACATGGTCATACTTCTGCGGTGCGAGGAATATTGTATCTAGGCTTCTCATCTTCATTTTGTTTAAAACCCCGGCTTGAAGAGCCTCACAAAAATCTCCTCATTTTTTCTTTCTCTAAAAAATAAATCTGAAATTTTTAGTGACTCCACATAAAACTGAACAAAACACAATGAAAACTTATAGCAACTACTCCCTCAAGTGCCTAGAAGCTATATCATGCATCAAAAGTACTTGGGACCCTACAAATTTAACATGCAAGCTCAAGAACATGGTCACCACAGCAACAAGATTTTGCAATATATAAAGCTCTAGAACAAAAACTAATTGGACCATTGGAGGAGTCACATACCGATGAACAATCCTCTAAAATAATTTTGTAAATGGAGCTTTGAGCAAGGAGATCAAAAATGGCAGCAAGATGAGCTAAAACACGGGTTTGAGGAATGGTGGGTTTTTTTTGGAAGAAGAAGGAGTGGATGGGAACTGCAATAAGTGTAGGGGCTCCATGTGGGACCCACAAGCCAAGGGGCGCGCCAAGGGGGGTTGGTCGCGCCGTGGAGGGTTGTGGCCCACTGGTGCAGTCCCCTAATATATTCTTAGTGCCAAAAATTCTTAAATATTCCATAAAAAATCATACTAAAATTTCAGGGCATTGTGGGAACTTTTATTTTTCAGGTCATTTTTCTATTGCACGGATAAAACAGAAAACAGAGAAATAATAGCATTTTTACTAAATTGAAACTAAGGAATGGAAAATAAAGGTCGGGTATAGAAGGTTGTGCTTTCTAAATTCATCCATCTCATGCCCATAAAAAAGAATCCATCAATAAGGTTGATCAAGTCTTATAGACAAACTTTTTTCGAATGACATGGAATCAGAGAATTTTTGAATAACACTAACTCACCTCAATGGGGATATGCATGTACCCAATAATAAGTATATCATATTTCTTCTTGATCGTACAGAGAGGGTATTCAAAGTCTCCAATAGTAAACGTTGGAATTTTTTTAATGGAGTTGATACTATGGACTTGAAGTTGTTTCTTAAAAAAGTGTACCTTATGCTCATTACCATTAACATGAAAAGTGACATTGCCTTTGTTGCAGTCAATAACAGCCCCTACTATATTCATAAAGGGTCTACCAAGGATGATCGACAAACTATCGTCCTCAGGAATATCAAGGATAACAAAGTCCATTAGGATAGTAACGTTTGCAACTACAACAGGCACATCCTCACAAATATCGATGGGTAAAGCACTTGATTTATCAGCCATTTGTCGAGAGATTTCAGTAGGTGTCAACTTATTCAAATCATGTCTACGATATAAAGAGAACGACATAACACTGACACCAGCTCCGAGGTCACATAAAGCAGTTTTAACATAATTTCCTTTAATACAGCAAGGTATAGTAGGTACTCCAGGATCTCCTAGTTTCTTTGGTATTCCACCCTTAAAAGTATAATTAGCAAGCATGGTGGAAATCTCAGCTTCAGGTATCTTTCTTTTATTTCTAACAATATCTTTCATATAATTAGCATAAGGAGACATTTTTAGAATATCAATTAAGCGCATACGTAAGAAGACAGGTCTCAACATTTCAGCAAAGCACTCAAAATCCTCATCATCCTTTTTCTTGGATGGTTTAGGAGGAAAGGGCATGGGTTTCTAAACCCATGGTTCTCTTTCTCTACCATGCTTCCTAGCAACGAAATATTTTTTTATCATATCTCTTATTCCTAGGTTGAGCATTATCAAGATCAACAATAGGTTCAATCTCCACATCATTATCATTACTAGGTTGAGCATCAACATGAACATCATTATTAATATTATCACTAGGTTCACGTTCATCACGAGATTGTGTCTCAGCATCAGAAATAGAGATATCATTTGGGTTTTCATGTGACTCTATAACAGGTTCACTAGCAGCATGCAAAGTCCTATCATCATTCTTTTTCCTTTTTTCAGAAGGACCAGGTACATCAGTATTAACTCTCTCAGAATCTTTCTCAACTCTCTTAGGATGGCCCTCAGTATACAAAGGTTCCTGAGTCATTCTACCACCTCTAGTCACAACTCTAATAGAATGATCATTGTTCTTACTAATCATCTAATTGAGCAAATCATTTTGCGCCTTAAGTACCTGTTCTACTTGAGTAGTTACTATGCAAGCATGTTTACTAATAAGCCTAAGGTCATTAACAGTTCTACTCATATAATCACCCAAGCGATCAAGCATGTAAGCATTATGCTTTAATTGTCTACTAACATAAGCATCGAAATTTTATTGTTTAACAACAAAGCTATCAAATTCATCTAAGCATTGGCTAGCATACTTAATATAAGGAATGCCACCTTCATCAAATCTATGAAGATAATTTACCTCTACTACCTATGTCGTGTTAGCAAGACCATGTATTTCTTCAATAGGTGGTAGATTCTTAACATCTTCAGCTTTAATACCTTTCTCTTTCATAGATTTCTTTGCTTCTTGCATATCTTCAGGACTGAGGAATAGAATACCTCTTTTCTTCGGAGTTGGTTTTGGAGGTGGTTCAGGAATAGCCCAATCATTATCATTGCTCAATATATTATTCAATAGTTGTTCAGCTTGTTCAACAGTTCATTCCGTGAGAACGCAACTAGCACAACTATCTAGGTGGTTCATAGAAGCATTGGTTAGTCCATTATAAAAGATATAAAGTATTTCATTTTCTTGAGAGGGTGATCAGGCAAAGCATTAAGTAACTGGAGAAGCCTCCCCCAAGCTTGTGGGAGACTCTCTTCTTCAATTTGCACAAAGTTAAGTATTTCCTGCAAGGCAGCTTGTTTCTTATGGACAGGAACATATTTTTCAGAAAAGTAGTAAATCATATCCTGGGGACTACGCACACAACCAGGAGCCAGAGAATTAAACCATATCTTAGCATCACCCTTTAATGAGAACGGAAACAACTTAAGAGTATAGTAGTAACGATTTTTCCTCATGAGTAAATTGGGTGGCTATATCATTCAATTTATTAAGGTGTGCCACAACGGTTTCAGATTCATAGCCATGGAACAGGTCAGATTATACTAAAGTAATTAACTCATGATCGACAGAGAATTCATAATCCTTATCAGTAACATAGATAGGTGAAGTAACAAACATGGGATCATATTGCATTCTAACATTCAAAGATTTTTTTCCTTCCACTTGCATAGCAATTTCTTAAGATCATCTCTATCCTTACAAGCAAGAAAATCCCTAGCTACTTCTCCTTCCATAACATAACCCTTATGTATATTAGGCAATTCATATCTAGGAGCGCTAGGTCTAGCAGGTGAATCATAGTGTTCAATTTCATCAGATTGAGCAATATCATCAATTTTAGCATTCACTCTAGCAATTTGTTCATCAAGAAATTCACCAAGTGGCACAATAGTATCTAGACAAATATCATCATATTCATCATGCATAGAAGAAGTAGCATCATCAATTACTTGCGACATATCAGATTCAGTAGCAGGTGGTGGTTTCGCAAATTTACTCATAACACATGGTGAATCAAGTGTAGAGCTAGATCGCAGTTCCTTACCTGCCCTCGTAGTTGAGGGGTAGATCTTGGTTTTAGCGTCTTTCAGATTCTTAATTGTGATCAACAGACATAAATTCCAAGTGACTCGGAGAATAAAGCGATGCTCCCTGGCAGCGACACTAAAAAAAGGTCTTGATAACCCACAAGTAGAGGGGATCGCAACCGTTTTTGACGGTAGAGTATTCAACCCAAATTTATTGATTCGACTCAAGGGGAGCCAAAGAATATTCTCGAGTATTAGCAGTTGAGTTGTCAATTCAACCACACATGGAAAACTTAATATCTGCAACAAAGTATTTAGTAGCAAAGTAATACGGAAGTAACGGTAACAATGGCAAACGTGACTGTAGTAGTTTTGTAGTGATGGTAACAATAGCAATGGAAAAGTAACTTAGCAAAGATCAATATGTGGAAAGCTCGTAGGCAATGGATCAGTGATGGATAATTATATTGGATGGCATTCATCATGCAACAGTCATACCATATGGTGATACAAAACTAGCTCCAATTCATCAATATAATGTAGGCATGTATTCCATATATAGTCATACGTGCTTATGGAAAAGAACTTGCATACCATCTTTTATCCTACCCTCCTGTGGCAGCGGGGTCCTAATGGAAACTAAGGGATATTAAGGCCTACTTTTAATAGAGAAACGGACCAAACCATTAGCACTTAGTGAATACATGAACTCCTCAAACTACGGTAATCACCAAAAAGAATCCCAGTTATTGTCACCCTGGGGGATGCGGATCATAACTCGTAATAGGTGTCTATAACTTGCATGATAGGATCAAGAACACATATATATATTCATGAAAACATAATAGGTCCAGATCTGAAATCATGGTATTCGGGCCCTAGTGCCAAGCACTAAGCATAGCAAGTCATAGCAACATCAATCTCAGAACATAATGGATACTAGGGATCAAACCTTAACAAAACTAACTCGATTACATGGTAGATCTCATCCAACCCATCACCGTCGAGCAAGCCTACGATGGAATTACTCACGAACGATGGAGAGCATCATGAAATTGGTAATTAAGGATGGTTGAGGATGACGACGACGTCGATTGCCCCTCTCCGGAGCCCAAATCAGACTCCAGATCTGCCCTCCCGAGGAAGAACAGGAGGTGGCGGCGGCTCCATATCGTAAAATGAGATGAACTCTTCTCCTTTATTTTGTGTCCCCGGGGTAGGAATATATAGAAGTGGAAATGAGGTCGGTGGAGCCTCAGGGACCCCAGAAGGCAGGGGGCGCGGTCTAGGGGGGTCTCGCCTTGTAGGCTTGTGGCCATGGGATGGCCCCTCTCTAGTAGATTCTTTCACCAATATTTTTTATTAATTCCAGAAACATTCGCCATAAATTTTCAGGTCAATGTGAGAACTTTTATCATTGGACAAAAATAACACCAAGGCAATTCTGCGGAAAACAACGTTAGACCGGGTTAGTTCCATTCAAATCATGCAAATTAGAGTCCAAAACAAGGGCAAAAGAGTTTGGAAAAGTAGATACATTGGAGAAGTATTAGTATGTTATATGCCACGAGTCGTGGATGACACGGAAGTTCCCCGAGTCTTGTGGGTACAACGTGCAACCTCTGCAGAGTATAAAACTATTCGAATAGCCGTGTCCTCGGTCAAGGACAGTTGGGTAATCCTGCTTAAACTACGTCCAGTTGTTTCCGCATAAATAAAGTGTGTGTGTGTGTGTGTGGAAGAATATGAGCAAAAGGTGGTGATATGGGAAAGATGATGCTTGAGCAAAGTTAGGTGACTTGGCATGATGGGTGGACATGGGATGTTCGACCCTCAGTTGATATTGATATATGTAACCTTTTCATTGGGTTACCACTATGCCTTGTGATGCATGTCGCGCAAGAATTTTATCATGTTGTTGCACTAGGAAAAACCTGCTTTCCGCAAAAACAGCATACTAGTGTTAAGTCATATTTCATTATTGCCTTGTTCCTCATCATCGGTTGCTTGCAAGTACATTCAAAATACTAATTGGCTTGGCACTGGTTATTTAATCGGCCAGGCATGGAAGAACTAGAGTTTGGAGAAGAGTTCGTCGGGGACGAACATGCGATATAGGACGCTTCCCAGTCAGAATGCGTGTTGTTTAAGGCATATCGCATTGGTTCACGCTATCAACCAAATTATCCACATTCAGTTGTGTGTTGGTGTATGAGCCTTTGAGGTTGTATCTATGTAATGACTTAGCCCTAATGGCCCCTATTTGTATTATACGTCTTGTATGGATGTAAGACTCTTGTTATTCAGTATCTGTCTGTTTTGTGAGCATTGATCTCTCGGATCACTGTACATGTGCATTCAGTGATCACGACTTACAAGTCGGGAACCTTGCAGAGCTGGTATCACAACCATCCTGACTGTAGGAAGCCTTAGGTATCATGGACATCATATGGGACATAAACCCCTCTCAAAAGCTACACCTAGCCTTTACACTTAGCGTTTCCTGCGTCCCTCACTACTCGAATCAGAGAATTTGCGGTCAGCCTCTTCTTTGCCGTCTGCTAGCTGATGGCAAAGACCCTATTTGCCGTCATTCACTAAAAAACGAACGACAAAGAGAAGACTGATGGCAAAGATACTCTTTGCCATTAGTCTAGTCTTTACCATGTGCCAGCACACGGCAAAGAGCAGGACGGTAGACGGCAAAGAGCACGGGGCAGCCCACCACACACCCCCTCTCTCCCATAACGACATCTCTTTTTGTCGTTTACCTTACACCTCTTTACCGTCGGGGGGCAGACGGCAAAGAGAGGGCGACCCTAACGGCCGTCTCCCTCACCCCACGTCCCATTCTCTCCGATAGATCTCTCTCTGTCTCTCTCACCCCCTCTCTTCGCGAGCGCCACCTCCCTCGCCGTCCCCCCTCCGCCCGCGCCCTACTCGCCGTCCTCCCTCCGCCCGCGCCCTCGCCCTCCTTGCCGTCGTCCCTCCGCCCGCGCCCTCGCCCTCGGCCTCCCTGCCGCAGCTGGCACCCTGCCCCCGCCCCTGCCCTAGCTGGCGCCCTGCCCCCGCCCAATGCCACTGCCGGCGCCGTGCCCCCACCCCTACCGCAGCCGCCGCCCTGCCCCCGCCCGAGCCCCTGCCGGCCCTGGCGCCACACTAGCCAGACCCCCACCGCCCCGGCACCAACTACCCCGGCCGCCCGCTACCCCTCAAGGTGATTTTTTTTCTTTTTTGCTTTATTTCCTGTTTTTTTGTTTTAAATTAGATAGTTAATTTAGATAGTTAGTTAATTTTATATTTTTTCTGTTAAATTGGATAGTTAGTTTTTTTTCTGTTTTTTATGTTAAATTAGATAGTTAGTTTATTAGGTAGAAAAAGTAGATAGAAAAGAAAAAAAAATAGATAGAAAAGAAAAAACTTAGAAGAAAATAAGAGAAGAATAAACTATAACAAAAAAGAAGAAGAAGAAGAAAGAGGAGAGGAGGAGAAAGAGAAAAGAAAGAAGAAGAAGAAGAAGAGGAGAAGGAGGAGGAGAAAAAAGAATAATAATAATAATAAGAAGATGATCGAGAAGAAGAAGAAGAAGAACAAGACACCCGATGCCACTGACACCCGACTCCCGACCCCCGACGACCGACATCACTGACCCCCGACCCCAGACGCCACTGACACCCGACTCCCGACCCCTGACGCCCGCCACCACTGACCCCCGACCCCCGACCCCCGACTCCCGACCCGCGACTCCACTAACCCCCGACCCCGGACGCCCGACGCCTCTGACCCTTGACTCCTGACGCCACTGACCCTCGACCCCCGACCCCCGACGCTCGATGCCACTGACCCTCGAATCCCGACGCCACTGACCCTCGACCCCTGACCCCCGACCCCCGACGCCACTGACCCTTGACCCCCGACCCCCGACCCCCTACCCCTGACCCCGACGCCACTGACCCCAACCCCGACCCCCGACACCTCTTCGGCCTCTTGTTGACTGAAAAGACACCGACCCCCGACGCAAGTGACCCTCGACTCCGGACGACGCTGACCCCCGACCACCCACGCAACTAACCCCCGACCCCTGACACCACCGACACCCGACACCACCGACCCTCGACGCCACTAAGCCCCGACCCCCGACACCTCTTCTTCCTACTGTTGAACGAGAAGGTGCTTTTCGGCCTTCTAGAGACCGACGGGTTCATAGTTTTGTAAATTATTTGTTAGGTCACATATTTTCCGATAATGTTAATTATAAAAACATGACATTTGTGTTGATCGGGTGAATTTCAATGTGCAGTTGTTCGACGACCTCCACGTGCGTTGGACGAGCTCCGCCCCTGCGTTTGTTGGTGAGCACAAATGACTTCTCCTCCTATCCCCTTTAATTTACTCTGTTCCGGTCTTCGTGCCGATGAAACTTGCTAGCTATAGGTTTCTGAAATCATGAGTATGCGTGACCAGTATGCGTCTCCCGTTCAAAAGGGCGACATCTATAAATATGCATGTCTTTGCATATGATAATTGCCAATCTTTTGAATTGTAGAATGTTATCCATGGACAGCCCGAGTATGTGTACATTGGGTTCATTTTCCCGTATGCTGTGCTTCGGATCCGATGCGGAATTTGGCCAGTGCCTCCCTGTTGTTCTCGGGTACACATCCTCTCTTCTTATTGCCTAGACGTATATCAGGAGAACAGCGGGGAGGTGTTGCCGAAATTCTGCGTCGGATCTGGAGTAGAGCATGGGAAAACGAACCCAATCTACACATACTCGGGTGGGATTAGGACCTATCTTTACCTATTAGCGTGTAGGTTGCATGGACGTAATAAAACTGAGAAACTTGATTAGCGGATGAATATAGATGATGAATTATATATTTAATTCTTGTGTGCCCATATGTAGCTAGGCAAGATGAATGATCATGCTTGGATGTACACTGGTCACCCTAGTCATAAAGACATGACCCATGAATGGTTAACAAAAACCAGGGGGTTTTTGAGAGCCGCATTTCCAAATGGCCAGCAAAAAACATGGTGCCCCTGTGTGAACTTCGACAACTGGAAAAATCAGACATAATTTGAAATGGATAAACACCTACAAAAGTGGGGTTTTATGCCTAATTATACGGTCTGGACTTTTAATGGTGAGTCTGAACAACGTGCCAGAGCTGCGGTGATTCGTCATTGCACCGACGAGCATGGTACCGGGATCGAAGACATGGTGCAAGACTTTGATGATGATGGGATTCGGATGATGAGATGGAGGAATCTGCAAAGGCCTTCTATGAAATGTTGGATTCTTCAGAACGTCCTCTCCACGGGCAGACTGAGCTTTGTCAGTTGGATGCCATCGCGCAAGTAATGGCTCTGAAGGCTCAATTCAACCTACGCAACGAATGCTACGACGCGATGATGATGATATTTGGACGCTTTCTACCCAAAGGCCATGTACTGCCTGCAAACCTGTACCAGTTAGAGAAAATCCTCCGTGTACTTAAGATGCCCTATGAGAAGATACATGCCTGTGAGAATGGATGTTTGAGTATGCGGCCTTGAACTATTGCCCCATTTGCAATTTTTCCATGTATATTGTAGTAGACAACGGTTTGGGTGAGAAGAATCAGTCCAAAATCCCCATTAGTGTTCTTCGGTATCAGCCAATCGTACCAAGACTTAACCTTATTTTCATGGTCGAAGAGACGGCCAGACAGATGACATGGCACAAATTGGGCAAAAGAACCGAACTAGATGCAGATGGGAACAAGATGCTGGTACACACCTCAAATGGTTTTGCGTGGAAGCACTTCGATGCATTACATAAGGATAAATCAGAAGATCCAAGGCATCCTAGAGTTGCCATCATCACGGATGGGTTCAATGTGTATGGTATGACGGCAACACAATACAATTGTTGGCCTATATTTGTCATTCCACTCAATCTCCCACCCAGCGAGATTATGAAAAGAAAGAACTTTTTCCTAACGTTGATAATTCCAGGGCCCAACTATCCAGGGAAGAATATGAATGTGTACATGTAGCCGCTTAAGGATGAGTTGCAACAAGCCTGGGATAATGGGATCAAGACCTACGGCACCTCTACCAAAAATAATTTCAAAATTCATGCGTTGTACATGTACTCGATGCATGATTATCCGGCATTTGCGCTATTCGCTAGCTGGTGGGTGCATGGAAGGTTCCCGTGCACCTCATGCAAGGCAGCTCTTCAGTTCTGTTGGCTGCAAGCTGGTCGCAAGTTTTGTTGCGTCGACATGCATAGACAGTTCCTGGATCCTGACCATAAGTTCAGAAAAGATAAGAAGAATTTCATCAAAGGTATAGTTGTCAAAACACTGCACCAGCTGCGTTGAAAGGCGAACAGACCCTTGATCAGTTAAACACTCTCCAGCCTGATCCTTTGCCTCCAGGGTACTTCAAAGGGTATAATACAGAACACGCCTGGACTCACAAGTCATGCTTATGGGATCTGCCTTACTTCAAAGACCTCCTTTGCCCACACTACATCGACGTGATGCACACTGAAAAGAATATTGTGGAGGCAATTTTTGGTAGATTGTTCGGCATAGAGGGGAAGTCAAAAGATAATCCTGAGGCTAGAATCGACCTGGAGGCTCTATGTGATAGACCGTTACAAAACCCGTGACAACGGAAAGGAAAGCAAAGCATAGCGAAGCCAAAGGCATGGTTCAATCTTGAAAGGCCAGCTATGAGGGAAATGCTATTGTGGGTGAAAATGCGGTTGATGTTCCCCGATGGGTATGCTGCGAATCTAAAGAGGGGAGCGAGTCTTTGAGAAATTGAAAATATTTGGTCTCAAGAGTCATGATTGGCACATATGGATTCAGCGGGTAATGCCGGTGATGTTGCGTGGCTTTATCCCTCAGGATGAATGGCTAGTACTCGCAGAGCTGAGCTATTTCTTCCATTCTATTTGTGCGAAAGAACTATCGCCTGGCGTGCTAGATGAAATGGAAGAGTTGGCGGCGGATTTGATCTGCAAATTAGAAAAGATCTTTCCACCGGGCTTCTCTAATCCAATGCATCATTTGATTTTGCATCTCCCGAGCGAGGCAACATTGGGGGGGGGCATTCAAAATCGATGCTGCTACTCAACTGAGAGGATGCAGAAGACGCTTCGAGCTAAATGTAAAAATAAATATAGAATTGAAGCATCGATGGCCGAGGCATTCATTATTGAGGAGGCGACAAACTTTGTGACACCACACTACGAAGCCAAAAATCATCATTTGCATAACCCGAAGCCTCGTTGCTATGATGGCGATCCTAAAAAAGGTCGATCCAACCTTAGCCTATTCAAAGGGAAGCTCGCACCATCCGGTGCTTCGAAAGGGAAATCGTTGGATGTCGAACAATGGCGAACCATTTCATTGTATATCTTCACCAACCTAACAGAAGTGCGACCGTAGATCGAGTAAGTTATTGATAAATAATTGTTCCGCAACTTCTAATTCCTTTGAACTACTCTTATTCCCGGATATTTGGTATAGTTGAGACGTCGCCGAATTCTCGGATGGAGCGGTCATCGAAAAGTATTCCGTCGAAGAGTATGAGCTCCTCGCAAAGCATGGAGGCGACTATACCGGTTTCATCTCTTGGTTAAAACAAAGGGTAATTAATTACCATTAATGGGCCATTTGATTTCTTGGTCTAATTTGAGGCTAATGCATCCATTCTTTCGTATTAAACTTGTAGCCCGATGCAGAGTCTATGGACGCCGAGTTGAGACAAGTCGCTTATAGTTTTGACTATAAGGTCCGTACATTTGACAAATACAACATCAACGGGTATCACTTTCGTACCTTTGGCAACGAGCTATCTATGCCCGACCTAAAGACTACAAATTGTCCTGTCTCTCCTATCAGCAAAGGAGGCACCGAGTATTATGGAAGAGTTGAAGCAATTTATGAACTTCTATTCTATGGTGAAAACCCACCGACCATCGTAGTCTTCAAATGTTATTGGTTTGAGCCGAGGGAGACTAGAAGGACTCATGAACATATATGACTAGTCGAACTCAACCAAAACACCCACTTAGATGTTCCCGATGTCTATATTACAGCTCAACAGGCAACACAAGTTTTCTATCTACCATGGGCCTGCCAAACTGATCCAAATCTGAAAGGTTGGGATGTCGTTTATGAAGTCCCGCCACATTTTAGACCACCTGCCCTCAATGAAGAGGATTATGAACCTCACATTAACCCAGACACAAATGAAGGATAATTCTTCCAAGAAACACATATGTCCAAGAAACGTTTCAGGAACCGCTCTAGTTCACCCCAAAACATTGAAGCAGACAGCGATAGTGAATCCATCTTAACCCCTGAGCCCAAACAGGAAGAGCCGGAAGAAGAAGGGGTTACTTCTTGACCGATTACAGAATGGTGGCCTTCCACATGTTCTTCCTGATAGTGATGATGATGATGCATTTATTGATGATAGTGAAGATCATGATGCATTTATTGACCCCGAAGCATATATAGACGAGCACGATTCTTATTAGTTCATGTCAGGTATTCAACTATTACGATATATAAATTTTGAGTTCATGTTAGGTATTCAATTTTTATTAGTCATGTTGGTATTTATGATGATGATACACTTAAATTATATACATTTTATTACTCATGTTGGTATTTATGTTATACTAATTTCATTTACTCTTTGTCATGACAGGTGTTGAAAGATGGTGGGAAAGGGTCGAAAGCACTCCATGCCTCCTTCTTCGTCGGCGGGTGGTGGGATGGGTACTTCCATTCCTGCCTCCCCTCTTCGGAGAGCGTTGTTCTCTACTCTGCATGGAGTGGCCGCTTCTTCGACTCTCGCAGCCCCCGTGAGAGGAGGTCGACCCCCCGCGAAGGTGAGAGGTACTAAAGGTATTAGTCAGGTTGGTATTTATGTTGTACTCATGTTGGTATTTATATACATTTTATTACTCATGTTGGTATTTATGTTGTACTAAAGGTACACGTGGCCGTGGGACAGGTAGCGCCGTGGCTGCCACGCCTTCCTCGCCGCCACCCCAAGCTGATTCACCTCAGCACAGGACTGCTATGGTGGATTCGACAGTTCTGGGTAATTTCTCCTTTACACAATTATATATCAACCATAGCTAGTTATTATACTAATCGGTGTTGTGTTGTTTGCAGATCTACTACAGGTGTGAGGAGGGATACGAGGAGGACGCGACAAAGATTATCGAAACTGAATGCCGCCGCCTGCTTCAAAACTTTTGGCACGAGGCTCAGGTGCAGGCTGTTCGAGACTACTATGCCTCGCGGCGTATTAGGAAGGACAAGGTGAAGTGCCACGATTCTAAGATGGAGAAGGAGCATTACATGAAGGTAATTACATATTATTAAGGCCTTGTAGTTAGTTTCCTTGATTTGATTCTTACGTGTTGCACTCAAATTTCTCTTTATTAACTTAGGTGCCCTCGAGAAGGTGTGTGGATAAGATGGATTTTTGGGAGGCCTTGGTGGATCAGTGGTGCTCCAAAACGTGGGAGGCGAGCCACAAAACCGCCAAGGAGAGGCGTGGCAAAATGGTTGGTTTGCCACACCATCAAGGGAGCATCAACTTAACCCAATTTGGCGAGAACTGGGTATGTGGTTTGCTTCATTCCTCATGCAATTCATTCTTAATGCTATCTTGAGACCTTTACTAATACATTTTTCTTCTCTCTCTCTTTTAGGCGCATCACAATAAGACGGAGGTGCCACAGAAGTACGACCTGTATGCGATGGCCCATACTACCTCGTAGAAGAAGGTCAAGGCATTCTCTGAATCTGACCTCGAGCATCCAGAAAGATCACCAACATATCCTCCCACCACAAGCTCGTGAAGTACAGAGATCACGGGAAGGCGAGGAAAGGGGAGGACATTAATCCAAGCGAGGGGCCTATTGATCCAAAGCTGGTGATGATAGCTGGCAACGGGAGGCCCCGTGGCTCGATCGCCATTGGAAACGACCTTATACGTTGTCCTAGCACTCTCCGGCAGATAAAGGCACGCCAAACGAGCTCCTGTCCTGAGATAACACCTCATCCACGACCAGTCGAGCTCACCATCGAGGTTAGTTTAATGGACTCAACTATCTTTCCGCATTATGTTGTGCGTGGGAACCAATATGATTACAATGTTAACAATGAGTTGTGTAGCAGGATGCTATTCTGAAAGAGAGAGAGAGAGAGGCAATGCTGGCGCTTTTGGCAGAGAAGGATAAGGAGATGAAGGCGCTAGAGGAGAGGACGGCTGCATTGGTGGAGGCGGAGAGGGCACGGAATGTTGCGTCTAACAGGGCCATGTACGAGCTCTTCGTGGTAAGTTTCTTCTTCATATTATTTCAAATCTTGCATTTTAATGTCCGTTTCATTAATAACTAAAAAGTTTGACTTGTCTAAACCAAATGTACAGTCTATGTGCGAGAAGATCGGCCACGTCCCTCCGGCGATGCCAGTCATTAACATGGCGGGGACTGTGAGTTTCATTTGAATGCAGTGATCTCAAGAGTGTCATCATGCTAACGACACATTGAAAACGATGTGTGACATCCTCGACTTTTGCAACAGTAATTATTGTAATTAAGCTACAGTGATCAACCGCTAATGATGCCACGTCATCAAATTCCCATCTCAGACCAGCGTTGATTCGAGTTTTGTCCGGATTCAAAATTTGAAAGCAAAAGAAAAGTACTTTATAAATTCATGTTAAACATCGAAAGAATATATATGAAAAAAAATAAAGTATTAAAAAAAATAATGATAAGAGAAGGAAAAGAAATTAGAAAGAAAGAAATAATAAGAAAAGGCAAAAAAAAAAGGAAAGCAACCCCACCCCCCTGGCCGAGCTGGGCCAAAAGGCCCAACTGGCCAGGCCCCCCCGCGCCCCCTCCCGCTCAAACCCTAGCCCCCCTGGCAAGGGAGCCGCCACCTCTCCCTCCCCCCTCGCTACTCCCTCCCCCCTGGGCGCCGCCACCCCCCCCCCCCCCCCCTCACGCTTCCCCTCTCTCTCTCCCGTGACTTCCACCCCACCCCACCGACAGGAACCCCACGTCACCCCATTCCCTCCCTCTCGGTCCCCCCACGCCAGATCCCCACGACCCCTCTCCCTCCCCACGACCCTCGGTCTCCACCTCGCCTCCCACCTCGGCTCACCTCCCGTCGGCCCCCTACCTCCCGCCGGCGAGCCCTCCTTTCCACCGCCTCCTCCTCCCGCCGGCGAGCCCCCCCCCCACGGCCTCCTCCCTCCCGCGGCGAGCCCCCCCCCCCACGGCCTCCTCCCTCCCGTGGCGAGCCCCCCCCCTCGGCCTCCACCCCGCCGGCAGGGGCCCCGGCCACCTCGCCCCCCATCTCGGCGGCCGGCCCCTTCCGGGAGGTCCATCTCCGGCGGCCCTCACCTCTACGGTGGCCGCCCCTCCCCGTCGGCGGCTCCATCTCCGGGGGCCCTCCTCACCGGGGCCCCTCTCGGCGAACCTCCGGCCGGCTCCTCCTCGCCGGCACGCCCGTCTTCACCGGAACCGCGTCACCGTCGTCACCTTCACCTTCGTGCGAAGTCCGGCTTCATCGGGCCGTCTCATCACCGTCGGTGAGCCCTTCCTCGGGCTCCTCCCACCATGTCGTTCTCCTCGCCGTCCCGGTTCCGTTCTGGCAAACGAGGCCTCGATCCGTCGACGGTGGACTCCGGTAGGAGGGATTGAAGTTTGTGTTCTTCTAGGTTGAGCTGGAGCAGAGAGAGTTCTCTGTCTCTCTGTTAGCAGAGAGGGAGATGAGTGTTGAGAGTTTTGAGAGAAATAAAGAAAAAACAAATGATGTATTAGATGCGTATGTATGTATGTATGAGATGTGATGTATGTATTTGCGAATATGGATATTTAGGGGAAAACGGTATTTGCACGGTTAGGTATCAAAAAAAGATGAGTAAATGGCCTTAGGCCACTTACGGGTGGGGCCAATGCAACCGCTGTCTATGACAGGGAGGCCCCACGCGATAATTAAAAATAATAAATAAAAATAATATTTTTATTAAATAAATAAATAAATAGATATATTAGTTAAATTAATTAATTAATATAACTAGAGTATGACATGCGGGTCCCCCACTAAATTAATCTGATTAAATAATATTTAATCTTAAATAAAAACTTGTGCCTATGACGTTCGGGACCCGCTGGTCAGTTGACCAGTCAACTGCTGATGTCAGCCTGACATCGCGATGATGTCATAATGGAATTTTATTAAATCATTTAAATCTGTTTTTAATTCCTAAATAATTAATAAAACTTTAAAAATTAATATTAAATAATCCGTAAGTCAGACCAAAATAATTTCAACATGAAAGTTGATCAGCAAAACGAGACGAACCCGGATACACGGCCCGTTCGTGTGTCACGTGTCCCTAGCATAGCAAACATGGAACATTCCCATCGTTTCCAGTATTTCCGGTAGTAGCCCGAGACCCAGAAAATATCGTCAGATATTCTTCCGACCCGTCTATGACGGATGTTGCTGCATTAGCTCATGTCTAGCCTGCATCTTTCCATGTCATGCTTTGTGTTGCATCCGTGCTATTATTTATTGTTTCTTCCCCCTCTTCTTACCGGTAGACCCCGAGACTGACGTTGCTGCCGGGTACATCTACGACCCTGCCGATCAGTCCTTTGCCGAAGAGCAGCAAGGCAAGCAAACTCCCCTTGATCATTCCTATATCGCCTATGTCTTTCTTCCTACTGCTTGCATTAGTATTTTTGCTACTGTTGTAGTTAGCTCCTATATCTGATGCATAGCCTATTTTTGATGAACTGCTACTTTCAGTCCTGTACCTTTAATATGCTTAGTATAGGTGGAGCAGTCATCCCCTCTGACCCCGTAGATCAGTTGCCCCGCTTGTTTTCAAGTCTCGATCTCTGATCGACGAGCCAGACCCGACACAGCACTTTCACCCCCCTTCGTTGTACGACGCTACAGAGATACTATCGGGTACCGAGGGTGACACCTCGCTAAGTACTCCTGATGATATCTCTGTAGTATAGCTAGTCGGTTGTGGTTATCGAGGGTGATTCCTCTTTCACCATTCCCGATGACGCCTCTGTCGTGCAACCCCTCAAGTGTGGGACCCCCGAGGGTGATTCCTCCAAGCCCATCTTGACGGGTACATCGTTCGGTGTCCAACGAAGGTGATACCTCGGATTTCCCCGATGTTACGACCACACAGTTACTCGACCATGTTACTGGGATCATTGGTGATTAGTTGTAAGACGGGTGGATTCCCGTGAGACTGTGTTGCTGGCCTAATTAAAATGCTAATGGATTTGGGTATTTGATCTGGGTTGGTCGGAGACCTTTTCGCACTAACCGCTACGCGGGAAGAATTATGGGTACTCGGCGTCGTGGTATCAGCCGAAGCTTTTCAGATGCCAGCAATGTAGCGGCGCGCGCCCGAGTGGTCCCGAGATGCATCGCGCTTGTGATTAAGGGATGCTAGGACTGACGTCGGCCGCCCACGCCACGTGCAGGAGCGTGAAGGGGAGCTGGGCCCATGAACCCTTTGTGCTTAGGATTTAGACCGGCGGGCTGGCCTCTCTGATTAGTCTTAGGTGGGGCAGCGACGTGTCGATATTCCGAGGCCGGGCAGGACCCAGAAAAGTATGTCCGGCCAGAGTGTTATCGAGCGTGACGGGACATGTGGTGCACCCCTGCAGGGATGAAAATTAACTATTCGGATAGCCGTGTCCACGGTTACAGGACGACTTCGAGTTGTGCCCCGATCTTTTACAACTACAATTGTTACTTAACTGGATCATTAGTTTGCCTCGGGATTGCTTCCTCGCAGGGAGTCGAGGGAGGATCTTTAGGCGTGACCTCACCTTTAAATATTGCTGCAACAATATGACTATTAACGTGTTACCCCTGTTCTACTCTCGTCTATTGCTGCAAGACCCTGAAGATGCTAGTCTTCGATAGGACTAGGCCTTCTCTCTCTATTCTCGCATTGCTGCAGTCAGTCCACATATACCCCCC
This sequence comes from Hordeum vulgare subsp. vulgare, assembly GCF_904849725.1. Classification (NCBI taxonomy): domain Eukaryota; kingdom Viridiplantae; phylum Streptophyta; class Magnoliopsida; order Poales; family Poaceae; genus Hordeum; species Hordeum vulgare. The sequence continues at coordinate 237,370,255 of NC_058523.1, forward strand.
TTCTTTGATACTGATGCATATTTAGATTAGTTCTGATGTAAGACTTGCGAGTACTTTGGATGAGTACTCACCGCTGCTTTGCTCCCCCTTTGTCCCCTTGATCCGTTGCTGCGACCAGATGATGGAGCCCAGGAGTGGAGTTTCTTGCCGGCGCCTGCCGGCCCGACGGTGCCTACTACTACGTGGAGGCCGCTGATGATCAGGAGTAGTTAGGAGGTTCCCAGGCAAGAGGCCTTGCCTCGTTCGATCGTTGTATCTTTTGTGCTAGCCTTCTCTAAGGCACCCCATGTTTTATGTCTGTACTCAGATATTTGTTGCTTCCGCTGACTCGTGTGTTTATCGAGCTTTCGTATTCTAGCCCTCGAGGCCCCTGGCTTGTAATATGAAGCTGATGTTATTTTATTTGTGTCTAGAGTTGTGTTGAGGTATCTTCCCGTGAGTCCTTGGGTTTGATCGTACGCATTTGCGTGTATGGTTAGCGTACGATTAAGCCGAGGGCGTCACAAGTTGGTATCAGAGCCAACTGCCTGTAGGTAGCCCCCTTTCCAACTCCTTGGCCGAAGTTGAGTTTAGTGTTTGAAAAACTTTACTAACACTGGTCTTGTGGCTTACGGGCCCACATCTCAATTGGGTGGTATAAGTATCTTTTACTCCTTTCCTATACTCTGGGCTCTACTCTCTCTTCTCTTTCGGTTTAAAGATTTTACTAACTCTAACATTAGGTTCGTGTAAATATTTCCTCCCGGGGAATCTCGTATTTCAGACGATGGCTTGATCCATCAGAAGACTCCGAAGTTACTCTCTGATGTTATCTCGAGAACTAGTGCCTATCGCTCTTGCGATTTCCTTTCCTCCGACTACCACTATGGATGACTACATACATATGTCGTTCATACTTTCTTCTCCAATTGTTCTTGTTATTACGAGATGCAACGAATTACCTTATCGGGGATTTGTCCGTCATCAGTTGTCATGGGTTCCGATAGCTCTCTGAATTACTATTCGGTCTTCCGAAACCCTCCGTAGCCACATGTTCATGACCTTTCCCACCTGCTTGCATTATGGTTAAACCCATATGTCTAGCAGCATTCATTAAAATCCTTTGTGATTTTCCTGTGATTTTATTGATTCTACCTTCTTCTGAATGCACACGATCATCTGTTGTGACTCATAAATTATCTACCGGCTCAGACGTCCTTCCAGACCGAGTTAGTTCTCGACAAATCAATTTTTGGTGGGTTGTCCATCTAAGTCCATTCAACCTACTTGTATTTGATTGGAGCATCTGATTATGATACGCCAACCTGGAAATCATAACTCCTTTGGTAATTAAGTATCGGTATTTTTCAGATGTTCTATTAACACGATGCATTGCATCCTATATCCCTCTGATTGAGTACGGTTACTCACATCAGATCATTTGTGGATTGTCAGACTCATTCCGAGTTATTATCCGACGACATCCTTTGCTTTAGAAAATTCTTGTGATTGCTTCCCCTGACACATGATGCCATTGGTAAATTGTGTCTTCTCCCTCTGATGAGTTGTACCCTACGCTTTTGTCAGCCATGCCCTTCAAGCATGTGTTAATTGCTCTTGGAGTGTATGGTATGTGTTCCTAAGATGCCCCGATGGGTTGAACCTATGCCTTCCTAAATCAATATGACTCGAAAAGTTTTCATGAGTCTTACTCTTCTGGTGTTATGCCGGATCTTCTTTCAAAGCTACAACCTGATCAAAGACGAGGTATAAATGGCAGGTGATGCATTGATGAAGTGGGAGTCGACCTTGAACTTTGTGTTCATGCCCATGGAAACGACGTTGATCCTATCATAGAAACTTCTCGTATAAATAATCAATTCATTCTGTAGTTTAAATATGGGATCTGTGATCTTATCCTTTGCAGACGTGGTTCCGCCCATGTTTTCGTACCTTGATTTCATTCTCGGACGAGTTAAAGTACTTGTCTTCTTCAGATCGGCACGCCGGTCCAAACCGTAAAGTTGATCTACCTCCGAGTATTATTCCATGTAGCTCGAGGATATCGCGGAGCTATGGAACTTCTTGTGAGCTCCTCATCAACTATGATATTTTCCTTAATTCCAGTTGCCTCGTGTTTGAGTTGTTCGACACGCGAGTACATCGATATCTGAATCGAATACGCATTGCGATTCAACAATTTTTAGTAATCTTCCTTGTTTACGAGTTTGTACTCGATCTTGTCATTCCAAGCTGTTAAGCTACGTCATCATCGTCATGTTGGAGCTCGATCATGCTATCTATAACCTTCATCCCTCGAACACAATTCCAACTGTGTGTTAAGCTTGCATCGAGCTTTCCACATCATGTTGGTTGTCTTGAAAGGCAATCTCAATTCTAAGCGAGCAGTCTTATCCGTGTTTCCGACAACCTCTTGCTTCATCATTCCCTTGCTTGAGGTCGTCGCTAAACGATTACATCTTCATGAAATTTCTCGACAAATGTGTCGTGATCACCATCAGCATTCGGATCTCTTGGAGGGTATCAATTGAATGCATGTTGAGAAATACCATCCCTTTCCCTCGATGATTGTATTATCATCGACACCTGTGTTGCTTTCCCTCCAACACAAACGTGTTCATGTTTTATGTTGTCCTTTGTGTTACTCACTGTCCAGCTTATGTTATCTTCTACCTTGGAGTATTACTATCTGGTATGTCAAGAATGTCGTGAAAATTGCACGCCTATTAAGAATTCTTGATATAGTAATACTTCTTGCCATCACCATTCATTTCTTGGTCCCGTGTTGTTTCTAACCGGTATACCGACAAATGAACTCTGATGTGTGATTCCCATACTTCTGTCAACCCTATCCCCTTGAGGTTAACAACTGATTGTTTCCTTCTTGGTGTGTTGGGTGTTGACTCATCATTTTAGCATTGGTTGTGCTACTCAACCCGTATTTCCGAGTGCACCCTTCGACCAATGTTTAATTGTTGTTGTTCCCTCGAGCATATGACATTATTCCATTTGATTTGACAAATGCTATCTCCTTAATATTATAAATTTTGGAAGTTCAACACTGGCAAAACCTTGAGGGATTGCTGTTGAGCCAATCAGCCACACCCTCAACTTCTCTATGTACCACGATGAAGCTCTTGAAATCATTACCCTTGTGCCTAGCTCATGAAGAATATGTGGATAGTAGGAGTGTATTTCCCAAAGTTCACGTGCACTCTTTCCGCCGTGAATATGGAAAGTTTTGTTTCGCTTCCTCTTGTGAAATACCAAATCATTCACGTATGTGCAAGTGTTATATGTTTTGAAGAGTTGTTATCTTCACTTGATATAATTTCTCTTAGCACGCCAAGCCACCGACTGATTTGATCAAGGAAAATAAGTTCTTTCATCAGAGCTAATCCAGACTTACACATGGAACCTTGTCATCCTCGATGATGGTTCCCAAAATGAGAACCCAGTTGCCTTTTGAGATAAGAATTTTCACATGGGCACGAATGTTTTGACATGCTGTTCATGTGTCTTACAATCAAACTCATGATTCAAGGATTACTTGTGAAGTTCATACCCTGAGAATCTTACATCTTCATTTTTCTTCTCAGACGTCTTGAGTCTGAGGTATCCTAACACCAACCAGATCAGAATCTCGGGTAGATATGATGGTTGTGACATTTTCCCAATAATTATAACTTTGGTCTTTAGGTAAACCGGTACAGTGATGTCTTGTCTGGCACACTGGGTCGGAGGACCTATTGTTATAAATCCTTCCATATGTAAGGTTCGCCATTCTACCATGAGGAAATTGTATGACTTAGCTTTGTAAGTTGTCCCTCCTGGTTCCTCTTTATATATCCATAAGTCCAACCTTTATCTGATGACCATGTCGATGCTACCCCAAAGCACGGATGTGGTACTCTAAATTCAACACGAACATTGGAAGCGCGATGCTAAATTGTTCCTGATCAATTATCCAACCCACATGGTATGGATAAACATGATGATTCTTCTCGTCTCTTTACCAAGATGGTTATGTACTAGATGACCTATCATGTATACCATACTCTATGATTTCCTCGGGAATGGTATACTCTAATACTTGTGTGTGTGAACACATTTTCCCTTCCCATTGGTCTGTTTGATTTTTATTGTGGCATAACTTATCTAAGCAGTGTTAATTCCCTGCTTAGGTAAAATTCTTGGTGTACAACTCTGTCAGTAAGACCGTGTTACTATTGTGGATAACATTCCGGTAGCCGCCGGTGGACAGAACCTTGCCTATTGGCCCGCCTCGTTTCAACGAGCAGGAAAATGGTTCTATTCATTCCCCGCCCTTGGTATCGACGATGTTGCCAACATAACTGACAGGTTATCCTCTGACATGTCTTGTTACCAAGACCATGTAATATGTCACCCCTCTGTCTACTCTCGGCCCACATGGTGGACCCATAACCCAAAGTTCCACAGGATTGAAACCTGACTCTCCTGTACATCTATGACTCCAAAGTATCCTTTACACTTGGCTTCGTATGAAATTCTCGAGCCACCGTTCAATGGACCGATCACTCTTCGGTCCGGATATTATTCAACATACTAAAGATCAAGTCCGCATTATTCATGCGAATTTGAAGGCTGCTCAGTCTCGTCAGAAAAGTCAGTATGACCGTCATCCTTAGGATATGGTCTATCAACCTGGCGGAAACACATCTTCGTGTCACCCCAATGAGAGGCGCACACCGTTTTGTAATCAAGGGCAAGTTAGCTCCTCGCTATATTGGTCCTTTCACTGTTCTCGAAAGGCGTGGAAGAGTGGCTTATCAATTGGAACTGCCGGCGAACCTTTCTCAGGTTCACGATGTCTTCCATGTTTCTCAGCTCCGTCGCTGCTTCAAGGACCCTATTCGAGCAGTGGATCACGATATGCTTGAGCTACAGCAAGACCTCTCTTATAAAGAGCATCCGGTCCGCATTCTCGACCAAACTGAACGTAAGACTCGTCGCAAGGTCACTAAGTTCCTTAAGGTGCAGTGGTCAAATCACTCTGAAGATGAAGCCACTTGGGAACGCGAGGATCATCTTCGTGATGAATACCCCGGGCTCTTTCCCTCTACCTCTTAATTCTCGGGACGAGAATTCTTGTTAGTAGGGGAGAATTGTGACATCCTCGACTTTTGCAACAGTAATTATTGTAATTAAGCTACAGTGATCAACCGCTAATGATGCCACGTCATCGAATTCCCATCTCAGACCCGCGTTGATTCGACTTTTGTCCGGATTCAAAATTTGAAAGCAAAAGAAAAGTACTTTATAAATTCATGTTAAATATCGAAAGAATATATATGAAAAAAAAGAAAGTATTAAAAAAATAATGATAAGAGAAGGAAAAGAAATTAGAAAGAAAGAAATAATAAGAAAAGGCAAAAAAAAGGAAAGCAACCCCACCCCCCTGGCCGAGCTGGGCCAAAAGGCCCACCTGGCCAGCCCCCCCCCCCCCCCGCGCCCCCTCCCGCTCAAACCCTAGCCCCCCTGGCGAGGGAGCCGCCACCTCTCCCTCCCTCCTCGCTACTCCCTCCCCCCTGGGCGCCGCCACCCCCCCCCCTCACGCTTCCCCTCTCTCTCTCCCGTGACTTCCACCCCACCCCACCAACAGGAACCCCACGTCCCCCCATTCCCTCCCTCTCGGTCCCCCCACGCCAGATCCCCACGACCCCTCTCCCTCCCCACGACCCTCGGCCTCCACCTCGCCTCCCACCTCGGCTCACCTCCCGTCGGCCCCCTACCTCCCGCCGGCGAGCCCTCCTCTCCACCGCCTCCTCCTCCCGCCGGCGAGCCGCCCCCCCAGAGCCTCCCTCCCGCGGCGAGCCCCCCGCCCCACGGCCTCCTCCCTCCCGCGGCGAGCCCCCCCCCACGGCCTCCTCCCTCCCGCGGCGAGCCCCCCCCCTCGGCCTCCACCCCGCCGGCAGAGGCCCCGGCCACCTCGCCCCCCCCATCTCGGCGGCCGACCCCTTCCGAGAGGTCCATCTCCGGTGGCCCTCACCTCTACGGTGGCCGCCCCTCCCCGTCGGCGGCTCCATCTCCCGGGGCCCCTCCTCACCGGGGCCCCTCTCGGCGAACCTCCGGCCGGCTCCTCCTTACCGGCACGCCCGTCTTCACCGGAACCGCGTCACCGTCGTCACCTTCACCTTCGTGCGAACTCCGGCTTCATCGGGCCGTCTCGTCACCGTCGGTGAGCCCTTCCTCGGGCTCCTCCCACCATGTCGTTCTCCTCGCCGTCCCGGTTCCGTTCCGGCAAACGAGGCCTCGATCCGTCGACGGTGGACTCCGGTAGGAGGGATTGAAGTTTGTGTTCTTCTAGGTTGAGTTGGAGCAGAGAGAGTTCTGTGTCTCTCTGTTAGCACAGAGGGAGATGAGTGTTGAGAGTTTTGAGAGAAATAAAGAAAAAACAAATGATGTATTAGATGCGTATGTATGTATGTATGTATGAGATGTGATGTATGTATTTGCGAATATGGATATTTAGGGGAATACGGTATTTGCACGGTTAGGTATCAAAAAAAAGATGAGTAAATGGCCTTAGGCCACTTACCGGTGGGGCCAATGCAACCGCTGTCTATGACAGGGAGGCCCCACGCGATAATTAAAAATAATAAATAAAAATAATATTTTTATTAAATAAATAAATAAATAGATATATTAGTTAAATTAATTAATTAACATAACTAGAGTATGACACGCGGGTCCCCCACTAAATTAATCTGATTAAATAATATTTAATCTTAAATAAAAACTTGTGCCTATGACGTTCGGGACCCGCTGGTCAGTTGACCAGTCAACTACTGATGTCAGCCTGACATCGCGATGATGTCATAATGGAATTTTATTAAATCATTTAAATCTGTTTTTAATTCCTAAATAATTAATAAAACTTTAAAAAATAATATTAAATAATCCGTAAGTCAGATCAAAATAATTTCAACATGAAAGTTGGTCAGCAAAACGAGACGAACCCGGATACACGGCCCGTTCGTTTGTCACGCGTCCCTAGCATAGCAAACATGGAACATTCCCATCGTTTCCAGTATTTCCGGTAGTAGCCCAAGACCCGGAAAATATCGTCAGATATTCTTCCGACCCGTCTATGACGGATGTTGCTGCGTTAGCTCATGTCTAGCCTGCATCTTTCCATGTCATGCTTTGTGTTGCATCGGTGCTATTATTTATTGTTTCTTCCCCCTCTTCTTACCGGTAGACCCCGAGACTGACGCTGCTGCCGGGTACATCTACGACCCTGCCGATCAGTCCTTTGCCGCAGAGCAGCAATGCAAGCAAACTCCCCTTGATCATTCCTATATCGCCTATGTCTTTCTTCCTACTGCTTGCATTAGTATTTTTGCTACTGTTGTAGTTAGCTCCTATATCTGATGCATAGCCTATTTTTGATGAACTGCTACTTTCAGTCCCGTACCTTTAATATGCTTAGTATAGGTGGAGCAGTCATCCCCTCTGACCCCGTAGATCAGTTGCCCCGCTTGTTTTCAAGTCTCGATCTCTGATCGACGAGCCAGACCCGACACAACACTTTCACCCCCCTTCGTTGTACGACGCTACAGAGATACTATCGGGTACCGAGGGTGACACCTCGCTAAGTACTCCTGATGATATCTCTGTAGTATAGCTAGTCGGTTGTAGTTATCGAGGGTGATTCCTCTTTCACCATTCCCGATGACGCCTCTGTCGTGCAACCCCTCAAGTGTGGGACCCCCGAGGGTGATTCCTCCAAGCCCATCTTGACGGGTACATCGTTCGGTGTCCAACGAGGGTGATACCTAGGATTTCCCCGATGTTACGACCACACAGTTAATCGACCATGTTACTGGGATCATTGGTGATTAGTTGTAAGACGGGTGGATTCCCGTGAGACTGTGTTGCTGGCCTAATTAAAATGCTAATGGATTTGGGTATTTGATCTGGGTTGGTCGGAGACCTTTTCGCACTAACCGGCTACGCGGGAAGAATTATGGGTACTCGGCGTCGCGGTATCAGCCGAAGCTTTTCAGATGCCACCAATGTAGCGGCGCGCGCCCGAGTGGTCCCGAGATGCATCGCGCTTGTGATTAAGGGATGCTAGGACTGACATCGGCCGCCCACGCCACGTGTAGGAGCGTGAAGGGGACCTGGGCCCATGAACCCTTTGTGCTTAGGATTTAGACCGGCGGGCTGGCCTCTCTGATTAGTCTTAGGTGGGGCTGCGACGTGTCGATATTCCGAGGCCGGGCAGGACCCAGAAAAGTATGTCCGGCCAGAGTGTTATCGAGCGTGACGGGACATGTGGTGCACCCCTGCAGGGATGAAAATTAACTATTCGGATAGCCGTGTCCACGGTTACAGGATGACTTGGAGTTGTGCCCCGATCTTTTACAACTACAATTGTTACTTAACTGGATCATTAGTTTGCCTCGGGATTGCTTCCTCGTAGGGAGTCGAGGGAGGATCTTTAGGCGTGACCTCACCTTTAAATATTGCTGCAACAATATGACTATTAACGTGTTACCCCTGTTCTACTCTCGTCTATTGCTGCAAGACCCTGAAGATGCTAGTCTTCGATAGGACTAGGCCTTCTCTCTCTATTCTCGCATTGCTGCAGTCAGTCCACATATACCCCCCTTCTTTGATACTGATGCATATTTAGATTAGTTCTGATGTAAGACTTGCGAGTACTTTGGATGAGTACTCACCGCTGCTTTGCTCCCCCTTTGTCCCCTTGATCCGTTGCTGCGACCAGATGATGGAGCCCAGGAGTGGAGTTTCCTGCCGGCGCCTGCCGGCCCGACGGTGCCTACTACTACGTGGAGGCCGCTGATGATCAGGAGTAGTTAGGAGGTTCCCAGGCAGGAGGCCTTGCCTCGTTCGATCGTTGTATCTTTTGTGCTAGCCTTCTCTAAGGCACCCCATGTTTTATGTCTGTACTCAGATATTTGTTGCTTCCGCTAACTCGTGTGTTTATCGAGCTTTCGTATTCTAGCCCTCGAGGCTCCTGGCTTGTAATATGAAGCTGATGTTATTTTATTTGTGTCTAGAGTTGTGTTCAGGTATCTTCCCGTGAGTCCTTGGGTTTGATCGTACGCATTTGCGTGTATGGTTAGCATACGATTAAGCCGAGGGCGTCACACGATGTTTTGTGCAGAATATCTCCCGAAACGCATCGCATGACCCTTCTACAGTGGAGGCTTTTCCACGTGAAACAAGCCAGAGCCACCGTGCTTCATCGTCCTGATGACGATAATGGTATGTTATTTCTAGTGTTTTGCTAAACAACCGCATAATGGTCCAATATGGCTTAATAAGCATAGTTAGCTCCAAAATGACACATTTAACCCAAGTTAGCTCCAAAACGACATATAGTTAGCTAGGCTTCCACCTAAATGACATAATTAGCTTAGTTATCTCCAAATTGACCTATTTAATAAAAAATGACCTATACTTAGCTAAGTTCTCTCCTAAATGACATCATAAGGCTTATGTAGCTCCAAGAAGAACTATTCCACCTAACTTAGCTATTAAATGGGCTATAATTAGCTTTGCTAGCTCCAAAATGGTTTAATAAGCATAGTTAGCTCCAAAATGACCTTTTTTACCCAAGTTAGCTCCGAAATGACCTATAGTTAGCTAGGCTTCCAGCTAAATGACATAATTACCTTAGTTAGGTCCAAAATGGGCTTTTTAATAAAAAAGGTACATATACTTAGCTAATTATCCTCGAAAATGACATAATTTGTTCCAAAAAGGCATAATTAGCTAATTTTGCTAGAAGAAGAGGACAAGAGGAGAGGAAAGAATGAAAAGAATGAATAAGAAAAAGAAGAGAAGAAGAAGAGAAGAAGAAGGAGAAGGAGGAGAAGGAGCCCTCCTTTTTCTCCTTCTTCTCCTTCTTCTTATCTCCTCCTTCTTGTCATTCTTCTTCTCCTTCTTCTTCTCTTCTTCTTTTCTTCTTGCTTCTTCTTCTCCTTCTCATTCTCCTTCTCTTCCTCCTCCTCCTTCTTCTTCTTCTGTTCTTCTTCCTTCTTCTCTTCTTGCGTTTTCTCTTTCTTCTTCTACATAACTTATTTTCCCCAACAAAGACATACTTAGCTAATTATCCTCCAAAATGACATAATTAGCTTAGTTAGCTCCAAAATGGTCTATTAAATAAAAATGACCTATACTTAGCTAATTATCCTCGAAAATGACATAATTAGCTCCAAAAAGGCATAATTAGCTAGTTTAGCTCGAAGAAGAAGACAAGAGGAGAAGAAAGAGGAAAAATAAAAAGAAGGAATAAGAAAAAGAAGGGAAGAATAAGAGAAGAAGAAGGAGAAGGAGGAGAAGGAGCCCTCCTTCTTATCCTTCTTCTTCTCCTTCTTCTTCTCTCCTCCTTCTTCTCCTTCTTCTTCTCTTCTTCTCATCCTCCTTCTCCTTCGCCTTCTCCTCCACCTCCTCCTCCTTCTTCTTCTTTTTCTTCTTCCTTCTTCTTCTCTTCTTGCTTCTTCTATTTCTTCTTCTATGTAGCTTATTTTCCCCAACAAAGACATACTTAGCTAATTATCCTACAAAATGACATAATTAGCTTAGTTAGCTCCACAATGGTCTATTTAACAATAAATGACCTATACTTAGCTAATTATCCTCAAAAATGACATAATTAGCTCCAAATAGCCATACTTAGCTAATTTAGCTCAAAGAAGAGGACAAGAGGAGAAGAAAGAGGAAAATGAAAAGAAGGAAGAAGAAGAAGAAGAAGAAGAAGAAGAAGAAGAAGAGAAGAAGAAGGAGAAGGAGAAGGAGGACAAGAAGGACAAGGAGCCCTCCTTCTTCTCCGGCTTCTTCTCCTTCTTCTTCTCTCCTCCTACCTCTCCTTCTTGTTCTCCTTCTTCTTATCTTCTTCTTTTCTTCTTGTTCTCCTCCTCCTTCTCCTTCTCCTTCTCCTCCTCCTCCTCCTCCTTCTTCTTCTTTTTCTTCTCCTTCTTCTTCTCTTCTTACTTCTTCTCTTTCTTCTTCTACGTAGCTTATTTTCCCCAACAAATACATACTTAGCAAATTATCCTCCAAAATGACATAATTAGCTTAGTTAGGTAAAAACATCTTAAGAACCTTGGTTAGCTCATGAAAATGACTAATTTAGCTCCAAAATGACATAATAAGCTTAAAATGACAAAAGAACCTTGGTTAGCTCATGAATATTATATACTTAGCTTGTTTTCCTCTAAAATGACATAATTAGCCCAATTATCTCCTTATTCTTCTTCTTCTTCTTCTTCTCTTCTTATTCTTCTTCCTTCTTTTCATTTCTCCTCTTCTCCTCTTCTTGGAGCTAAATTAGCTAAGTATGTCTTTTTGGAGCTAAATGGATATGAAACATACTTATTTCTTCTCCACTTCATCTAGTCTTCTTCTTCTAACTTTCTTACTTCCCGTTTTGTAGATTATATTCACTTCACAGAACCTTGGATTATATTGATGGAGTGCTTCAATATGGTTTCTTCTAAAATGGCTTCACGGAAGCTTGGATTGAAACTATTGTAGTAAATGGATATGAAATTTGTATGTATGGATGAAACTAGTGTAATATATGGTTTGGTACGGATGAAACTTGCATAATATGTATGTATTATGGATGAAACTTATTTTAATATGGTTATGAGTATGGGGTAGTTTGTGTGAAATATATTATGTATTATAGATTATGGATGAAAGTGTCAAATATATATTATGTATTATGGATGAAACTTTCGAATATATATATATATATATTCCTGATTTGTGTGAAAATTGTTGGATATTATTAAAACTAAAAATAAACAGTGGTAGTTTGGACCCTTTGTCGTCTGCCCACCGACGGCAAAGGAGCTACATCACACCACAAAGGGACCAAATAGGCCTTTTGAATCAGGAATGTGTGCCTCCTTTGTCATCTAGCATGCTTGTGGGTAGACGGCAAAGGGGCAAACGAGAGGGGCTTTGGTAGCACCTTTGCCGTCAGCCCACCAACATGGCAGACGGCAAAGGGGTCCATTGCAGACGGCAAACTATCTGTGGGCCCAGCAGGCTGCCGTTAGCACTTGACAGAGGTGCTCATAGATGTGTCGTCCCATATTCTTTGCCGTCTTCCCCCTCATGGCAAAGATCCTTTGCCGTCAGCTGTCCCAATGCAGACGACAAACAATCCCTTCACCAGATTTTTGTTTGCCGTCCAGTTTGCCGTCTGCTGATGGACGACAAAGGCCTTTGCCGTCCGGGGTGTCCCCCTTTGCCATCTGCCATGGCAGACGGCAAAGTATCTAATCCCTGTAGTACCTCACCTCTTCCACTATACCTTTCAAACCCCTTTTACTCACACCTCTCCTTAAACCTTGTAGATGGTCCTCATTCCTGAAAGCCTCCTAGAGTCCGGATTTCCCCTACTCCTGGAGGACAGCATGGAGAAGTGTCGGGGTCCGGCGATCACCAGTTTTTTCTTCCACGAGCACTGGGTCAATGCCACCACGAAGGAGTACCACATCGATGTGCTCCTGAAGGCAAATGACTCCCCGACTAGTTGGTTCTTTGAAGGACCGCAGATGAAGACTCTGGTGTATGCAGTCAAGACAGCGGCACGGAAGGCGCTCATCCACCTTCGGGACATCCTGAGATGGCCAACGAACCGGCTAGTCGTCATTTGCATTTTGATAAGGATGGGGTTGGCGGGAGTTCAACGTTGACCCCATCCCCAGAAGAAGGAGCACCGCTTAGGTTCCAGACCTACTTCACCTTCCATGCCGACAGTCTGGCTCACAACCTGATCAAGGATTCAGTGAAGCTTCGCCAGGAAGTTCACCACATCCATGAGCTACTCCGTCAAGAGAAGACGAACACAGACGGGGTCAAGAAGGGTGGAGCCCCCGAGGGCAACCCGCCGTCGCATATAGAGGAGGAATACCACCACCTAAGGACACCCCCACTCGGAGTCATCGCATGAGTGCCAAGGAGTATCGCAACCTCTTCACTCCTTCATCGACGAAGCGTCATCGGGATGGACCTTCTCATTCCCCAACACCATGACAAGAGATGATGCCCACATGGATGATGACTAGGAGGAAGACTGAGAGGAGCGTGAGTACGAGACTGAGCACTCCACTACTTGAGTCCGAGAACACCTAGGTTAGGACAAGCTATGAACCTCTCATGCAAAGTCGAGTCCGTGTAATGGTTCAGATGAAACCATTTGTGCTTGTTACTTGCTTTTATGTTTGTGTCATGATGCAAGCCACGCTTTTCCCTTAGGAAGCATGTAAGCGACTACATCGATTATCTTACTTAATAGTCATGTGCTGGATCTCTCAGCCCTTTTTGTTTGACACACTTGCACCGTGCCAAACCCCCTCTCCTATTTTGGCCGGTTCCCCTCTTGTGTTGTTTGTGTGGCCAATTCCAGTTGTTGACTTGGCTGCTCCAAACAGGATGGGGCTGCAACTCGCGCTATTACTTTTGACAACCCCAGCACTGGTGACTCGAGCCAGCAACCGGAAGCCGGCGGGTGTGCTCAAGCTGGAGCACACCAGGAGCAGCCACAAGGCGACATTCCCCGCCACTGCCTCCTCCAACGGACCTCACCATGGCGCAGTCTCTCCAAGCTCTCCAAGAGGGATGCCAAGCCAACAATGCGGCTATCCTGCAGATGGCTCACGTCCTTGCTAACCCGCAATAAGGATGGAATGGCAATGGTCGCTCCACTCTGTCGGAATTTATGAGGACTGTGCCCCCAACTTTCACCGAGACATGCGAACCTTTGGTTGCCGATGACTGGATCCGCACCATCGAGGACCTCCTTGCGTTGGTCAACTGCAATGAGGACTGTGAGAAGGTTCTTTATGTGTCTCACTATCTCGGAGGTACCGCCAGAGCTTGGTGGGACAGATTCAAGGTCATGCAAGGCGTGCATGTTATCACCTAGGATGAGTTTAAGCAAGGATTTTGTACTGCCCACATTCCCTTTGGGATGATGGCTATCAAGAAGCGGGAGTTTCGAGCGCTAAAACAAGGAAGTAGCTCAGTTAAGGAGTACCTGCTGAAGTTCAACCTCTTATCAAGATACACACCTGATCATGTCAGCACTGAGGCAACCAAGATAGAACGCTTCATGGAAGGGCTTCAGCAATCGCTGCAATACCAACTTGTTGTGTGTGAGTGTCGAACCTTCTTCGATATGGTGAACAAGGCCCTCATGCTTGAAGATAAGCGCTGTGCTACGGAAGACACATGCAAGGGCAGGTGGATCAACATCGATGGTTATAGCAACCAGAAGACTCGCCCCTCGCAATCAGCCCCGTCAAGGCCAAGCTATCAGCCTCAGCATCCCTGGAATCCTGCACCTCGATCGAGCTACCTGCCTCAGCCGTATGCCAACTCCAAGCCGACATACAACCCTCCCAGCAACAAAAATGGTGGTAAGACCAAAAATTTTGGACAAGTCACGTGCTTTGGGTGTGGTCAACCTAGACACATCTCGAAGCAGTGCCCCAACAGGAAGCCAGATGCATTGCACCCCAATGTGCCAAACCAGGGACAAGGCTGTGGAGCACCACCCAGAAACCAAGCTCCCCGCAACCCGCCCTACAACGGAAAGGTTCGTGTGAATCACATCTCCAAAGAGGAAGCCCACGAGGACCCGGATGTCATACTGGGTATGTTCCTTGTCAACTCAACTCCAGCAACAATTTTGTTTAATTGTGGTGCTTCGCGTTATTTTGTCACCCAAACGTTTGCTCTGGAGAGTGGCTTGAAGCCTATGCTCCTGAATGGTCACAAGTCGGTACAAACCCTGGTGCAGTATTAAGGACAAATCTAGGGTTTAAAGGAGTTGGGATCAATATCAATGGGGTAGACTTCGTAGCAGATCTCATCATCCATAAGTCGCAAGTCTTGGACATGATCCTTGGTATCGATTGGTTTGCCAAGAACCAAGGCTTGTTGGACTGTGATAAGAGGACTATTACGATGACAAGTGACAAAGGAGTCAAAGTCAAGCATGTTCCCAGCCCTGCCTCCGCTCAAGCCCCTCAGGTCAATTTCCTTTCGGTAATTGAGTTGGACCAAGTGCGAGTGTTATGTGAGTACCGGATTTTTTCTCGACGAACTACTCGGGATGCCTCCCGACCGAGACATCGAGTTCATTATTGAACTAATGCTCGGATAAATACCCATCTATAAGAAGCTCTATAGAATGGGTTCCGAGTAATTGGCTGAGTTGAAGAAACAACCGATCGAGCATCTCTAGAAAGGATTTATTCGCGCTAGTGCCTCTCCTTGGGAATCACCTATTCTATTCGTTTCCAAGAAGGACGAAACTATCATACTCTGTGTTGACTACCGTTCCCTCAACAAAGTCATGCAAAAAAAAACAAGTATCCACTCCCTAGATTGAAGACCTGTACATTTGTGGGAGTTTGTTTACTAACCTTGGTTCATAGAAATCTGATTCTACCCATTTGTAGGATTTTCCATGTCTATATTTTCAACCTTGCCCAAATGAGCACAAACTTGATGAATCCTACTATTTTTTTCCATCACTTAATCCTGTTAAGTCTGACTACAATTGGTGAGGATTATCTTGCACAAACCAGCATCAAACAACTTCAGGTGATTGGGTAAAACAACCACTATCAACCCTTCCACCTTCTTCCTTCACTTCAAACTTTTATCACAAGTATGTTGTTCAGCTCCACATCTTCAGCCGAGAGCCCCTTCGCTAATTCAATAGGAGGAGGACAAAATCTCCAATTCCTTTTCTGGTCCACCCCTGGCAGAGGTTGCCTCTCCGTTTCTCTTTGACCTCCACTACTCTCCTCGGCTCCAAAGCATCCAAGGAGCATCGCCAAAGCTCCCACACACTAGAAGACACGGTGGGGGCATTCCACAGTGTGCCAACATGTCGTGGCATGCGAAAAATGTGTTGTGGAGGCATCGTAGTGCACGACCGCACTGAGGGAGGCCAGCCCCGGCCGAGCCTCACCCCCACACTCTGTCTAGCTTTGACCACCTCAACGACCGGTGTGTGCGCCACGTCAGGCCCGACCTCTCTCCTTGTCTCCTCCCCCTGGCGACGCGTGCTCGCGTCCACCCGAAGCGGTCAGGTGGCGCTCGCCACCACGACGCACCAAGAGCCAACCCTGCTCCCCTCATCCCCTTTTTCGTACATAAACCACGCCCACAATGACCATGGGCTCATTCCGGAGCCTTCTTTCCTCCCCTAGCTGTTGCCACGGCCTCGCCGGTGCACCACCTTTCGGTGGACTACATCCCGCCTATGATAAGGCCACCCCGGACTCTCTCATCCCCTCTGGAATCTCTCTCTCCCCTTCAATCGACCGCCCCAACACCCCACTTCAACTCCCCGAGCACGAGTGCTCGATATCAATAGAGGCGATGGCGCGTCGGGGCTCCATCGATCGCGGGACACAGGCCCGCTCCGACCTCCATTTCTCCTTCATCGTGACCGCAACGAGCCCTAGCCTCACATCTGCCTCTCCCCTGCTCCTTTTCCTTCATAGGACGTCAGTGCCAACCACCTCCCGACGCCCTCCGCCGCGGCCTCCTCGTCACCGACGAATCCGACCAACCCAGCCACTCCCTCAACCTCCATCCGATCGGTGGAAATGTGAGGAGTCCGTTCCTGCGCTCACCTTTCGTCGTGATTGACCGAGCTGATGCCGGTGAGCTTCTCCCCCTTCTGTCCCAGGTGGAAGGCGATCCAGACATGGGGACCCCACCTGTCGGCCTGTGCCTCACTCTCTATCCCTCTTCCAATCGCTTAGCACAGGGTCTCGCGTGTCAAGTTCAAACCTGACGGAGTGCGTGCCTCGGCTGGCTGGGCCGGCCCAGCTGCTGGCCAATTCTAGCCAAGGGTGTTGTGACCCTTTTATTTCTTTTCCATTTTCTCGCATTTGCCAAATATTCCAAAGGGAAAAATAGTGCCCCAAATCCAATTATTTTTCAACCATAAACTTTTAACAATATGTAGTATTTAATAACACTACTTGTATAAGTTTTTTTTAAAAAAATTATACACTATTTTATTCTTAAACCTAGTTTTAAGTATTTTTAGCCTGTGTTAAAATAGATTTCAAAGCCTTTTTCACTCCAAAACCAGGGGCAAATATTTTTAGACGTGTAGTTATTATTTTACAAAGTAGGGTAAAATTTTAGAAGTGAGTTTTGTGTTCTATTTTTGTTGTGATTCTTATTGTTGTTATTACTATCGCGATGATAGATCACGTGGTTGACGAAAGAGTTGGACCCGAAGACTTTGAAGACGTGGAGACTTTGTTGAACAAGGCAAGCAACCCTTTGACCATGCCTAAGAAACTTTTATTTGCATCTCATATAGCACCTTACTTGTACATATATTCATGTTGGATCGGAAACACCCTTGTTGGGTTGTCCCTGAAGAATACCTCATTGAAACCTGCACTTGGGCATGACCCTACCACCAATGAGGCTGTGCATGTGGGATATAGTTAGTTCGTAGTAGTAGCTACGCAAAAGGGATGGAAATATGCATGGTGACGATGAAGGGAGTGTTTACAAAGGCTTTTCTAAAAACCCGTCGAGTGCCACTCATGCCCGAGGATGATCACTTGAGAAAGAAGTGGTGTACCAAGAAAGGTTTTGTGTGTGTGTGGTTTTGGAAATAGGATTAGATTTAAGATTTGTTAACCGTCCCAACCTTACATGTGCGACCACGATACCCCTTATGGGATGGGGCTTTATTGATTAGTTTGGTCGATGCTAGCAGAGAGCCCGCATTACTAGTGGTGGGAGTGATGTGGTCACTCTCGAGACAGGGTTGTGCCTGGTAGGGTGACCATGAGGTGTTTTTATAGGCACCAGGCGCACCGTTGCGTGCCCTCATGGATGGTACGATCTAGAGGGAGGGTCGTATGATGTACATCATGAGGGATGGCACCAAAGAGTGGACTCTTTGTTTAGTGTCACCAAGGGAAAGGCATTGTTCGGGTGCTTACCTCGGGTATGTTATATATCACGAGTCGTGGATGACACGGAAGTTCCCCGAGTGTTGTGGGTAGAACGCGCAGCCTCTAAGGAGTGTAAAACTATTCGAATTGTTGTGTCCACGGTCAAGGAGAGTTGGGTAATCCTGCTTAAACTACGTCTAGTTGTTTCTGCATAAACCAAGTGTGTGTGTGTGGGAGATAGTATGAGAAAAAGATGGCGATATGGGAAAGATGATGCTTGAGCTAAGTCAGGTGACTTGGCATGATGGGTGGACATGGGATGTTCGACCCTCAGTTGATATTGATATCTGTGACCTGTTCATTGGGTTACCGCCATGCCTTCTGATGCATGCCGCCTAAGAATTTGATCATGTTGTTGCACTAGGAAAAACCTACTTTCCACAAAAACAACATACTAGTGTCATGTCATATTTCGGTATTGCCTTGTTCCACATCATGGGTTGCTTGCAAGTACATTCAAAGTACTCATTAGCTTTCCACTAGTTATTTAATTGGCCAACCATGCAAGAACCGGAGTTTGGAGAAGAGTTCGCCGGGGATGAACATGCGATCTAGGACGCTTCCGAGTCACAATGCATGTAGGTGAAGGTAGATGGCATGGGTTCACGCTATCAACCAAGTTATCCGCATTCAGTTGTGTGTTGGTGTGTCGGCTTTCGAGGATGTATCTATGTAATTACTTGGCCCTAATGGCCCCTATTTGTATGAGACATTATGTATGGATGTAAGACTCTTTTTATTCAGTATATGTGTGTTCAGTGAGCATTGATCTCTAGGATCACTATACACGTTCATTCAGTGATCACGACTTACAAGTTGTGTTCAGTGAGCATTGATCTCTAGGATCACTATACACGTTCATTTAGTGATCATGGGTTGAAATGATATTTTAACAAAAAAGTTACTGGTCCTATACACATGGCGTGATCATTGGGAAAGGTTTTTGGTCAAGGATATGAGTTCTTAAGGGAGAAATAATTTTTATGATTTAAAACAGAACCAATCATACAAGCAGATAGCAACCAGATCAAACATCACAAGCACACAAAAGGTTAAATGGGTGTAAATTTTGTAAAATCAAAATGTGACGAAGTGGTGAAAGCACATGGTGAGACAAGTTGTGACCCCGTATTGCCTAAGTTATAATCCGAGTGAGGACAACCTCCACACTCAGAGGCTTAACTATGACCTCATATAGCCTAAGTTAAAAACTAATCCGAGTGAGGACATCATCCACACTCGGAGATTTAGCAGTGACCCCGTATCGCCTAAGTGAAACACCAATCCTACTGAGGACATCATCCACACTCGGGAACTTACATGTGATCCCGTATCGCTTAAGTTAAAAACCACTCTTAGTGAGGAAAACATCCACACTCGAGGGCCTAGCTGTGACCCCATATCACCTAAGTTAAAACCTAATCCAAGGGAGGACATAATCCACACTCAGCGACTTAGCGGCGACTCAGTATCGCCTAAGTTAAAAACCAATCCGACTAATGACATCATCCACTTGGGGACTTAGCTGTGACCCAGTATCGCTTAAGTTAAATACAACTCCGACTGAGAACACCATCCGAACTTGGGGGCTTAGCTGTGATCCCGTATCACTTAAGTTAAAACCTAATCCGAGTGAGGGCATCATCCATACTGGAAGACTTAGCTGCGACCTCGTATCTCCTAAGTTAAAAAACAGTCTGAGTGAGGACATCATCCACACTCGGCGACTTTGCTGCGACCCTGTATTGCCTAAGTTAAAAATCACTCCGAGTGAGCACACTATCCGCACTCGGGTGCTCAGCTACGACCGAGGGAGTCCTGTATTAGGGTGTCCTTGGGCCGCCTACCTGTCCTTATTGTTGGAAATATGCCCTAGAGGCAATAATAAGTTGGTTATTATTATATTTCCTTGTTCATGATAATCGTTTATTATCCATGCTAGAATTGTATTGAATGGAAACTCATATACATGTCTGGATACATAAACAACACACTGTCCCTAGTGATCCTCTAGTTGACTAGCCCGATTGTCAAAGATGGTCAAGGTTTTCTGGCCATAGACAAGTGTTTTCACTTGATAATGAGATCACATCGTTAGGAGAATGATGTGATGGACAAGATCCAAACTATGAACATAGCATATGATTGTCTCAGTTTATTGCTACCATTTTCTGCATGTCAATGTATCTGTTCCTATGACCATGAGATCATGTAACTCCCAGACGCCGGACGAATACATTCTTTATATCGAATGTCGCTACGTAACTTGGTGACTATAAAGGTGCTCTACAGGTACCTCCAAAGGTGTCTGTTGGGTTGGCATGAATCGAGACTGGGATTTGTCACTCCGTATGATGGAGAGGTATCTTGGTGCCCACTCGGTAATACAACATCACAATAAGCCTTGCAAGAAATGTGACTAAGGAGTTAGTCATGGGATCCTCTATTATGGAACGAGTAAAGAGACTTGCGAGTAACAAGGTTGAACTAGGTATAGAGATACAGACGATCGAATCTCGGGTAAGTAACATACCGATGGACAAAGGGAATAGTATACGGGATTAATTAAATCCTTGACATAGAGATTCGACAGATAAAGATCTTCATAGAATATGTAGGAGCCAATGTGGGCATCTAGGTCCTGCTATTGGTTATTGACCGCAGAGTTTGTCGGTGATGTCTGCATAGTTCTCGAACCCGCAGGGTCTGCACACTTAAGGTTTGGTGACGATTTGGTATTAATGAGTTATGTGTGGTAGTAATCCAAAGTTGTTCAGTGTCCCAGATGAGATCCCAGATGTCATGGGGAGCTCCTAAATGGTCCGGAGGTAAATATTTATATATGGGAAGTCATATTTTCGTAACCGGAAAAGTTTAGGGCTCATCGGTAGTGTACCGGGAGTGTCGGGAGGGTACGGGGTGACCACCTGGAGGGGTGTGACGGCCCAAAAGGCTTCATGGGCTGTCCAAAGCCTCCCCTAAGGGCCCATGTGGGTGGAGTGGAGGAATAAGGCAAAAACCCAAAAGGTGGAAAGGGTTTCTAAATTAGGAAGGAGTCCTAATAGGATTCCACCTTTCTTGTGGGAGGTGGATTCCTCCCTTGTTGGCTCGGCCGAACCTCTCCTTGGAGGAGGGGACAAGGAAGCCTCCCGTCCTCTCCCTCCTAAATATACTAGAGGTTTTAGAGGTGAGCACTAACCCTAATTGCCACATGCTCCCTTTACTTCTCTCTAGATCTTTTTCTCCTCTAGGCTAGTTCGGCGGTGCTTAGGCGAAACCCTTCTGCATTAGTTCAACACCACCACCACCACGCCGCCATTTTGGAGAACTCATCTAACTCTCTGCCCCTCTTGCTAGATCAAGAAGGCGGGGATCATCATCGAGCTGTACGTGGAGGTGTTGTCCGTTCGGCACTAGATCGGGATGCATGATGGGAACGCGGGACGGATCGTGATGACATCGCAGGACGGGCTGTGATGTGGATCGCGAAGATGTTCCACTACATCAACCGTGTTATATACGCTTCCGCTTAGTGATCTACAAGGGTATGTAGATTCACTCTCCCCTCTCGTAGATGATCATCACCATGGATAGGTATTGCGTGTGCGTAGGAATTTTTTTGTTTCCCATGCAACATTCCCCAACACTTATGGGACGGACTCTCTGGCCTAATTGAGTGTTGGCAAAAGTGTTGGTTTTCAGATGGAGTCTTCCAAAGACTTGGCGTGTAATCAAAGGAGATGTAGTAATCGACATATTCCGTCTCTGTTGTAACCGACGTTGTGTAAACCCTGACACCCCTGTGTCGCGGAATCGAACACCTATGGGACCAGGAGGGTCTCTTTACGGTTTGGTGGTGAGAGAGGGAAGCACCAAGAGAAGAACCAATGGTCAAATGCGAGGGGAATTTTTACCCAGGTTCGGGCCGCTGAGAAGCATAAAACCCTACTCCTGCTTTAGGTTTATTGTGTCTGTTCTAGGGCTCGGGCTACAGGAGCACTATGCGATGCGCAACAACTACGTACTGAGAGTCTAAACCCTAGAAATTTGATCCCCCCATAGCTATGCCTTGGGCCTTGTTTTATAGGTCAAAGGGGTCACCAACAGTGGCGAACAGGGCACCCACGGGGTGCACAGTTGTATAGTGCACACACGGAGTGTACAACTATTACAGTGTTTACTCGCGTCTTAGATAGGCGCATTAAATGCTTTGTCAGACGTCCCTCACCCTCTGTGACATGGGACGGGGTCACGTCCCATCTGCACTGCTCGACACCCACCAGCGCCCGACACGTATCCAGGAGGGTCGACAGCTGGCTGTTGTGCTGGAGTGGTGGCAGGTTCGCGGGATCTTGTCGGGCGCATGTCTTCCCGGGGCTCTGCTAGCTACCCTTACAAGGATCTTGTTGGGATCTCATCGTGTGGTCTTCGGTGTATTGACTTGGACTTCTTCGTGTTTCCCTTCAGCAGTCCCCCGACAGACCTTGCCGCCGATGTGGCTACTACTGCCCGTGCAGAAGTAAGGGATATTAAACGCCCAAACTTTAGTGCACCGACAAGAGCCCCCAGGCCTGGGCCATACACGGATACGAGGCATTGTTGGGCTAGGCCCAAACAGTGCATGGGCATGCGTGGCTGGATCATTTCTGTTACTGTTACCATGGCCCTCCCACGACCCGCATTGAATGCGCGACATGGGAAATGTGCGCGGAGTGGCTGAAACGACCACACGCATGCAGCAGCGTTTTCGGGCTAGCCAAGAGGCGGCCCCGCGTCTTCCACATAAAGGGGAAAACCACAGAGGATCTTACCCGTTACGTCTTTCTCTTTCCAATCTTGGAACCATCATCTTCTTCTTCCTCGAGTGCGCGACAGTGTTTCCCCATCCATCCACTCCTCCCAAGCCCCCACCATATTTGGCCTCTGCTCCCATGGTCGACATGCTGCCGAAGGGAAGCAAGGGGAAAGGCGGCGTCTCAGAGGATGATCTAGTGAAGATGCGGAAGAAGCTTGTTGCCTTCCCCCCAGGGCTTGATGCGACAACCCTGAAGGATCGATACTTGTTCATGTGGGCGAGGAGGACAAAGGAGCACCCAGCTACTCGCGTGCATCCAGGTTCTGCCGTTGGTGGCCTAAATAAATTCCCTTTTTTGTAGATTACTTCTACTCCAGGCTTTTTTCTCCTTTCTCTGATTTCTTCGTAGACATCATGTACACCTACGGCTTCCAACTCTTGGATTTCACGCCAAATGCGGTGCATGCATGTCCATCTTTGCCCTCCTGTGCGAGAACTTTGTCGGAGTGACCCCCAACACGGCCCTCTTCCTCCACTACTTGATTCCTCAGATTCAAAAGGGAGATGCCCTCTCTGGTTCTATCACTTGGATCCCAAGGATAGGGAGCAAGGACATATACCCAGAAGGAGTATTCCACGAGAAGTGGGAGGAATGGCGGGGAAGTTGTGCTGGATTGTGGAGGAAGAGCCCCAGCCCTTCTGCTTGCCCAGGACAACCAAGATGATGCGCGACAATGACTAGAGCTCTTTCGATCTTCAAGACGAGAAGCTCATCATCGCCATCACAAGAATCACGTGCCTTAAGGATGCCGCGATCACAATGGTGGGCACATATTTCCTTCGTCGTCGCATCGCCCCTCTGTAGAACAAAGAGAGGCAAGCTTGGGACTTCAAGAATGTGGCAGACATCATGAGGCTCCACCATGGGCTGAACGGCAACCTGACGGTCCTGCAACACACAACCCTCTTCCATAAGCTATTCACGATCGATGGGAAGTTCAAGCTGCCGGCAGGGATAGTTCCCTTGTGCAACAACTTTTCCATGAGCTCCGTCGTCGCCATGATGTCAGTCTCCAACACACATGGCCTCTACAACACTGGGGATGAGCCAGCCGCAAAGCAGGTGTAGCAGTTCTTTGACAACTTGTCAGAAAGAGCCATCCGGGAAGAGACGCACCTCATACGCCCCACCAATGAGGAAGAAGTGGCGTACATCGCCAACAGGGTCGAGGAGGCGGCTCTTGCCATGGAGGCCGACAGTGTTGGCTTCGTGGGAGGGGAATCCAGTGAAGAGGAAACGATGCTGGAGTGAACGCTTGCCGGGAAGGATGAGGTTTCCGGGGAGCAAAGTGGCGCAGCTGCGGGGGGTCCTTCTTTCGAAGAAGCAGCCGAGGAGCAGCCGCACGAGGAGCCCCCTGTTCCGAAGAAGAAGCGTGTTCTTCGGAAGGCCACCTCTAGCACCCCAGTCCAACAACCTTCCGCTCCTAACGCAACCAAGCCTCCTAGGGCCACTCCTCCACCCCCTCCCATTTACATTGTGGCGGAAGTCGACTTCGACCTCTCTGCCCTTCAGCTCGGAAGAAGAAGAGTAAGTGTCTTGCCGCGTGTCTTAACTTCCAACTCTCCAGTTTTGCTTAGCTTGCTTATCTTGCTTTGGCCTCTTTTCGCAGATATACGGGAACCTTGGCGCAGACGATGGCGAAGAAGGCAAAGATCTCGACGGGCGATGAGCCTTTGGCAAGCACCAGAGGTGCGTCAGAGGCAACTCCCATCAGCCCGGAGCTCCACCCACAGCGAAGTCCTCAATGCAGCCCCGAGCGTGGGTCCACTACTCATTTCCCACTAGCGAGTGTTGGGACGGTTATCATCGCTGCTCACATCACCGAGCTTGGAGGAGAAGATCGGCAGCAAGAAGGGCCATCAGAGGTTGTCCCCGACGTGCCACCTCCATCGACCACGCCGCCCAGAGATGGATCTCCGACAATGGCTTCCTCTAGCGAACCTATCTTTGTCAAGGATGATCCGACAAGCCCTGGGGCCGGCAGTCCTAAATCAGCAACCGATGTTGCTCGGAAAGGAGTAGTAGCCTCCCAACAGCTTGGCGCAGGTAACCCGTTTGCCCATGAGTACTTGTTGTTTTATCTCTATGTCTTTTTTTGTCTTCTTGAACTTCTATCTTGATCTCATCTTGTTCCCCTTCCTTTGGTTTTCATATCCCCCTCTAATGGAAGATATGGACGTCGATGTCGTCGTCCAGGAGATCGCCAGGGAGGCCGACAGCATTGCCGCTGATGAGGCCACCAGGGATGCACAGGAGGAGCCCGCCAAGGGGTCCGCGGAGAGGGCCGACAAGGAGCCTAGTGACCGTATTGACGACATTCCTGCCGTAGGATCGCAAGGCGCTATGCCGGCCACATAGCCCTCTACTGCCGATGGGGCAGATGTTGAGGATCAACCGTCAGCATCCAGAGCCCCCTCTCCCAGTAGATACCTTGAAGATGGCAAGTGCGTGTTCATCAACATGCCGGGGGCGGCGACTGCCAAGGCGCCCATGAAAGGGGAAGCGTTTGACAATGAGATCATCATTGCTGTCGGGCTCGAGACTGTTGGCAAACCAAGAGATGGCGGTAGCAAATCCAATGAAGAACATCTCCTCCAAGCCATGAGCGACAACTTCAATCGGCTCCAAGCGCTCCATCGTGCTAAAAAAGAGAAGCTCGACTCTAGGGCAGTAGTCGTAGAAGCAGCGGAGGCGGACTTCACGAAGCGCGTCGAGGAGACACAAGCCTGGTTCATCAAAGCCTTCCAAGAACTGAAGTTTGGCCGGGAGCAGCTGAACGAAGACCGGAACGAGCTCCTCTTGAAGCGGTCCGACATCGAGTAGGCGCAAGAGATGGCCACGCAGCAGGCTGCAGCACAGGAAGCCCGCTTAACGTACCTCCGCATCGGGCTTGATGCTCAGGAAGAGGATCTTGCCGCCTGTGAGAAGGCGCTAGCCGACAAGCTTTGCAGCAAGGATGAAGAAGTAGAGAGACTTGTCATGCAGCGGACTCAAGAGTTGGTGCAGAAGGATGAGGAGGACCATGCGGCTCAAGCCACACGGCATGCCGGCAAACAGAAGGAAGCCATTGATGCCACCATTGCCGGAGAGGCCGCCAAGAGTGAGCATGCCGACAAGGTGAAGAGGCTAGAGCTGGATCTTGAAGGTTTCGGCAAGGAGACGTCGACTCTCATGGCCGGAAGAGAGAAGAATCTCTTTAGCCTGGCGGAGATGTAGACCGCCATATCCGACAAGACCACAGAGCTCGACTCAGCCAATGCCTCCCTTGCCGATCTGAAGCTGAAGCTGGCCACTTTGGAGGAGGCCCTCAAGAACGGCAACGTTCGTGAGAGGGCCTAGACCAAAGATCTTCAGGACGAGAAGGCTCTGTTCAAGAGTGCCGCCACTGCTCACGATGACTATGTGGGAGGCGTGATGAGTTGGACTGAACGCCTTGCCGACATTAAGGAAAGGCTCACGGCACAACTGTCCACCATAGGCCTGCACAACTTCCGCTACTCTTTTGACGCAGGGACATCTCAGAGCGCCAGGTGGACTCTGTTCATCGATAGCTTGATTGACACCCTGGAGCAGCTCCACTCTAGCCAAGCAGTCCATCTGGCCAACGAGTTCCGCAAGCTCTGTCGGGCTGTCCTCCTCAAGGTGCTCACCAAAGTGGTGCACAAGAACCCCGACATCAATCTCACCAATTTGTTTGAGCGCTTGCCGAAGCATGTGGATCTCAAGGCGCTCGACGAGCTGGTCATGCCCATCGTCCACAAGGGGAGCCAAGTCAAGCAAGTTGAGGGCCAGCGCAGGGACTAGCCGCTCTACTTCTTTCTACCGCTACGATTCCATGTAAAAGACTGTTTTATCTTAGGTTAGAATCGCGACAAGCATTAATGTAATATACTTGGTTGTGTTTTGAATGGATGTACGCTATTCCCCTTGTTTTATTTCTTCTTGTATGGTACATGCCCTACACTTTATTGGAAACTTGCCGGTGCACACAACCCTGCCGCAAGCGCTTCGAGGAACTGATCCTTAGCAGCCTGCTCGAGGTGTCGCTGACGGCAAGATACCTTGGTGCAGCCAAACTTGCCGGTGCGCATAGATGTCGCGAGCGCTTTGAGGAACAAGTCCTTAGCAGCATGCTGGCGGTGCTGCTACTAGCAAGATTTCTTGGCGCAATTAGTGCAGCAGCTTAAGTTGTTGAGCCGGCTCGAAACAAAGTAAGGGTGCAACCGATCATGACAAGGTTCCTTCGCGTGCATGTTTTCCATACAAAATTTGAAATTGTCCAAGGAATATAACTTCACATTTGAAAATTATTCAGAGTTTTTGCAACTTAGCTTTTCGTTGTTGTACTCCTTTCTGTTGATCAGAACATCGCCTAAACACCGCCTGTTGGTGTCCATACCATCATCCCCCCGGCAAACTTGTATGTGATTGAATGTTCTATTCTTTGAGAAAAAGGAAGAAGAGAAAATAGGGACATGGAACCTTGGCGGTTCGTTAGTACTTTGCTCGGGATAAGTGTAACACAAAACCTCAGACAAACATGCACATAAACCTAAAAATCTAAAAGAATTGTGAAACACTTAACTTTATTTAACTACGCACAGGGTCTGCGCTTGCCTTTTTACAAAGGATTACGTGTCTTGCCGGCAAGACTTGTACAAAAGGTGGTTGCCGGGAGGCCCAACAACCATGCCTTTCGGATAGAACTTACGAATATGTTTGATATTCAAGGAGTTTCTCACCAGGACACTATCTTCGGTATCCAAGCAAACTACGCCAGGCCTGGTGACTCGTACTACCTGATAAGGGCCTTCCCACTTCGGCGTCAACTTGTTATGATTCTTGGCCGACTGAACATGCCGAAGAACAAGGTCGCCTTCCTCAAGAGTCCGGGTTTGAACCTTGCGGCTATGGTAGCGGCACAAGGCTTGCTGGTAGCGTGCAACTCGCACAGCAGCCCAAAGATGATGTTCCTCAAGGAGCATAGCATCATCTTGCCGCAACTGCTCTTGCTCAAGCTCATCGTTGGCGACCACTCGAGGTGACCCGTATATGAGTTCAGTGGGGAGAACTGCATCTGCCCCATACACTAGGGAGAAGGGTGTCTGGCCGGTGGCTCGATTTGGTGTCGTTCTGATTGATAAAAGAACCGCTGACATCTCATCAATCCAGCGTCTTCCGTACTTGTGCAGCTTATCAAAGGTTCTTGTCTTGAGGCCTCACAACACTTCAGCATTTGCCCTTTCCGCCAGGCCGTTGCTCCTTGGATGAACAACAGAAGCAAAACAAATCTTTCCGCCAAGGTCTTGGACGTACCACATGAAGGTGCGACTTGTGAACTGTGTGCCATTGTTAGCGATGATCCTGTTTGGAACACCAAAGCGGCAAACTAGTCCCTTGAAGAACTTGACGGCTGATTGTGTTGTCACCTTCCTCGCTGGTTCTACTTGCATCCACTTTGTGAACTTGTCGATTGCAACGTACAAGTACACAAAGCCCCCGGCAGCGCGGGAGAAAGGGCCGACAATGTGGAGCCCTGTCAGTGCACCAAAGATTAGGCCTTTGATGCCCCTTACTGGTGCACGTGCAGTTAAGAGCCCCGTCCACGATAGTGCCATGATGAAGGCCGTGCCAAGGTTACTTTGAAGGCCCCGGCAAGCCCCTTCATTGGGAGGAAGGCAGCAGGACCCCGGCAAGCTCCTTGCCGAGGGAGCTACCAACGCTCCAATGAACATCAAGCCTGGCAGGGTCCTGAAGCATAGTGTTCCAGTGCAACGGCCAGCTGCCGCTTAGCCACTTGATACGTGTCGTTCCGATCGACACGTGTCGAGCATGACCTGGGGAGCACAGTGCCAATGGGACGCAAGCTTGTCCCATCTTTGGGGAACGTGATGAAGCCATTACTGTGTCCGCTAAGATGCCAGAACCGCGGTAGCTTACTATACAACTTGTGGGTGCACTATGCTAGTGTGCATCTCGCGAAAACCCTATGATGCCCATGTGGGAGTCCCCTTCCACCTATAAAAGGAGGCCCTGGGCATGCATTTGGGAAGGTTAGCCAGTTGGAAAATTGACGCTAAGCAGCCGATCACCTTCGCATCATTAACACGAAACAAGAGTAGGGTATTACGCCTCTGAGCGGCCCGAACCTGGGTAAAACAATTGTGCCCTGATCCTTAGGTCTGCCCTTCGCGCATCCGCCTCCCTCGCTGAACCGTAAGGATCCCGTAGGCTCCATAGGTGCTCATGTTGTTCCACTACATCTTTGGCGCGCCAGGTAAGGGGAAGGAGGTGCGCTACTCTGACCTAGTGATGGGAGCTCCAGCTTTCGACATCATCAACGGCATGCCTCCCAAGAGGAGGGATGCGACGGTCACCGACCCGCCCGCATCTGATGTGCCTGCAGCAGCGCGGGAAGGCGATGAAGCAGGTATGGCCGAAGGAAGTGGGGGTCTGATGACCCACAAGTATAGGGGATCAATCGTAGTCCTTTCGATAAGTAAGAGTGTTGAACCCAACGAGGAGCAGAAGGCTCTAATAAACGGTTTTCAGCAAGGTAATAACTGCAAGCACTGAAAGTAGCGGTAACAAGTGATGGTGTAGCGAGGTGAAACGTAGCAAGTGAAAAGTAACAAGTAACAAGTAGTAGCAATGGTGCAGCAACTAGCCCAATCCCTTTTGTAGCAAGGGACAAGCCTGAACAAACTCTTTTAGGAGGAAAAACGCTCCCGAGGACACACGGGAATTTCTGTCATGCTAGTTTCATCATGTTCATGTGATTCGCGTTCGTCACTTTGATAGTTTGATATGTGGGTGGACCGGCGCTTGGGTACTGCCCTTACTTGGACAAGCATCCCACTTATGATTAACCCCTCCCGCAAGCATCCGCAACTACGAAAGAAGAATTAAGACAACGTCTAACCATAGGATTAAACTAGTGGATCCAAATCAGCCCCTTACGAAGCAACGCATAGACTGGGATTTAAGCTTCTGTCACTCCAGCAACCCATCATCTACTTACTACTCCCCAATGCCTTCCTCTAGGCCCAAGTATGGTGAAGTGTTATGTAGTTGACGTTCACATAACACCACTAGAGGAAAAGACAACATACATCATATCAAAATACCGAACGAATACCAAATTCACATGACTATTATTAGCATGACTTATCCCATGTCCCCAGGAACAAAAGTAACTACTCACAAAGCATAATCATAATCATGATCACAGGTGTAATGAATAGCACCAAGGATCTGAACATAAACTCTTCCACCACGTAATCCAACTAGCATCAACTAGAAAGAGTAATCAACACTGCTAGCAACCTTAAAAGTACCAATCGGAGTCGCGAGATGGAGATTGGTTACAAGAGATGAACTAGGGATTGGAGAGGAGATGGTGCTGATGAAGATGTTGATGAAGATGCCTCCCCTCCGACGAGAGGACTGTTGGTGATGACGATGGCGACGATTTCCCCTTCCGGGAGGGAAGTTTCCCCAGCAGGATCGTCCTGCCGGAGCTCTAGATTGGATCTGCTCAAGTTCCGCCTCGTGGCGGCTGAGAAACCACGAAAAAGATCCCGCTTGATGTTTTCTGGAACGAAACCCTTCATATAGCAAAAGAGGGGGGCCAGTGGGCCGTCAGGGAGCCCACAAGCCCTGTAGCCGCCACCAGGGGGTGGCTGCTACCAGGCTTGTGGGGCCCTGGTAGCTCCCCTCTGGTACTTTTTTCGCCTAGTATTTTTTTATATAATCCCATAAAATTCCATGTAAATTTTCAGGGCATTTGGAGTTGTGCAGAATAGAGGACTCAGATTTGCTCCTTTTTCAGTCCAGAATTCCAGCTGCCTGAACTCTCCCTCTTCTAATAAACCTAACAAAATAAGAGAGAAAAGGCATAAATATGGTACCTCAAAGTAATATAACAGCCCATAAAGTGATAAATATCAACATGAAAGCATGATGCAAATGGACGTATCAACTCCCCCAAGCTTAGACCTCGCTTGTCCTCAAGCGAAAACCAAGTTCCATAAACATGTCCACATGTTTAGGGATGAAGGTGTCGATAAAACATAATACGGACATGAGGGCATCATGATCACACATAGAATAGAAATACATCATAAAGATTCTTATGGGACAGTAACAATTCCTTCATAAAGCAAAGTATGAAGCAAAAACCTTACCGAGAAGTAACCAACAACAGTCCAAAGTCATTGAAGCAATTGCAATTTATCATAACATCAGAAAGAGTCAAATAAGAGCTTGAAAGGCAAACTCACATACTCAATCATCTCTTTTATTTTCCACAATTGTTACAACTCACGCGGTACACATGGTATCAAAGTTTCAGCTGGACACAGAGGAAGTTAGGGGCTTATAGTTTTGCCTCCTAACTGTTTACCTCAAGGGTAAATTGAACAATAATAAAGCATAAGTACTCAACTCCAAGTTGATATATGAATATAGATCTTTCCCAAGCATGTGACGGTAGCCAAGATAAAGGCAAAAATATGGAATTGGTGAAGATCAGCATGACTCTTACAAGGGCAGAAAGTAAAGGTACAAGATAGTCCCTTCACAAAGGGAAGCAGAGGTTGTCATGCGCTTTTGAGGTTTGAATGCGTGTCCTCTTAGTGTGGAGGAACGTCACTTTATATTGCCTCCTGTGATAAAGAACTTTATGATGCAGTCTGTCGCTTTTATGTCTTCCTCATCACAGGTTTGTACAAAGCTTATTTTCCACACACTAATAGATCATACATATTAGAGAGCAATTTTTTTTTCTTGCACTAATGACAACTTACTTGAAGGATCTTATTCAATCCATTGGTAGGTATGGTGGACTCTCATGGCAAAACTGGGTTGAAGGTTTCTGGATGCACAAGTAGTATCTCTACTGGGTGCGGGAGTTTTGGCTAATATGAGGTGGAAGCAATCGGCACATGCTAAGGGATCTCTAATCATATAACATTGTTTGGAACCAAGCAAACACAATTCATTATGTTGTCTTCCTTGTACAACTTCTACTCCTAAGCATGTAATAGTTTGGTGAGTGCTCACAATTGTAAAAAGTGTCTAAGATGATATATTTATATGTGAACCTCTCTTTCCTTATTACTTCTTATTAATTGCAACAATGACTGAGGTCTATGTTGATTTATTCTCAACAAGTTTCAATCATCATACTTGTCATATGTGAAGATATCACTTTCCATAAGATCATCTCATGATCTTTCATGCTATCATTCTTTTCATACTTTCGATCATGACACAAAGCAAAGCCCTTGACTAAGATACTCTTTATTATATAGCTCGCAAGCTTGAATACAAAGGGGGAGAGACAAAGCAAAAGACTCAATCTAAACACTAAAGACTTATTCCACTAAGAGAAGAAATAAAAACTGAAAAGGAAAGAACTAAAACAAAGGTAAAAGCGAAAAATATAAAGGTGATACTATACCAGGGCAACTCCCCCAAGCTTGGCAAAAGCCAAGGGGATTGCCCATGCCAATGCTTAGTTGTCTTCCTTTGGTAGTGATGGTGGTGGAGTTGTTGAAGCAGTCTTGAGCTTGTCTAATTTCCACTTGAGCAAAAAATTCTGCTCCCTCAGATCATCATTTTCCTCCTCAAGTTTCAACACTCTATGGAAAAGCTCCGGCTTACACTCCTGCAAGAAACGAGAGGGGATAAATATGGTCTTAGG
The DNA here is from genome assembly GCF_904849725.1 of Hordeum vulgare subsp. vulgare. Taxonomy (NCBI): domain Eukaryota; kingdom Viridiplantae; phylum Streptophyta; class Magnoliopsida; order Poales; family Poaceae; genus Hordeum; species Hordeum vulgare. Next base: position 237,402,858 of record NC_058523.1, read on the forward strand.
CTTCCTCCTGGAGTTGGGGAGGCTTGACTTCTTGAACTCCACATGGGTGTTTGCAAGTTGAGGTAAAGGAGCCTCCTCTTCATCGGAACTCGTTTGTTCTTTCCCCTTGGGCTCATAGTCCTCTTCCTCGTTAGTGGTCCAGCCATATGGTTCCAAGTCCCCATTAATCCTAGAGTTAGCACGATAATCGACCACATATATCTCTTCTTCTGAATCTTGAGAAGACATCTTGACCTGAATCTGCGGCAGACAGCAGGCTCGAAACGAAAACAGAGGAAAACTGCGCGATATGGAGATCAAAACCTTCGGGTGTATATACAATGATTTTTTTCTGGACCAGAAGGAGTGCTCCGCAAGAAAACGGAGTCCGGGAGGCACACGAGGTGCCGACAAGCCCTGTAGCCGCCGCTAGGGGGGTAGGTGGCGGCTACCAAGCTTGTGGCCGCCTCGTGCGCTCTCCGGACTGCTTTTTATTTTTCTAATTTTCCAAAAATTCCAAAACGGAGGAAATTTCCTATTGGAAAAGCTTCGGAGTCCAATTACTTACCGAAACAGATACCTCTTCGTTTTCAGGGTCTGAAACAGGCTGATAAACATCCCTTATGTACTCCTCTGGAGTTATGATATTGATGATATTGGTCTCAACACTTACGGGAGTACCAGAGATATAATGCTTGATTCTTTGCCCATTTACCACTCTAGGAAAATTTCCTTCCGTGTTATTGATTTTGATGGCACCGGAACGATATACTTCCTCGATAACGTAAGGACCTTCCCATTTAGAGAGAAGGTTGCCTGCAAAGAATCTTAAGCGAGAATTGTATAACATGACATAATCACCTACATTGAACTCTCGTTTCTGTATTCGTTTATCGTGCCATCTCTTAACCTTTTCCTTGAACAACTTGGCATTCTCATATGCCTGGGCTCTCCATTCATCTAATGAGCTGATATCAAACAACCGCTTCTCACCGGCAAGTTCGAAAGCGAAGTTGAGCTCTTTGATTGCCCAATAAGCTTTGTGTTCCAGCTCAAGAGGTAAATGACAGGCCTTACCGTAAACTATTTTATACGGTGACATGCCCATGGGATTCTTATAAGCAGTACTATAAGCCCATAGTGCATCATCAAGTTTGCTAGACCAATTCTTTCGAGATCTATTGACAGTCTTTTGTAGGATCAATTTGATCTCCCTATTACTCAACTCCACTTGACCACTAGACTAAGGATGATAAGGAGATGCAACTCTCTGGTTGACATCATACTTAGCGAGCATCTTGCGGAAAACACCATGAATGAAGTGTGAACCGCCATCCGTCATCAAATATCTAGGGACTCCAAATCTTGGGAAAATGACTTCTTTAAGCATATTAATAGAGGTGTGGTGATCAAGATTTTTAGTGGGGATAGCTTCTACCCACTTAGTGACGTAATCCACAGCAACTAAGATGCGAGTGTACCCATTGGAACTCGGGAAGGGTCCCATATAATCAAAGCCCCATACATCGAACGGTTCAATGACAACTGAATAGTTCATAGGCATTTCCTGACGCTTACTGATGTTCCCTATTCTTTGGCATTCGTGACAGGACAAGACAAACTTACGGGCATCCTTGAAGAGAGTGGGCCAATAGAAACCTGATTGCAATACCTTATGAGCAGTTCTATCTCCAGCGTGGTGTCCTCCGTAGGCTTCGGAATGACACTTCTGCAGGATCTGTCCCTGTTCATGTTTAGGCACACAACGTCTAATAACACCATCTACTCCTTCCTTATAAAGGTGAGGATCATCCCAAAGTAGTGTCTCAAATCAAAGAAGAATTTCTTCTTTTGCTGATAGGTGAAACTGGGTGGTATGTATTTGTCTACGATATAATTTGCGTAATCAGCATACCACGGTGCACTATTTGAAGTGCGGATGACATTTAGTTGCTCATCAGGAAAGTTGTCATCAATAGGTCGTGGGTCATCAAGGACATTCTCTAGCCTGGACAAGTTATCTGCTACAGGGTTATCATCACCCTTTCGGTCAACGATGTGCAAATCAAATTCCTATAGCAGGAGAACCCATCTTATCAGCATAGGCTTAGCGTCCTTCTTCTCCATAAGGTACTTAATAGCAGCATGATCAGAGTGAATATTGACTTTGGAATCAACTATATAAGATCTGAACTTTTCAGATGCAAACACGACTACTAGAAACTCCTTTTCCGTAGTGGCATAGTTTCTTTGGGCACTGTCTAGAGTTTTACTAGCGTAGTGAATGACATTCAACTTCTTGTCAACTCTTTGTCCTAGAACAACACCAACAACATAATCACTAGCGTCGCACATGATTTCAAAGGGCAAGTTCCATTCAGGTGGTTGAACAATAGGTGCGGTTATCAAAGCCTTCTTAAGTATTTCGAAAGCTTCCTCACAATCCTCATCAAAAACAAAAGGAATATCCTTCTGCAAAAGGTTGGTAAGAGGCCTAGAAATCTTAGATAAGTCTTTAATGAACCTTCTATAGAAACCAGCATGACCTAGGAAACTTCATATACCTCTAATATCTGTGGGGCAAGACATTTTCTCAATTGCATCAACCTTAGCCTTATCAACTTCAATGCCTCTCTCAGAGATTTTGTGTCCTAAGACAATGCCTTCATTAACCATAAAGTGGCACTTCTCCCAATTCAAGACGAGGTTGGTATCTCTGCATCTCTGTAAGACTCGATCAAGGTTGTTGAGGCAATCATCAAAGGAAGACATGTAAACGGAGAAGTCATCCATGAAAACCTCGACAATATTTTCACAAAAGTCAGAGAATATAGCCATCATACATCTTTGAAAGGTGGCAGGCGCATTGCATAAGCCAAAAGGCATACGTCCATAAGCAAAGGTATCGAAGGGGCAGGTGAAAGTGGTTTTCTCCTGATCAGATTGTGCAACAGGTATTTGCGAGAAACCTGAATAACCATCTAGAAAGCCGAAGTGTGTGTGTTTGGATAGCCTTTCTAGCATTTGGTCGATAAACGACAAAGGATAATGGTCTTTCCTCGTTGCCTTGTTCAGTTTCCGGAAGTCTATCACCATCCTATAGCCAGTAATAATCCTTTGTGGGATTAATTCATTCTTATCATTAGGAACGCCGGTGATACCTCCCTTCTTAGGTACGCAATGTACTGGACTTACCCAATCACTATGATCAACATGATAAATGATTCCTGCTTCCATAAGCTTTAATATTTCTTTTCTAACGACCTCTTTCATCTTAGGATTTAATCTCCTTTGATGATCAACAACTGGTTTAGAATCAGGATCGGTTTTAATCTTGTGCTGACATAGAGTGGGACTAATACCCTTAAGATCATCAAGAGTATATCCAATAGTAGCACGGTGCTTCCTCAGAGTTTTTAGTAACTTCTTCTCTTCGTGCTATGAGAGGAGAGCACTAATAATAACAGGATATATCTCCTTCTCATCAAGACAGGCATACTTAAGAGTATCAGGCAACTGTTTAAGCTCAAACAGAGGATCACCCTTTGGTGGTGGAGGATCCCCAAGCAGTTCAACAGGCAGATTATTCTTGAGAATAGGATATTGTTCTAAAACAATTTTATCTATCTCATCTCTTTCCTCCATATGCATATCATTTTCATGCTCAAGCAGATATTGGTCTAAAGGATCCATAGGAGGTACGGCAATAGAGGCAAGACCAATGATTTCATCCCTACCAGACGACTCTTTTTCATGGGGTTGTCTTCCAAACTTGGAGAAGTTAAATTCATGAGACACACCCTCGAAACTAACTATGACAGTCTGCTTAATGCAATCAATGTGAGCATTGACAGTGTTGAGAAAGGGTCTACCGAATATGATGGGACAAAAGCTATCTTGTGCAGTACCAAGGACGAGGAAATCAGTAGGATACTTCGTCTTACCACACAGGACTTCTACGTCTCTCACAATTCCCAGAGGGCACATAGTGTCTGTATTAGCTAGCGTAATAGTGACATCAATGGGTTCTCACTCAGCAGGTGCAATCTCATCTTTGATTTCATCATATAAGGAATGGGGTATTGCACTAACACTAGCTCCCATATCACATAAACCGTGGTAACAGTGATGTCCTATCTTGACAGAAACAACGGGCAGGCCAACTACAGGTCCGTATTTGTCTTTCGCGTGAGGTTTAGCAATTCTAGCGGAGTCCTCACAGAATTTGATAACATGCCTATCTATGTCTTCGGCTAAGAGATCTTTGATAATAGAAACACTAGGTTCAACTCTAATCTCCTCAGGGGGTGCAAGTGGTCTAATGTAACCCCTACGTATCACAGTTGGAGCTTTAGAATAATCCTTTTTCCTAGCAGGGTAAGGTGGTTTCTCAGCGTAGGCACAAGGAACAACAGGATCACTAAAAGCAATGACTTTCTCCTCAACTAGATTGGTTTTGACTATGCTGCTTTCTACAGGAGGATGATACTTAAACCACTTCTCTTTGGGAAGATCAACATGAGCAGCAAAAGATTCACATAGAGAAGCTACTATCTCATAGTCAAGTCCATACTTATCGCTAAAATCTCTAGAAGTGTTTGTCTCAACATAAGATTTAACGCAATCAAACTGGAAATTCATACCTGACTCCTTACCTTCCTCCAGCTCCCAATCTTCAGAGTTACGTTTGATTATTTCCAATAAATTCCACTTGTGGTCAATATCCTTCTTCATAAAAGAACCGGTACAAGAAGTGTCAAGCATGGTACGATCTTCATGAGAAAGCCGAGCATAAAAGTTCTGAGTGATAATTTCTCTCGAGAGCTCATGATTGGGGCATGAATATAGCATTGATTTAAGCCTCCCCCAAGCTTGAGCTATTCTTTCCCTGTCACGAGGCCAAAAGTTATAAATATAATTCCAATCACGATGTACTAAATGCATAGGATAGAACTTTTGATGAAATCCCAATTTCAACCGATTGTAGTCCCATGATCCAGTATCGTCACATAGCCTATACCATGTCAACGCCTTATCCTTCAAAGATAAAGGAAATAATTTATTCTTGACCTCATCCTCGGGCAAACCTGCAAGCTTAAATAAACAACAAACTTCATCTACATAGATCAGATGCAAGTCTGGATGTGAAGATCCATCTCGTGTAAAAGGATTAGCCAGCAGTTTCTCAAGCATACCCGAAGGAATTTCATAAAAGATATTTTCAATAGGTACCTCAGGTTGAGGAACAACTCCTCTTGCTTCCATACGTGGTGAAGATACCCCGAAAAAACTCCTCAAAGGAACAGTTACCATAGTGACAAGTGACAATAAATTTCAGCACAGTATATAAATGTTTCCTTACCAAATTCCACTTACCAAAGGCGCTTCACTCCCTGGCAACGGCGCCAGAAAAGAGTCTTGATGACCCACAAGTATAGGGGATAAATCGTAGTCCTTTTGATAAGTAAGAGTGTCGAACCCAACGAGGAGCAGAATGCTCTGATAAATGGTTTTCAGCAAGGTAATAACTGCAAGCACTGAAAGTAGCGGTAACAAGTGATGGTGTAACGAGGTGAAATGTAGCAAGTGAAAAGTAACAAGTAACAAGTAGTAGCAATGGTGCAGCAAGTGGCCCTATCTATTTTGTAGCAAAGGACAAGCTTGAACAAAGTCTTATAGGAGGAAAAACGCTCCCGAGGACACACGGGAATTTCTGTCATGCTAGTTTCATCATGTTCATGTGATTCGTGTTTGTCACTTTGATAGTTGGATATGTGGGTGGACCGGCGCTTGGGTACTGCCCTTACTTGGACAAGCATCCCACTTATGATTATCCCCTCCCGCAAGCATCCGTAACTATCAAATAAGATTTAAGACAACATCTAACCATAGCATTAAACTAGTGGATCCAAATCATCCCCTTACGAAGCAACGCATAGACTGGGGTTTAAGCTTCTGTCACTCCAGCAACCCATCATCTACTTACTACTCCCCAATGCCTTCCTCTAGGCCCAAGTATGGTGAAGTGTTATGTAGTCTATGTTCACATAATACCACGAGAGGAAAAGACAACATACAGCAGATCAAAATACCGAACGAATACCAAATTCACATGACTATTACTAGCATGACTTATCCCATGTCCTCAGGAACAAAAGTAACTACTCACAAAGCATAATCATAATCATGATCAGAGGTGTAATGAATAACATCAAGGATCTGAACTTAAACTCTTCCACCAAGTAATCCAACTAGCACCAACTACAAAGAGTAATCAACACTGCTAGCAACCTTACAAGTACTAATCGGAGTCGTGAGACGGAGATTGGTTACAAGAGATGTACTAGGGATTGGAGAGGAGATGGTGCTGATGAAGATGTTGATGAAGATGCCTCCCCTTCAACGAGAGGAGTGTTGGTGATGACGATGGCGACGATTTCCCCCTCTAGGAGGGAAGTTTCCCCAGCAGGATCGTCCTGCCGGAGCTCTAGATTGGATCTGCTCAAGTTCCGCCTCGTGGCGGCGACGAAACCCCGAGAAAGCTCCCTCTAGATTTTTTTCTGGAACGAAACCCTTCATATAGCAAAAAAGGGGGGCTAGTGGGCCGTCAGGGAGCCCACAACCCCTGTAGCTGCTACCAGGGGGTGGTGGCTACCAGGCTTGTGGGCCCCTGGTAGCTCCCCTCTGGTACTTCTTTCGCCCAGGATTTTTTATATAATCCCAAAAAATTCCATGTAAATTTCCAGGGCATTTGGAGTTGTGCAGAATAGAGGACTCAGATTTGCTCCTTTTCCAGTCCAGAATTCCAGCTGCCTGAATTCTCCCTCTTCAAATAAACCATGCAAAATAAGAGAGAAAAGGCATAAATATGGTACCACAAAGTAATATAACAGCCTATAAAGCGATAAATATCAACATGAAAGCATGATGCAAAATGGACGTATCAGGGTCCTGAGCCTCCCCAACACTCCGGCGACCAGACCCAGGCCAGCGGTGCCGTCCACGGCGCCGATGGTGTTTCCCGCCCCAATGCCCCTGGAGACGAAGCTGAGTGGCCCACGGGCGGTGCCGTAAACTCCAGGGATGGGAGGACAACCTCTCAGGAGCCTTCTCATGCGCCTTCTCAAGGACCCTAGCATAGAGAGGGGCCATCCCAGTCCGCGCATAGAGAGCGACGACGCCGAGGGAAATCTCCGGTGCGTCCCTCTCAGGATGCCCGAGGTCACACCACGCGTCCAGAAGCTGGGGGAAGTGCCATGCATGCACGGGATCTCGACGGAGCTCCTTCTATCTCTGTTAGGAGTAAGAGCACCTCGCGCCCGTCACACATCTCACCAATGCTTACGCTGGCGGAAGCGTTGGCCAAAGCTCAAATGCTCGTGGATTACTCCCCAGAAGCAAACAAGCGCGAGGAATGGAGGGCCATGATTCAGAGCCGTATCGCCCATGCAAATGGCGATGGACCGCAGCAGGGAGGGCCCTCCGGACAACCGTATTCCGGGCCAACCCGCACCCATGGCGAGAAAGTTGTGGACGGAACGGGCATGATACACTCCCCTCGTCACCAGCAACGGTGCGTGCCACCTCCACAGGTCAATGTCTCTAACGACTCCACAGTGTCGTCCGATCCACGAACCCACCGCGATCAGCGGTGGGTCCTTGAGTAAAGGCGAAAGGAAGATGCCCGTCCAAGGATCGAACGCAACACGCAAAGGCGCTATCAGTCAGATAAGCGCGTTGCGACCACTATCGACGCGCCCGCGCCCGGGTACCCTGGCGACCTGCCTTACGAGATGGGCTGCCCAGCGTTTCCTCGAGAGCTGCGGCGTGTCCAGTGGCCCAGCTCCCGCATGTTCAAGCCAGAGATCCCAGAAAAGTATGACGGCAAGACCCATCCGTTCGAGTTCCTGAGCATATACACCATTACGATGCAGGCTGCTGGGGGCTGAGATGATAAGATAATTGCCAACTACTTTCCGTTGGTTCTCAAGCCCAACCTTAGATCATGGTTGATGCACCTGCCCAAGAACTCCATCTCTTCTTGGGCATAACTATGTCAGGATTTCATTAGCGTCTTCACGGGTGGCCATCGAGCTCCTGGCCAGGAAAGTGACCTGCACCTCATCCCCTAGAAAGAAGGTGAAACTCTGAGCAAGTATATCCAGAGGTTCAGCAAAATCCAACAAAACATCCCGGATGTCCACCCTGCCGCCATCATTAGCTGTCGGTGCACTAAAGACCAGGGTCCCTAGTGCCCCAGAGGTTGAGTCCCTGCCGACAGGGCATGTCAGGACCCAGTCAAGAGGCAACCCCCAAGATTACCAAGGCCTCGGCAAGCTTGCCTTCCCGGGAAGATTATCAAGGCCTCGACAAGCTTGCCTTGCTGGGAATATGACCTAGGCCTCGGCAAGCCTGCCTTACCGAGAAGATGACCAAGGCCGCACCCATTTGGTGCGTGTGATGCACTCACCAAGTGGAAGACCCCGGCAAGCTCCCTTGCCAGGATGACGACTGAAGCTCACGGCAAGCTCCCTTGCCGGGACGAAAAATCAAGGCCCCGACAAGCTCCTTGCCCGGATGACGAGCCTGGCCACTGGTGGGCAACCGCCCTTGCCACAGTGCCACCGCACCCCAAGTGCCAGCGCATTCCGCTTGCGCCAGCGCAGCGTCCAGGTGTCGAAACACCTGGATACATGTTTGCACCAGCACAACACTGAAAAGGACAAGACGTGCATTAAATGCACCTGACAACGGTAGATGGATAAGCACCGCCCTAGGTTCACTGTAACTCCTCGTGAACCTACCACCAAGCACTGTAGGTGACCCCTTTGCCTATAAAAGGAGGCTCTTAGCTCATTACGAAGGGGTTAGACTCTTTGGATATTGACCCATAAGACGGTCATCAACGGTCAGTGTAACGATCAACAACAAAACTCATAATACAACCAGACAAGCATGACATAGGGTTTTACGTGTAAGCGGCCCGAACCTGGGTAAAGAGGCTTGTCGGGTGCTGATTGTTAGCTCTGCTCTTCACGTCACCTCTCCCTGCCCTACGATCACAAGGTTTCATGTTGATTCCCATAGGTGTTGACCTCGGATCGCCGACATCTTTGGCGCGCCAGGTAGGGGGTGTGGAGTTTTGCACGAACCTGAGCAAACTCAGCAACAGATTCTTGGAAGTTTGGGTGCTACGCAGTGTTCCCCCGGAAATGGGGTACTGCGGTGGACGCTCTATTTTGCTATGGCTTCCCAAGGCTGCGCGAGCGCGAGGCAGGGAGGCGGAGGCTCCAAAAGCTGCGCCGTCAGGCTGATGCGTCACTCGGGGCCAACGCGTGGCTCTCGAGTGTGTACCTGGGAGCTTCACAGAGGCCTTGGTGCATAATCCGGCGGACGCACCTCTGCGGAGTGATGCATAGTCGTTGAGCATGCGCCAAACGGTCCCGAAGCCCTGGCACACACTCCAGCATAAGTGTTGTGCCCCTGAGAGAGTCGTATCGTCGCCCAAGATGCGCTCGGGGGCTCCGCAAGCACAACCTAGCAAGAGAAAAGTAAAGGGGTTACACCCTGGCCAACTTTTTCTCCAAACGACGGTCATGGACTGTCGGCAACAAGTCTTTGCTAGAGAAAAAGCTGCCGGGAGCAGTAATTTCCTGCTTGCCGGGGGCCCCGACACCCCGGCAAAAGATTCAAGCGCCATGCAACCACGATGTGAGCAAATAAGTTTTTAAGTTTATGATTCACATCTGAAGTAGATAGATTCTCTGTTTTTCCTTTAAAATTTTCCAATCTTTGTGTCTGGAGTCTGTGCATACTGGGACCTTTCCAAAGACCAGTGCACCTTGTCTTTGTTTCGAACTCGTTCAAACGACCTGAACGGCCATAGGGCGCCTTCAAACTGTTTTGAACCTGATCAACAGAGCAAGCGGCTACGTAGCGCCTGATTTCGTTTGAAGCTGTTCTTGGCGATTTCTATGGTTACACTGAACGCGGCAAGGAGCCTTGCCGGTAGTTGCCAGCAAGCTTGCAAATAATGCAAAGGCGAATCATACAAAGAGTAGAATCAGAAAAAGGGAAAACAACCTTTTCATTCATTTGTTTGGGATACTCTCAAACATATTACATGGATGATATGATCTACACTAACCTATAACTATTGTCCTTGGCGAGGAACTACGCTCGTCGGACTGGAGTTCAGGAAGACATGGAGCGGCCCTCCGTGCGATCCAGGCTGGTTCCTCCGGGACCAGCACTTCAAGGAGGAGAACGAGGCCGGGAGAGATGGAGGAGCAGAAGCGTGGGCACGGACAGGAAGATGCGGCAGCTCCAGTCGGTCCGGCATGGGAGGGAGCGAGTGGCGGACTCACGGTAATGGTACGGCCAGCGGTTAGTCCGAGGGCAGGTCCTCGGATGCACACAATGTCTACAGGGGGCATGACCCGCTTCCGCTATCGTCACCATCCGTCCCTTCCTCGTCACTCCCATGCGAGGAAGGGCTTTCAGTCTTGCTCGAGCTCTCTTCGCAGCAGCCGAGACGCGCACGTGAGCTCCCATATAGCTTAATGGAGAGTATGTTATCCGCTATCTTCTTGAACCGAAGAACGTGCCCATTCCAGAGGTTGTGGGCGCGGACGAAGCTTTTCCAACGATGACCGAGGAACAGGGCCCGAGGCCCAGCACGCTCCGTGCCCACCGGATCGGCGCCATTGCCACAACCATGCATGGGAAGCCACAGGGTCGGGGACCCCTCTCCTTCCATTGCCTCGGCGAAGACACCAGGGAGTCGGAGGCAGGACCGGATGGGTCCTCATAACTGGACGAGGAACTCCATCGGGTTCCTTCCGACGTGGACCGCCACAGGAGCAAGCCCCGGGGAAGGCGGAGGCGCTGGAGTAGCGCTCCGCCTCTCCCGACCTCGACCTCCACGACGACAGCGGCCCCTCGCCCTTCCTCCGCCGCGGGCGCTCGGGCCGTCTTCCGCCGTGGCGCCCCCAGAAGCTTTGGCTGATCTGAACGGGATCCTGTCGCCTCCCTAGCGGCCGACAGTGGCCGATCCCGTCCCCTAAACATGGGTAGGGGTGAGCGCCACCTACAGACAGAAGAAGATTCTAAAGACCAAGCCTGAGGAGTTGGTGGATTCAGGAGGAGTTGGGTGAGCAAAACCCCTCGCAAACCCTCCCAATTTATAGGACATGGCGCGGGGGCTAGCCTCCCTTGCTCCAGAATCCACCACCCCTCTTGCCCAATCGCTCGTGCTAACGGGCGAACACCAACCACCCTACTGCACCAATACAAGCACGGGCGGGCCAGCTAGTACTGCGCCTTTTAAAGCCACGTCTGCCACCTGTCCATCCATAACCGCGCACACCACGCGCGTGGCAGAGGCGTTTCAGGAGGTGGAAAGGCCACTCCGCGCACGACCCCCCACTTCACGCGTCCAAGGCGCGACGTGGGGAAAAGCTAACTACCAGCGGATCTAGCCATGAAAGCCCGTCCACCTCTTTGGGCCTGGCCCAACAACACTTCGCATGCGTGTGTGGCCCAGGCCCGAGGGCTCCTGTCGGTGCCCTAAAGACTGGGGTCCCTAGTGACCCAGACTTGGGCACGGGCGCAAAGAGCCCGTGTCGGCAGGGCATGGCAGGACCTAGTCAAGATGCAACCCCCAAGATTACCAAGGCCTTGATAAGCGTGCCTTGCAGGAAAGATTATCAAGGCCTCATCAAGCCTGCCTTGCCGGAATATGACCAAGGCCTCGGCAAGCTTGCTTTGCTGAGAAGATGACCAAGGCCGCGCCCATTGGGTGGGCGTGATGAACTCACCAAGTACAAGACCTCGGCAAGCTCCCTTGCGAGGATGACGAATGAAGCTCCCGGCAAGCTCCCTTGCCGGGACTAAGACTCAAGGCCCCGGCAAGCTCCTTGCCAGGATGATGAGCCTGGCCACTGGTGGGAAACCACCCTTGCCATAGTGCCACCGCCCCCAAGCGTCAAGGTGTCGAAACACCTGGATACGTGTCTTCACCATCACATCGCTGACAAGGACAAGACATGCATTAAATGCACCTGACAGCGGTAGATGGATAAGCGCGGCGCTAGGTTCACTGTAACTCCTCGTGAACCTACCACCGAGCTCTGTAGGTGACCCCTTTGCCTATAAAAGGAGGCCCTTAGCTCATTTCGAAGGGGTTACACTCTTTGGACATTAACCCATAAGACGGTCATCAATGGTCACTGTAACGATCAACAACAAAACACTTAATACAATTAGACAAGCAAGACTTTGGGTTTCGCGCATAAGCGACCCGAACCTGGGTAAAGAGGCTTGTCGGGTGCTCATTGTTAGCCCTGCTCTTCACGTCACCTCTCCTCGCCCTACGATCACAAGGGTTTCACGTTTATTCCCATAGGTGTCGACCTCGCATCGCCGACATCAACGCGTTCCACCAGAACGTGCGGAACCGCAAGATGCGCGAGGAAATGGCGATGAACAAGATCTCGGATGTCGCCAAGCTCTATGCTCTGGCCGACAAATGTGTGAGGGCTGATGAAGGGCGGAGGCTCCCCGACGAGGAGGTAGGTCTGGAAACCAACTCCGAAGAGGAGGGCGCCGCCACCCCGTCCAAAAGGAGCCGACGCAGGAAGCGCAAGAGCAAAACCGTATTTGTTGTAGAGGGGTCCGGCACCCCTGACACCGGCAAGGATGCTATTGGGTGCACCCCTTGCCAACCCTTGGCGGCGGCCGACAAGCCGGATGGCTCCCGCAAGCAATACTGCAAGATCAACCGCACCAAGGGCCACGACCTCCAGGACTGCCGACAAGTGGTGCAACTTCTGAGAGACAAAAGGCGGAATATGAAAAGCGTAACAAGGAGAAGGCTCGAACGAGCGCTGAGGGGTCGGGCAAGCAGAGGGGCGGCCGTCGTGGCAGAGCCAAACCAAGGAAGGAGAAGCTTGCCCGTGGCCGCGACAAGCAAAAAGAGGAGGATGAAGATGACGGTAACCAGGAGGATGACTGGTCTAGCGACCAGGAGTTCCAGAAGGCTACAAACATGATGTGCATTGAGGGAGGCGCCTCGCTGCACTCTTCCCACAAACGCCTTAAAAGGTGGGCTCCTGAAGTGATTGCGGCAGAGCTCTCTGTCGACACCTGGAAGCCACTCAAATTGTTCCATACTCCCATCGTCTTCGACGCTGAGGACCACCCAACAATACGCAACCTCAAAGTGACGAATATGCTGGTCGACGGTGGGGCCGGCATGAATATCATCTCACCTGATGTGATTAAGAGGTTGCAGATCCCCGATGAGGATTTCGAGGAGTCGGGAGCATTCCAAAGGATTGGTCCCAGGAAGATCCAGCCAAAAGGGAAAGTCACGCTGCCGGTAACGTTCGACAGCGTCATTAACTACAGGATGGAGAAGGTCGTCTTTCACGTCGCCGAGATTCCATTGGGCTACGATGGGATCCTTGGCCGCCCTGCACTGGCTAAATTTATGGCTGCATCACATTATGCTTACAACATGATGAAGATGCCTGGGCCTATAGGCGTTCTCATCATCAACACCAACAAGAAAGATGCACTTGTCTGCACCGATCAGCTCTACCGGCAAACTGCCACAGCGCGAGCCGCCAAGGCGTCCGTTTCTGCCGCTAGAGCTAGGGGGGAAGAAGAAGGCCAGCAAGAGGACCTCGGGCGCACCCTCCGGCAAAGGCACCTCTTTGGAGTGCTGTGAGTCCGTCGATGATGTGCCGAAGATTTCCAGCGCCAGGGGCAAGAACTCCAAAGCTGCTCCACCCGAGACCATGAAGGTGCCCGCCAGGGAGGATGGCACAGGGGGAACTTTCAAAATAAATTCCACCCTTGATCCCAAATAGGATAGCGCGCTCATTGCCTTCCCGCGGGCGAATCTTGATGTGTTTGCACGACAACCATCTGATATCCCCGGAGTTCCCAAGAAGGTAATCGAGCACCACCTTGGCGTCTGCTCCCATGCGCGCCCCACCAAGCAGAAGGTTTGGAAGCAAGCTTTGGAACGTCAGGAGTTCATTGCCAAGGAGATTAAGAAGCTAGAGGCAACAGGTTTGGTTAGAGGAATCATCATCCTACATAGTTCGCCAATCCGCTGGTAGTGCGTAAGCCGAATGGCAAATGGAGGTTGTGTATCGACACTAATGTCAATAAAGCCTGCCTGAAAGATCCCTTTCCCTTGCTGCGCAACGACCAGATTATGGACTCCACGGCCGGCTATGACTTGCTGTCATTCCTAGAAGCTTATTCGGGCTACCATCTCATCTTCATGGCAAAAGAGGATGAAGAAAAAACCGCGTTTATCAACTCTTGCGGCACATATTGCTTCGTGTGTATGCCCTTCAGGTTGAAGAACGTCGGGTCCACATTTGCGAGAGCAATCCAGATCAGTTTTGAGCCACAGCTCCATAGGAATATGGAAGCTTACATGGATGATTTAGTGGTCAAAACAAAGGACAAAGGAACACTTATACAAGATCTATAGAGGACATTCAACAACTTGCGCAAGATCAATCTGAATCTCAACCCTGAGAAATGCGTGTTTGGTGTTCTGTCCGGCAAGCTCCTTGGGTTCTTTGTATCCAAGTGGGGGATCGAAACAAACCCCGACAAGATCAAGGCTATATAACATATTGAGGCGCCCTAGCGCTTCAAGGACGTGCGCTGTCTTGGTGGCTGCGTGGCTGCCCCGGGGAGGTTCATCTCCAAGTCTGTTGAGCACGCCTCACCCTTCAAAATTTTGAAGAATGCAGGTCCTATGAAGTGCACTCCGGAGGCGGAGGCAATGCTACAAGACCTAAAGAGGTACCTCTCCTCTACACCAACACTTGTCGCGCCTAAACCCCAGGAATCATTGCTACTATATTTGGTGGCAACCAACCAGGTGGTTAGTGTTGCGGTGGTGGCGTAGAGACCGGACAACGAAGAGGCTCCAGCTGAGGCAGCACGATCAAGCGCCGAGCCACCAAGTAGAGAGCCGAGACTAGCAGAGGCCGAGGCCGGCAAAGACGGCTCTCCCCCCGGAAAGTGGTGTAATACACCAGAAGAAAATGGTGCAGCGCCTAGTATATTTTGTCAGCTCCCTTCTACAAGGAACGAGATCGAGGTATTCTAGAGTGCAGAACTTGCTATTTGTCCTCCTCATGGCCTTCAGGAAGTGGCACCACTACTTCCAAGCAGACGAGATCACCGTTGTCACCCACTTCCCGCTGCAATGGATCCTATGGAACCCCGAGGCAACCGACAGAATTGTGGAATGTGCTATGGAGCTGTCCAGCTTTTATCTCAAGTTTGAAAGCACCGCAACAATCCAGAGCAGAGCCCTAGCGGAGTTCATCACACAATGGACCCCGACGCTAGACGAAGAAACTCAAGAGACGACTCTCACTACAAGGTGCCGGATGGAGCTTTCTCACTACAAGAATGGGTCATGTACTTTGATGGAGATTTCTCACTACAAGGTGCCAGATCCGGGGTGCTACTTGTCGCACCCACCGGAGAGCACCTCAAGTATGTGATCCAGATGCGCTGTCCCTTTGAGAAGTCAACAAACAACACTATTGAGTACGAAGGGCTACTCACCGGTCTCAGAATCGCGGTGGACTTTAGAATGAGGAAGCTCATCGTCAGAGGCGATTCACGACTTGTTGTCCGGCAGGTAAACAAAGATTATCAGAGTCCATTAATGGAGGCCTATGTAGATGAAGTGAGGAAGAGAGAAGAACGCTTCGATGGTCTGCAAACGGAGCATGTGCCACGTGTTGAAAATACCATTGCCGACGACCTGTCAAAGCGTGCAACACTGAAGTTACCTATGGAACAAGGAACTTTCATGCTCCGTATGACTCAACCAACTGTGGCCCCATCAACGCGGCCAGATAAAAGAAGGAAGCTGAGCTTCGGCGAGTACTTTCCTGCAGAGCTGGCAGAAGCGGCCGACAAGGATCTTGCCGGCAAGGAAGTTGCCGGGGACAACACCAAGCTTGCCGAGTGGCATGAGACTGTGGCAGAACCTCATGCCTGTGCTATAGAGAGAAATATTCCCGCGGCAGCAGATATGCCTTTAGACCTTGCTGTCGAGCCACAGGCCCCGTCATGGGTGCAACACATCGTCCAATTCCTTCAAATAGTAGATCTTCTCGAAGAACAGGAGGAAGCCAAAAAAGTAGCCCGGCAGTCCAACATGTACCAGTTTGTGGATAGCATCATGTGCAGAGGGCGACGTAACGGAGTGAAATTGAAGTGTATCCCTCAAGAAGATGGACTAAAGCTGTTGGCAGAGATACATGGAGGGATATGTGGCACCCACATAGGATCGAGAGCTCTTGTCGGCAAAGCATTCCGACAAGGTATCGTCTGGCCCACAGCTCTCCAGGATGCAAAGGCACTAGTAACCAAGTGTGAAGCATGCCAGTTCCATTCCAAGAAGGCGCATCAACCATCACAAGCCCTCCAAACAATCCCTCTCTCCTGGACTCTTTCGGTCTGGGGGCTCGACATCCTCGGCCCCTTCCCTCGCTATGTCGGGGGCGTTGAGTAATTGTACGTTGCTATCGACATGTTCACAAAGTGGCCAGATGTGGAGCCAGTGAGGATGGTGATAGTGAAATCAGCCGTCAAGTTCTTCAAGGGGTTGGTTTGCCGTTTAGGTGTTCCGAACAAGATCCTCACCGACAACGGCACCCAGTTCACGAGTAGCACCTTCATGCAATATGTCCAAGACCTTGGCAGCATGATCTGTTTTGCTTCCGACGCCCACCCCAGGAGCAACGTCTAATCGGAAAGGGAAAATGCTGAAGTATTGCAGGACCTCAAGACAAGAACTTTCGACAAATTGCGCAAGTGCGGAAAGCGCTGGATCGATGAGCTACCGGCAGTTCTTTGGTGAGTAAGAACGACACCAAAAAGAGCCACCAGCCAGACACCTTTCTCCCTAGTTTATGGGGCGGAAGTAGTTCTCCCCATGGAACTCATTTACGGATCGCCTCGAGTGCTCGCTGACGACGAGCTTGAGCAAGAGCAGTTGTGGCAAGATGACGCGACCCTCCTCGAGGAAGATCGTCTTCGGGCTACTGTGAGAACTGCCCGCTACCAGCAAGTCTTGCACTGCTACCATAGCCGCAAGGTCCATGTCCGAAGACTTGAGGAAGGTGACCTTGTTCTTCGGCACGTTCAGTCAGCCAAGAATTCAAACAAGTTGACACCAAAGTGGGAAGGCCCTTATTGGGTAGTACGGGTCACAAGGACTCATGCAGTCCGCCTGGAGATCGAGGATGGCATTCGAGTGAGAAACTCCTGGAACATAGAACATCTTCGCAAGTTCTACCCATGTGGAGCGGTTGCCGGGTGGCCCCGACAACCACCTTTTATACTAGTCTTGCTGGCAAGGCATGTCAACCTTTGTAAAAAGCCAGGCACAGAACCTTTGCGTAATTTGAATAAACTTTAGCGTTTCACAGTTCTTATCAATTTTCATGCCTATTATTATGCGTGTTTGTCAAACTATTGTGTTATGCCTGTTCTAAAATTAACAGATCAATAAGATTCATATCCTCTATATCTCTTCTTTCTTAACAAAAGGACATGAGGTTCCCTCGCATACACATTTGCCGGGGGGATGAGGGTATGGACACCGACAAGTCGTCAACAAGCGACAATGCAGATACGGCAGTAACAGTTCGAATGAGAAAGGAGTACCGCCAAGTTGCAAATACTCTGAATAAATTTGGAACTGTAACAAGTTCCTTTCTTTAGATGGTTTCGACTTTTATATCGAAAACCTGCACGCGAGGAACCTAGAGGCAATGATCAAATAGTTATTGTTATATTTCTTGTTTCAAGATAATCGTTTATTACCCATGCTATAATTGTATTGAATGAAAGCATAGATACATGTGTGGACATAGAGACAAAACAATGTCCCTAGTAAGCCTCTAGTTGGCTAGCCAGTTGATCAAGGATGGTTAAGGTTTTCTGACCATATGCAAGTGTTGTCACTTGATAACTCGATCACATCATTAGGAGAATGATGTGATGGACAAGACCCAAATTATAAACGTAGCATGTGAACGTGTCATTTTGTTGCTATTGTTTTCTGCGTGTCAAGTATTCATTCCTATGAACATGAGATCATGTAACTCGCTGACACCAGAGGAATACCTTGTGTGTATCAAACGTCACAACGTTACTGAGTGACTATAAAGGTGCTCTACAGGTATCTCCGAACGTGTCCGCTGAGTTAGCATGGATCAAGACTGGGATTTGTCACTCCGTGGGACGGAGAGGTATCTCGGGGCCCACTCGGTAATACAACATCACATATAAGCCTTGCAGCAATGTGACTCAAGTGTAAGTCACGGGATCTTGTATTACGGAATGAGTAAAGAGACTTGCCCGTAACGAGATTGAAATAGGTATAGAGGTACCACGATCAAATCTCGGGCAAGTAACATACCAAAGGACAAAGGGAATGTTATACGGAATTATATGAATCCTTGGCTCAGAGGTTCAACCGATATGATCTTCGTAGAATATGTAGGATCCAATATGGACATCCAGGTCCCGCTATTTGATATTGACCGGGGAGTGTCTCAGGTCATGTCTACATAGTTCTCGAACTCGCGGGGTGTGCACACTTCAGGTTCGGTGATGTTTCAGTATAGTTTAGTTATAGGTGTTGGTGACCGAAGATTGTTTGGAGTCCCGGATAAGATCACGGACGTCAAGAGGGTTTCGGGAATGGTCCGAAAACGAAGATTGATATATAGGATGGTTTCATTTGGTCACCGGAAAGATTTCAGGCATTACCTGGCAGTGTACCCGGATTGACGAATGGGTTCCGTATATTTACCACAAGGGGCCCACCCACCCGGGAGTGAGCCCAATAGTCCTAGGGTGGCGCACCAGCCCTTAGTTGGCTGGTGAGGCCAGCCCAAGTGAACTATGGCGCTAGAAGAAGAAAACCAAAGAAAATAAAAAAGAAAGGGAGGTGGGAAGGAAGAGGAGGACTCCTCCTTCCCAAACCGAATTGGAGTTGGACACCTCCTCCTCCTTTCGGCTGACGCCCTTGGGGCTCGGTTGAGCCCCAAGGCTAGGCCCTCCCTTCCTCCTATATATACTAGAGGTTTTAGGGTTTTTGTGACACAACTTTGCCACGTGCAACTCAAACCTATACCTCGTAGTTCTTCCTCTATATCAGATTTCTGTGGAGCTTGGGCGGAGCCCTGCAGGAATAGATCATGACCATCACCGGCGCGCTGTCACGCTGCCGGAGAAGTCATCTACTTCCCCGTCTCTCTTGCTGGATCAAGAAGGAAGATGTCATCATCGAGTTGTACGTGTGCTGAACGCGGAGGTGCCGTCCGTTCGGTGCTGGATCGTGGGACAGATCGTGGGACGACGGTGCTTTGAATCACGAAGCTGTACCACTACATCAACCATGTTTCTTAATGCTTCCCGCTTAGCAATCTACAAGGGTATGTGGATCCGATCTCCCTCTTGTAGATGAACATCACCATGATAGGTCCTCGTGTGCGTAGGAAAATTGTGTTTCCCATGCAACGTTCCCCAACACTGTGATGTCCCTGGATCACATTTTTGCAAAAGCTTAGCTAAGTATTTTGAAAACTTTGAGCACATTAACTTCTTTTCTACTCTGGTACAAATTTGAGTTTGTACTACAACACCTAGAAATATTCTTTCAAAAATTCTATAAAAAATTGGGGATGTCAAGTGAAGCATGAGATTCACTTTTATGCATAAACCCAACCTTGTGCTTTGAAAGATTTAGCAAAACAACCGTTTTTCTATTCTGATCCAGTGTGGTACATTGTACTACAGCCATGTTTTTACTTGCTCTATTTTCTTTGATATTTTTCATGCTTGTATGGCATCCAACCAAAACCTTAACTCCAGGAGTTGAGCACCATTGGATGATTTTAAGTGCATGTGATATTAGCATCAAGTTTATGTCCAGAATAATTTTTCTCCAAGAGTTGCACTAACTAATTTCTTCTTTTATCCAACTAACCCTACCACCATAGTCAACACCTAAGGAGACCCTGATCTGGTAATTTTGGTGCCACAGGAGCTTCCTAGGTGCCCTGGACCTATTGTCGAACACCTTGAATTCATGTACTCTGTTGGCATGGATTTTTATCTGCATTGTAGAGTTGATCAACTAGCCCAACCAGAATGTCTAGGATATTTGTCTTGACCAGCAACCCCACTCTCGTGATTTTGGTAAGAACCTAAACTCTGTAGCCATGCCGGGCCTTTCGTCGAATAGGTGTAGTGCGTGCTCTGGGCAAGCCCAGAGCGCACGTTTTGCACGCGCCCGTCCGAGTCGCCGCGTCCCTGGCCTTGCCTGTTTGTAAGCCACAAAACCACGTCAAGCACTCCCGACAGATAGTCACCGCCGCTATGCCTTGTAGCGTCGCCGCCTGTGCCCCTCTTGGCAGCTATCCATCGGCCACCACCGCACCAGCAGTAGCCGCACCGCCCAAGCAACCCCAGCTAGCTACCTGTCCCCTGGCCAACCTCTCCCGCACCAGCTGCTCGCTGCCCTGCTGCCCCTGACGCCCTGCTGCCGCCCCTATTGCGCGTGATGCATCGCCACAACTTGCTGTTGTCGGTCTTATCCGACAGCCCCTCAAACCGACCCGAGCAGGCTACAAGAAGGAGCCCCGAGCCAGTATAGAAGCAGACAACCTTCCTTGAGCCCTCATAAATCTCCCTCTCACTCCAATTCGTCCCGAGCTGCTCTCTGTCCTCACCTCTGACTGTAACGTCGCCGTCGGCCTCCGGCACAATTCAGGCTGCCCGAGCCCCGTCGTTCTCCGCTACCTCCCCTGCTAGCCTCCCTAAGCCCTAGATAACCCATTCCCGTTGCAAAAATCAGGCCATGGCCGTTGGAGGCCGAAGCCATGACCGTTGGAGTTCTTTGTCGCCGCGACGAGAAGAAGCTCACCTGAGGTCCCCGGCGATTCCGTGGCCCTCCAAATGATGGGGCCCTCCCTCCTGAGCATGCCCGTGTGTGAAGCTCCGGGAACGGAACCTCCTAGCGTTGGCGAGTGCTGTCGGAGCTCGCCCCCGAGCCTACTCTGGGCACGGGAGAGGAGGAAGGAGGACCCGACAGGCGGGCCCCGCCTATCGGTGAGCGAGCCAGCCAAGCCCCGAGTGGCACAGACCCCGGCGGTGCGTTTTCGTTTGAGTAAGGCGTAATCTTCTGTAGCCGTCTCCATAAATGTGTTTCTTCTGCGGGAAAGCGTACTCTGCCCGAAATGTTTTCTTTTATATTTGTTTTTAAAAACAAAGTTTGACCAGATCTTTGACTGGCTACAACTTTTCAAATATAACTCCATATGGAGTGATTATTCTTCCTACCACTTTCTAATTTCCTCTAGTTTATTTACATATTTATTTCAAAATTATTCAAACAACTTTTTTGTGTTGTTTTATGTTCACGTGTTAATTCAAATATTTTCAAATAGGATTTTGAAGAGAGGAGACCTACTCCAAGATGTTGGGGTACGCGTCACCCTCCTCAACTCCATGGGCAAGCATCTTGAATCCAAATTTGCATAAAGTTGTGTGATGTTTGTGGTGGTACATATATTGCGTGATTTTAGATTATGTTAATAAAAACCTCGCATCAAATAATGCTTTGCATATGAGCATGTGAAGGATATTGTTGTTGCTAAGTTTGTGGAAGGCAAGTGGTGAGTGGTTACTGCCTCATACTTCATATGCTACTTTGTCTGGACAACCTCGGAGTAATGTGTGTCTGGTGGAAATGAGACCATACGCTAACACCTCGTGGGACGAGAGTGATCAGTGAAAGCATGTCGTGGTGTGATGGTAGTAACCCTGAGATAATCTCTTCAGCAAGATTGTGTGGTACTAACCCTTGCAGGAAAATATGAAACCTCCTAAGTCGACCGTAGATCGAGTCTTGTCTGTGTGTCACCTTATCTTACGTGCTGCCACAGGTCTTTCCGAAAGGAAATATTGTCTAGTAAGTCGTAAACCTATTACGAGGTACACACCAAGTAGAGAGGACGGGGTGAAGGTATCCATGGGTATGGACTAAATCCAGTCATCCGGTCAGGGGGGCATGGGAGTTTCCGGTCTGGGACCAAGAGGGTATGGCCCTTCCCTATTAGCGTGCGGTATAAATTTGATCCCATGCTAGTCGAGGTGAAGCCGGGCTTTGCGGGGGTAAAAATGGGTGTGTACTGGTTCTAAGAGTTTACTTCTAAAAATCGTATGTGGGATTAGACCGAGTGACTATTTTAACCCATGGGTTTTGGTTAAAGAGTACACCCTCTGCAGAGTCAAAACTATTCGAGTAGCCATATCCACGGTAAAGGACGACTGGTTGACTAGTCAAGTGTCGGTCTTTCGAAGAAGTTAAAGAAATCATGAGACTAATCCGGAAATGTGGTGGATGTCCATATTATTATTATTACTCCTCTGGACTAACCCGTGTGATTATGTTTGTTGCATATCCCTGGGATGGTTCTACCTCCTGGGTATTATTCACTTATTAATATTTTATATAAGCCCTTTCTATGGTGTCGCTCAGACACCCGACTGAGGCATGCTCATTATTATTTCTCATAATCCCTTTTTGTGGTGTCTTTCAGACGCCCGGCTGAGGCATGCTCATTATTTTTTATAAGCCCTTTGTGTGGTGTTGCTCAGATGCTCGACTGTGGCACGCATATTACTACCTATTCATTATTACCTTTATTGCTTGTTTATACAACATTCATGGAAAATTGTGTATCTGCATGATTGCATCCATGAATTAAAATCTAATGGCATGATAGAGTTATTAGTGGATTATGCATGCATCTCACCTGCTTTAACTTATTTGTTTTCTTGATGTTTGCGAGTACATTCAAAGTACTCACTAGCTTGTCCGTGGCTATTGTCTTGGCCAGATTGCGTCGGAGAGGAGCACAATGCCGTCAACCCCGAAACCTAGGAGTCAAGGATAGCAGCCTTGTGAGATATGAATTTATCCAGGTCAGTTGTTCCTATGGGAATGGAGTCCCATAGATACTTGAGAATTCCTCGAGTCGCTTCCGCCGTCAACCTCATACTTTTGTCCAACCCAGTAGAACTTCATTGTCTTGTAACCCATATTTTATATTTTGCTTGGATATTCTGTATCAAGTGAGTGTCTACCAGCTAACAATAGTCCTAGGCTGGTGAACACAAAGACATGTTTTCTGGAAATTATTTTTTGAAACCTATCTTAGCTGACCATTGGCTAAACCTATCTTAGCCAGGTCGCTATTCCTACCCCGGATATTTATATATCCACACCCCTAGCCCAGCCAACCCAATAGCCAACCAAGGTGGTCATCCCACACCTTTTGGCAGTCGGTGCCTATCCTGTCAAACTAGCTCTTAAGCTGTGTGTCTATGACCGATACCGGAGTTGTCTCATTCCTTAGCATGCGATAGAAGACTCCCTAGACTATATAGGAAGACCTTGCCTCAACCCAGCAACCTGCAACCTTGAGGCCGCTACCCTAGTAAACCCCCTTGACTTGCAAGATGCCTGGCCGCATTCCATGCAATGAGACCATCATGTCCGAGCCTGGAGACTTTGTAGTCATCCTCGCCGACCTCAGCCGCCAAGTTTTTGGCATAAAAGAACCTCTAATGTATGTTGTACATGAGGAGCCTATGAGTGATTCTATTCGTTACATTTGGGGCTTAGTGCACATCCATGGAGGGAATCGCTCGCTAGAGTGCCCTCACCATTTCACGGGTAGAGCAACCACAAACGAAGCCCAAGCGTGTCAACTTGCAGCCCGAGAGGCTATAGTCCAGCTGCGACATCTGTTGCCATGGATGAATAGCCGACCGTTCTGCTACTATCATAGCCATGAAGACTATGGTAGTATGACCCTAGTTGCGAGCGAAGACCTTGAGGCAGACCCTGCCCTGGTGCAGGTTGTGCGCTATTTGAGAGCGCAGGAGGCACTCATTGATAAGATCACCTCTGACTTGGTCATAAGCCGCACACCAACTACTCGCCAGACCCCGGCAAGCCATGAAGCCGCAACCTCCTCCAGCAACCAGCACGTCTAGTTGGAAGGCCTATTGTATCCTTATGGCCTACCCCCACCGACCATGACCCCGACAACGCTTCACCGCAGTTTGGATGCCTTCTGCAATGAAGTTGTGCCAAGAGTGCGTCATGTGAGACGTCGTCGCCACCATGACCCTGCAACCCCGTTTCATGGCCCTATGGACTCAGGAGCCTTGGCAAATGGAGGAGCCTTATTGATTACTGAGCCCGCCAGCTCAGAGGCCAATGAAGGCGGAGCGAGTCCGTCAGGGTAGCTGTCAAGCCCTAGTAACTGTGTTACCACGTAACATTGTATTCACGTGTTTGTGATAGAATAGTTTTTAATAAAATTGCAGGATGCCTCCACACCTTGTTTTTATAAGTAAAAATTTGCGTAAAGCAGTCTGCATGGCCTTATATTAAATTTTTGGGCGTGACCACCTAGACACCAAGCCAACTACCCGAGTGATGTATCACTTGGGAGTAGATACCCGAGCTTCCACCCCAATGAACCAGGTCACACCAGTTTCATATTGTGTGTCCCTAAACGAGGTACCTTTTGAGACCAGCCATGACCGCTTCCAGCACTTGTCACCAAGTGTGCTACCCCAAGCCAGTCCTCCCAATGAGTAACCACTGGGATTCATCCAGAAGTTCTAGATGCAACCCCAGAGAGGTAACCGTGTTGCCTCGCAGCCTAGTATAGAGCAGCCCTGGTGTGCCCATCCCTTGTCCTTCAGGTCATAACCAAGGGTGTTGACCCGTCAACGGGTGGAATAAGTCTATGCTCCCTCTATTGAAATTTTTTTCAGATCTTCCATTGGTAGGTAATTTTTGTCGGACCAAAGGGGACATTTTTTCCAAAACTCCTTCTAGGGAAGTGATATTTGTTGTTCCTGACCGAGAGTATTTTCTCGGGAAACCCTTGCGTGTATACCAATGACTGCCCACGGAGTGTACGTTAGTCCAGTAATATGTTTTCGTAGTGCTAGGTGAGTGGTGGTGTATCATTTGATTGCATTGTTTGCACCTGCATATGAGTGGCTATTTGCTATGTGATTGCCTTGTTTGCACGTGCACTTGAGTGATCATGTTCTGTGTTTTCATGAGTGAATTATTTTTCTTTCCCTAAGAAAATCTCAGGGACGAGATTTATTTTTAAGGGGGGTAGTGTCTGTCACACCCCAAAAATTTAATAATATTTTTATGAAATAAAATATTGCCTAGAAAAATAATTTTGAAAAATAATTTGCTTTATGATTTTTATCTAAGCCTCTTTACAAAAACTTTTCTCTTCAAGTGGCATTTCAAAGATCATTTAGTGCTTGAGCCCTTGCTTGAGACCTTTTTAAATTCTTTACTTAATTAAATGGGTATAGTATTTTGCCCATGTCCATTTAAAATCTGAATTCATGGGTTTTAAATTGATTTTTTAAACACTCCTTTCCATTTTATAAATGCCTTTCCCTAAATAAATGTTTTTGAAATATTATGTTGGAACCCGAGTACTTGCATCAAGACATTTCTTTTATTCTGGCCATTTCATGGGAGATTTTATTTTAATACTTTGCCAAGGTTTGTTTTATTCAAAAATGACTTATATTTTCTTTAAGGGCCTGTTTTGCACTACAACCCTTATATAATTTTTTCTTAA
Source organism: Hordeum vulgare subsp. vulgare (assembly GCF_904849725.1). Classification (NCBI taxonomy): domain Eukaryota; kingdom Viridiplantae; phylum Streptophyta; class Magnoliopsida; order Poales; family Poaceae; genus Hordeum; species Hordeum vulgare. The sequence continues at coordinate 237,428,606 of NC_058523.1, forward strand.
AATTCTATAAAAATACTTGAAGATGACATGTGATGTCCCTCAATCACATTTTTGCAAAAGCTGAGGCAAGTATTTTGAAAACTTTGAGGACATTAACTTCTTTTCAAATCTGGTCCAGATTTGAGTTTGTACTACAACCCCTAGAAATAATATTTCAAAAATTCTATAAAAATTTGGGGATGTCAAGTGATGCATGAGATTCACTTTTATGCAAAAACCCAAACTTGTTCTTGGAAAGATCTAGCAAAACAACCATTTTTCTGGTCTGGTCCAGTGTGGTACTTTGTACTACATGCATGTTTTTACTTTCTCTATTTGCTTTGATATTTTTCATGCTTGTATGGAATCCAACCAAAACTTTAACTCCACGAGTTGAGCCCCATTGGATGATTTTAAGTGCAAGTGATATTTTCTTCAAGTTTCTGTCCAGAATAGGTTTTCTCCAAGAGTTGCACTAAACAATTTCTTATTTTCTCCAACTAACCCTACCACCATAGTCAACACCTAAGGTGTAATGCCCCAAGAGTGTAACTTTACTTATGTGGAACCTTCTGTATGTGGGTCCATCTTGTCATTGCCATGAGAGCTCAATGCATATGTTATTTCATGTGATGTCACCTAGTCTTGTTTTCCCTTTGCATTCATGCATCCATTCATCCATGCCTATTTGTATTTGTTGTTCTTGTGATCCATGTTGTGGTGTGTCATGTGATGATGTGATGTTGATATGTGAAGTGAGGTGGGTGTTGTTTGTAAGTAGGAAGCATCTATGTTAGTTGCAATAGGTTTTATAAAACTCCCCTTCTCTATTTTCTCAAGCTCTAGTTTCTCTTGCTTCATCCTTGATTCAAAAATGTCCATATTTCTAAGTGAATTGTGGTAGATGTGATGCTTGGTTTCAGTGATTTGGAACTTTGTTTGAGAGGTGTAAAATATTCACAAAATAGTGGATGAAATTCTATTTTGTAAATATTTATATGCTCCAAAAATTCCTTTTCTATTTTATTCAAATAGGTCATAATTTCTTATGACCACGGGCATTTTTATTTTAATTTTTGGTGCCATAGGTTTCCCTGGGAGCTTATTTGTTTTACTGGTGTTGGTTTTAAATAAGAAACCCCACTGGGTTTATTTTCTCTTACCTGTCGCCAACATGGGCCTACTTCCCCCTCCCGAGGCCCATCACTCCCTCTTTGTTTCCCCAGCGAGAGCTCAAGCGCGCTCCATATCCTTCCTCCTGACGGCGTCGTCCCCACTCTTGCTTTCCCTTAGTAGCATCAGAGAGAGAGAGCGAGGGAGTTGATGGTGTGCATCCCATCCGCGGCCTTATATCCTCGACGTGCGTGCCCAGTAGCCTAGGGTTCCATGTCCCCCCTCCTTGCGCCGCCACTTTCCCTCCATCTCTTCCTCCCTTCCCCAAGGTAAGATCTATAGAGGGTAGCAGAGGAGTAGAGCAGTGCGTCGCCGTCATCCACCGCGCGTCCATCGCCTCCGGCGCCGTCCAGCATGTCCGTGAGCTCGGGGAAGGCCCCCGCGTTCCATTCGGGTCATCGTTGATGTCGGGGCTCCCTCTTCCCCTTTCTCTCGGTGATCCTGCTCTCTTCCTCCCTTCCCCCTCGTTAGATGCAGCGTAGATCCTCCTGGCCGGGCCTCTCTGATCGGAGAGGAGTACGGCAGCACAAGGTTGTTGTGGTGTGATCTGTTGTGCGTGTGTGCCTGGGCTCGTGCCGATGCTCAGAGCAGGGGCTTCCAACAAAGCAGTAGTGCTAGGGTAGATGATCCCCGTGGCGCAGCACAAGTAGTAGGAGACCGCTCCGGTGAGCGTCGCTGCCGGCATCTCCGTGTAGAGCAGAGCAGGGCGGCTCTTGGTAGATTATCTTGTTAGATCCCTCTGTTTTGTCGAGTACCTGTTCGTAGCCTAGTGGTTTGCCGTGAGTGTGTTGATCAGGTGGTACTGGGTTCGAGTCCCGCATCGCCCCCCTCTTTGCTAATTTTTTTCGGTAGTAGCTTCAGAGAAGCGTCACCCTGCTTCCTACCTTGGTTCTGTCGAGCAGAGTAGTCTATCCTAGTGGTTGTAGTGGAGAGTTTGAACCAGGGGGTCTTGGGTTCGATTCCCCCCAAGCCCTTTTATATTTTTTTGCTTATTTTACTTGTTGTTTCCCTTTGCCGGCTAGATTGATGTTGCAGCTTGCTAGGTAGCCTTGTGTGTTATTTTTTTCTCCTCACAACCAGTAGGTGTCCCTAGTATTTTTCATGCGTGTGTAGGTCTTTGTGTGCATATATGTATGTGTAAGTAATCATGTGTGTGTGTGTATCAATGTGTGTGTATGGCACCAAGGTAGTGATGCTTATGTGCATGTGCAAGATTCCATGATGTGCATGTGTGTGGAGCATCACCCAAGAGTGTGTAGTTGTTGTATGTGGAGAGTGCTTGTGTGGTGCAAGTGCCCATGATCTTGTGTGTGTGTGTGGGTTTTCCCCTCCACTTACGTTGTGTGTAGTGTAGGTAATGATGTATGTGTGTGGGTGTGTGTTTGTGAGTGTATGTCACACACATGCCCAAGGCATGGTGTGCCTTGATAAGCCCATGTGCAAGGTTGTACGTGTAGGTGTAGGAAGCATGATGTGAGTGTAAGTAGTGTGTGTGTTAACTAGAATGTGTAGGTGCTTGTTTTAGTTGTGCTTCAAGTAAGTGTGTGTGTCGTGGTGTGCTAAGGCACATGAACATGAGGTCTACCCCTCATGTGCACCATTGGATATGTGAGTGTGTGCAAGTGCATGTGTAGATGATGATCTAGTGAGTAGCATGTGATATAGCACTATTCACCTCCTTGTGATTCCATGTGGTTTTTCCTTTCAAGTTTGTGCCCAATTGTTCTATGCAAATGCCTATGTATTATATATGATTTTGGGGGTAGAATCATCCCAGGAATCCAATGGTGGTTTCAGATTCCACTTTGGAACACTTTCTGGGAATGTCATATTTCTGTTTTGTTCAATGTTTAGAGCTTGGTTCCATGTGATGTGATGAGCCCAAGAGGTTGATTCCTTGTTGTGGCAGTAGAGGGTGAACCCCTCTATAGCATGTTGGTTTTGTTTCATGCTTAGGAGTTCATATGTGCATGTTGTGCCTAGTCAAAGTAGGCATGTGGCTGAAAATTCCAGTTTAGTGAAAATCTGTGATTTTCACAAAGTCTGAGAAACTGCTGTTATTTTCTTCCCTTGTAGTTGTGCTTGTGAAAGTTTATGTGTTGGGAATCAGCCCCTGCAATCAACTGAGAAGTTGTAGATTTTGTATTTGTCTAGCTCTCTGTCAATTTTCATTCCATTTGGCCTCATGTAGATATTGTTTTGGGAGCTGTCAAATTGCTTGAGAGCATAAACAGCTAGTGAGAAACTGAGATTTTCACTAAGTCCCTGAAAACTGATATTTTTGTCCAAGTTAGCAGCTGTAGAACTTTCTGTGTGAAACTCCTTTGAAATAGATTTTTTCTCATGCTTATAGAGCTTTAGAATTGCTTCTGCCACATATCTTGTTTGGCACTTTTGGGTTGCTGTAGGTGCTTTGCATGTAGCTCTCAAACTGCCATGTTGTTGTTTAGGACAGAATGTATAGTTTTGATGTTTTGATGCTTGTGAGTGCATAGTTGATGGTGTGGTGATATTACTTGAAATACCCCATCCATACTTGGTTGTTTGTGATTTGGCAACCTGGGAATACCAGAAGTACGCCATTGGAGTGTGTTGTGATGGATTTGATACGTAGGACTCCATTTCTTGATTTGTTGTTTCTGGTTGATCCGTAGCTCCGTTCGTAACGTTCTTTATATGTTTTTGCATCGTTTTCACATGAAGCATCTATTCATGTCATCTCCACGCATGTCAAGATAGCTTAGAGTGCATTTCTGTCCAGAAGTTGTATTTTCTTCTGATGCATGTGCAAGTGATTAGAATAGAGATGCATGCTACATTTTCATCTCATGCATCATGTGTTTGTTGCATCTTGTTGTGATGTTTTTCATTGGATGCTATTTTTATGTTGGGTAGCACTGGGATCAGAGAGCGATTACGTGGATCCGGGAGAGTACGTGCAGGACAAACAAGAGAAGTTCCAAGCTGAGCACATCACACGCAAGATGATATGACCTAGATTCCATCTCTAGACTTGTTATGCTAGATTCACGTTTCCTTCGTCATATGCTCGCTGCCTACCACTGAACTAATTGCCTCCTGAAATTGTCATGAAACCCAAACACTTTCCCCTCCTAGCAAATATTGAATGACTAAGTAGGCTTGCTCAGCTACTAATGTTAGCGTTGCTAGTTGCAGGTGCAATTGTCTCATGTGTTAACATGAGTTTGATATCATTATAATAATTCTGTTATTTAATTAATGCACCTATATACTTGGTAAATAATGGAAGGCCTAGCCTTTTGCCGGGTTTTTTGTTCCTTTATTGCCACCATAGTTACCGGCTACCGGTGATTAATTCCATAACTGATCGCTCCTAACACGTTCGGGGTTGTTATGGGGACCCCCTTGATAAATCGTGTAGTGTTAAGAATTGTCCGACAGGACCCAACATTGGTATTAATTTTCTAATCACTTAATAACAATATGCATAGGGAATAGCTACCCCAAGGAATTAATAAACAACCCGGGCCTGGGCTCCTCATGAGTGTTGGTCCAAACTAGAGCACCATGCGGGGCCATCCCGGGGGAACTCGGGAGATTTCTCTGGCCACTGTACGCTTCCCTTATCAGGGTCGTCGACACGTTGGGAGGTCCTCCTAGTCTTGTCTTACCTTAGAGATAAATCTTGCGTATAGGAATCCCGGTGAAGCTTTGGTTCTCCCCAGAGTTGAGGTTTTCCTCTAAGGAATCCGACGAGATCATGACATTCGTGATAGAGGATTACTTTGCGGCCCGTGACCGTTTGTGATGGACTAGTTGGAGCACCCCTGCAGGGTTTAATCTTTCGGAAAGCCATGCCCGCGGTTATGTGGCAACTTGGAATATTTATTAACATCCGGTTATAGATAACTTGAACCTAATCTAATAAAATTGCCAACTATGTGCGTAACCGTGACTGTCCCCTTCGAATGCCTCTCTTCAATCAGGAACATGGTGAGGTTATGATTGACGTAAGTAGGTGTTCAGGATCACTTAGCGATCAGCTAGTCTTCGCCCGCTCGAATAGACCACCTCTATAACTTGTTGTACGAAAGTTAGCCACCATAAATGCCTAGGATGCTGAAACCTAAACACCGAACCTTCCTTACCTAATAACTTGACTAGTTTTGGCACCGAGACCATAGATTGTTGAGTCCCCGTGGCTCACAGATTACTTCAACACACCAACAGGTACAGGGACGCCCGACACAGGTGATCCCGATGGCATGCAGCTGGCGTGGAAGTACGATGAGGAGAACGACCGCTTGTACGTGAACTATCCAGAAGACTATTGCATGGTCGTTATCGTGGGCAGGCATGCAGGATAGCATAGCCTTTTCTCGTGTTATGTAGTCCGTAGCGGAACTACCTTGTCTGAATAAATGTGTGATGTAAACTCTTATGTTATCTATGATATGGCAAATGAATCCCTATTTGTCATTGTTTTATTATGTATGTGCTATGTTATCGTGCTTGCGAAACGCTTAGATGCGCTTCTTTCCATTTTTGGGCCTCGTTCCCTAAATCGGAAAGGGCCGCCTCTTAGTCGTTACAAGTTGGTAATCAGAGCCTTACGACCATAGGAGCCTTTGTGTGATCGTACTTGGCCGAGTCGAGTCTAGTATAATGTTTTGAGTCTTAGTTATAACAGAGAGTAGGTTTCTTTTTTCTCCTCTTCCATGCTCTGGTGAGGTTCTCGACTTAGGAAATCTTAATTCTACTCCTCTTCTTGCTCAAATGTTTTTTTAGGATCACGCGGGTATTTTTGAAATCTATATGATATCGATGTGATGGAGTTCTGTCTTGGTTCCTCCTGTCTGCCTTGATTTCTTCCGGGGAGTTGAGCTCTAGGGGATTCTTGTGCACATCACCATCATTCAAATTTTTTAGTATCTCAGAACGAAAGATGTTCGTAATTGCTTCAATACTAGTAGTGGCGAGATAACACCGATGTCCCTAGTACTGGTGCAGATTGTTCGGGAGTACTACCATACTTTGTATCGTTGTGATAACGAGGGTCCGTTGTAGATGAAGGTCCGAGATTCTGGTTATGTGTTGACGAATGTGATATAGTGGACGTGTTAGTATAGGAGTTTTGTGATTATTACTCCTTGTATCCGTGTACCAGATTGCATGACCAGATATTTCGGGATTCATAGGTGGGATATCAGGTAGTGACTTATAGGACAATCTTCCTATAGATGCATGATGTGAGGTTGGGATTCGACATTCAGTGGGTATGTTTGTTCGCGGTCGTCTTACAACGGTTCTCGTTGTGTCTTAAAGAGTCCTTGTAGCTTGCTACGACTCGGGGATACTTCGTAAGTCGTGTGCACTACCTTGCACAGGATGGCTACTTACATTCGAGCCCGTGTGATCTTATCCACGAAGATATTAGATGAAATCTCGATCATATGTTTGTTCCGAGCAGTTCTAGCTCATGATTGTTCGCAAGTGGTCTTAATCAGAATTTTGTCGACAGTCACTTTGAGGAAGCATTCTTACTATTTTGTTCGAGTGCAATTGCTATATTCCTGTTCAGATATTCCTTCCTTTTCGATTCACCTATACCTTCAATTTATTTGTGGGCAAATGTGTTGTCCGTCTTCAGGATGGCTCCACCAACTCGTCAGAATCCAGGTCGTGAGGATGTGCCGCCACCACCTCCTCCTCCAGAGAATCCTCCTCCGCTGCCGCATCCTCCTGCAGAGGCTTGGCAAGCAGTGATGGATTTTACAAATGCAAATACTCAGATGATGATACAATTGTTGCAAGAGAGGACTAATCAGCAGCAAGGCAACTTCAATCATGAGGGCAATCAGTTTGTTAATCTGAGTTAGTTCCTGTCAAATCAGCCGAAGACTTTCACTTCCTTTGACCAGCCGTTTGATGCTGAGGATTGGATCCGTGACATGAACAAGCACTTTGAATGCAGCAATGTTCGTCCTGAGGATTACGTCAAGTTTGCAACATTCCAGCTGAAGGGGCAAGCATCTATCTGGTAGCAAGAGTTGAAGGATTCCAGGGGTGCTAGAGTGATCACATGGGATGACTTATGCCGTGACTTCAGATCCCACTACATTTCGTCTAGCTTTGGGGAGGAAATGCGTGAGAAGTTCAGGCGCTTGAAGCAAGGTGGTCACTCCGTGTACAAGTACAATGTCGAGTTCCACGAGCTAGCCCGATACGCCTTGCAGGATATCCCTGACCAGAAGAGCAAGATTTATCAGTTCAGAGGTGGCTTGAAAGAAGATTTGAAGTTAGCTCTCGCTTTGCAAGATCCTGAGGAGTTCGATAAATTCTACAACTTAGCTCTCAGGGCTGAGGAAGCCTTGCTCAGGGTGGAGAATTCTAAGAAACGTTTCAGAGATTCCAACTCGTCTTCCTCAACTCACGTGGTTCAGAAGCAACAGAAGTACTGGGTGTCTCCTCCTCCTCCTCGGCACATGCAGCAGTTCAAGCATTCTGGTGGATGTGGTTCTTCCCACCCACCCAACCCAGCTTTTCATCAGAGATTCCAGCAGAAGAAGCAAGGGCCTCCTCAGACACAATACCGTCAGCCAACAGATGTTACTTGTCACAAGTGTGGGCAGAAGGGTCACTATGCCAACAAGTGCACTTCTCAGCTCCGTCTTCTGCCTGCTCCTCCAGGCAAACCTCCAAGCAATGCTATTGTCAAGTTCAACCCCAGGTCTGCTCGAGTCAATATGGTGAATGCAGCTGAAGCAGACAACTCCTCAGATGTGATTATGGATAACCTTTCAGTCAATGATTTTCCTGCTAAAGTCTTGTTCGATTCTGGTGCTTCGCATTGCTTTATGTCAAAGTCATTTTTCATTAAGCATGATTTCCCCTCGACAAGTTTGCATAGACCTTTGGGTGTTGTTTCTCCGGGTGTGCAGATGAGGTCAAATTCTATAGTTCCTGATGTCTCTGTCAAGATAGGAAGTTATTCTTTTCTGGCTTCTCCGTATGTCTTGGGCAATTCCGACATTGATTTGATCCTAGGTATGGACTGGTTGGCCATGAACAAGGCATCAATTGATTGTGAAGCTAAAGAAGTGAAGCTTACTCACTCTTCGGAGGACGTGATTATATTCGCGACACGCGATAATACAATCCGTCTGTTCTCTTTGAATGAAAAGGGTGAGATTAATCCTATTTCGCAAGTACTAGTGGTCTGCGAATATGAAGATGTGTTTCCAGAAGAGCTGCTAGGAATGCCTCCGCACCGAGAAGTTGAATTTGTTATTGAGCTTGAACCAGGTACTGAGCCTGTGTGGAAACGGTCGTACAAATTTGGTCCAGAAGAGCTGAAGGAACTTAAGAGGCAACTTGATGAGCAGGAGCGTTTGGGTCTGATCAGACCGAGCTCGTCTACTTGAGGTTGTGGAGTTCTATTTGTCAAGAATAAGGATGGCACAGACCGTTTGTGTGTCGATTACCGTCCATTGAACAAGAAGACAATCAGAAACAAGTATCCACTTCCGGACATAAATGAGTTATTCGAACAGTTGAAAGGGGCTGAGATCTTCTCCGAGCTCGATCTCAGAATGGGCTATCATCAAATTCACATTCACGAAGAGGATATTCCGAAGACTGCTTTCAGGACTAGTTTTGGCTCGTATGAGTATACGGTCATGTCTTTTGGTCTGGCAAATGCTCCTCCGACATTTTGTCGAATGATGAACTACATATTCTCTCTGTTCAAGAATGAGTTTGTCTTGCTGTATCTCGACAACATTCCGGTCTTTTCAGAGACTGAGGAAGAACATGAAGAACATCTCAGGCTAGTGCTTGATAAGCTGAGAGAGCACAAATTCTATGCCAAGTTTTCCAAGTGTGAGTTCTGGTTGAAAGAAGTCATCTATCTTGGTCACATCATCTCTGCTGAGGGCATCAAAGTTGATCCGTCGAAGGTGCAGGCCATTGTTGAGTGGGAGCCACCGCAGAATGTGAAGCAGCTTCGAAGCTTTCTCGGTCTTGAAAACTATTGTAGAAGGTTCGTTGAGAACTTCTCCAAGATTGATAAGCCTCTCTCAAGTCTTCTTCGGAAGGGTGTGAAGTATGCTTGGTCTCCAGAGTGTCAGTTGGCCTTCGATACACTCAAAGAGATGCTCACCTCTACTCCAGTCTTGGTTCCTCCTGGTGATTCCAAACCCTACCAAGTGTTCTGTGATGCCTCTCTTCAAGGTCTTGGTGCAGTTCTGATGCAAGAGAAGAAAGTGGTTGCTTATACCTCTAGGCTGTTGAAGCCAACGAAGAAGAATTATCCTATGCATGATCTTGAACTGGCAGCAGTGGTACATGCTCTGATGACTTGGAGACACCTCTTGTTGGAACGAAAGGTTGAAGTGTTCAACGATCACAAGAGTCTCAAGTATATCTTCACCCAGCCTAACCTGAATCTCTGGCAAACTCGTTGGGTGCAAATTCTCCAAGATATTTATCCGAGTGTTGAGTACACGCGAGGCAAAGCTAATGTCGTGGCAGATGCTTTGAGCAGGAAGGCTTACTGCAACAGTCTCATTCTGAGGCCTCTCCAGCCTGACCTTTGTGAATCTTTCAGAAAGCTCAACCTTCAGTTAGTACCTCAAGGATTTCTTGCAAATCTTCAGATCTCTCCTACCTTGGAAGATCAGGTCCGAGCAGCACAGCTTCTTGATGCAATGGTGAAGAAAGTCAAGATTGGCTTGGCAAAGGGACTTCCCAAATATAAGTGCTTCAGTGTTGATGCCAGAGACACGTTGTTCTTTGAGGATCGTCTTGTCGTTCCGAAAGGTGATCTCAGAAAGGTAATCATGGAAGAAGCTCATAACTCTCTGCTCTCTATACATCCAGGAAGCTCCAAGATGTATCAGGACTTGAAACAGACCTTCTGGTGGACTCGCATGAAGCGTGAGATTGCTCAGTTCGTAAATGAATGTGATGTATGTCGAAGGGTGAAAGCAGAGAATCATTGTCCAGCAGGTCTTTTGCATCCATTGACCATTCCCGAGTGGAAGTTCGACCATATTGAGATGGATTTCGTCACCGGGTTTCCGAAGTCCAAGAAGGGTAACGATGCCATCTTTGTCGTCATCGACAAGTTGAGTAAAGTGGCTCATTTTCTTCTAGTCAAGGAATCCATCTCCGCAGCTGAGCTTGCAGAGTTGTACACTTCCAGGATAGTGTCTTTGCATGGCGTGCCTATGATGATTTCTTTGGATCGTGGAAGTATCTTCACTTCCAAGTTATGGGACTCTTTTCAGTCTCCGATGGGCACGAAGACTAGTGGTCAAATGGAGAGAGTCAATCATGTCCTTGAGGATATGCTGAGAGCCTGTGTTATCTCTTTTGGCATGAAGTGGGAAGACTGCCTGCCTTTCGCTGAGTTCTCGTATAACAATACTTATCAAGCTAGTTCAGGCAAGGCTCCGTTTGAGATTCTCTATGGCAGGAAGTGTCGTACCCCGCTCAGATTCTTGGGAATGACTTGATAGAAGAAGCTGAAGAGATGTGCGAGGTCATTTGGGATAACCTCAGAGTAGCGCAATCCCGTCATAAGAGCTATTATGATAGCAAGCATCATGGCATGTCTTATGAGCTTTATGACTTTGTCTATCTCAAGGTGTCCCCTATGAAGGGTACATAGCGCTTTGGCATCAAAGGCAAGCTTGCGCCTCGTTTCGTTGGTCCTTCCAGAGTTGTTGGCAAGAGCGGCGACCTTGCGTACTAGCTCGAGCTCCCGTCAAACTTTGCAAATGTGCATGACGTGTTCCATGTCTCTCAGCTCCAGAGATGCTTCAGGAATCCCGAGCGCACTGTTCATCTTCAAGACATCGACCTTCAACCCGACCTATCCTATCGTGAGCATCCAGTTGCGGTTCTCGAGGCGAGTGAGCACAAGACCCGCAACAAGACTGTCAAATTTATCAAGGTGCAATGGTCACACCATTCCGATAAAGAGGCCACTTGGGAACACGGGGATCACCTCCGTTCTGAATTCCCAGAGTTCTTTGAGTCTTAGATCTCGGGTCGAGATCTTTTTGTAGTGTGGGAGAGTTTTTAGTGCCCCAAGAGTGTAACTTGCCTTATTTCGAACCTTCTGTATGTGGGTCCATCTTGTCATTTCCATGAGAGCTTGATGCATATGTTATTTCATGTGATGTCACCTTGTCTTGTTTTCCCTTTGCATTCATGCATCCATTCATCCATGCCTCTTTGTATTTGTTGTTCTTGTGATCCATGTTGTGGTGTGTCATGTGATGATGTGATGTTGATATGTGAAGTGAGTTGGGTGTTGTTTGTAAGTAGGAAGCATCTATGTTAGTTGCACTAGGTTTTATAAAACTCCCCTTGTGTATTCTCAAGCTCTAGTTTCTCTTGCTCCATCATTGATTCAAAAATGTCCATATTTCTAAGTGAGTTGTGGTGGATGTGATGCTTGGTTTCAGTGATTTGGAACTTTGTTTGAGAGGTGCAAAATATTCAGAAAACAGTGGATTAAATTATGCTTTGTAAATATTTATATGCTCCAAAAATACCTTTTCTATTTTATTCAAATAGGTCATAAATTCTTATGACCAGGGGCATTTTTATTTTTATTTTTGGTGCCATAGGTTTCCCTGGGAGCTTATTTGTTTTACTAGTGTTGGTTTTAAATAAGAAACCCCAATGGGTTTCTTTTCTCTTACCTTTCGCCAACATGGGCCTACTTCCCCCCTCCCGAGGCCCATCACTCCCTCTCTGTTTCCCCAGCGAGAGCCCAAGCGCGCTCCACCTCCTTCCTCCCGACGGCGTCGTCCCCGCGCATGCTTTCCATCAGTAACATTAGAGAGAGATCGAGGGAGTTGACGGTGTGCGTCCCATCCGCGGCCCTATATCCTCAGCGTGCATGCCGAGTAGCCTAGGGTTCCGCGTTCCCCCTCGTTGCGCTGCCACTTTCCCTCCATCTCTTCCTCCCTTCCCCAAGGTAAGATCTGTAGAGGGTAGACGAGGAGTAGAGCAGTGCGCCGCCGTCGTCCACCGCGCGTCTATCGCCTCCGGCGCCGGCCAGCATGTCCGGGAGCTCAGGGAAGGCCCCCGCGTTCCATTCCCGTCGTCGTTGAGGTCAGGGCGCGACCACACCGACGGGCAGGACCTCTTCTCCGGCGTGTTCCCGGCAGCCCCGTTCCCTTGCTTCGGTTCTGCACCTGTTCATCTTCAGTCATCTTTAGGCCGTCGTCAGCTCGTCTACAGGCGTCTCTCTTTGATCGGGGCTCCCTCTTCCCCTTTCTCTCGATCAACCTGCTCTCTTCCTCCCTTCCCCCTCGTTAGATGCAGCATAGGTGCTCGAGGTCGGGCCTCTCTGATCGGAGAGGAGTACGGCAGCGCAGGGTTGTCGTGGTGTGATGTGTTGTGTGTGTGTGCCTGGGCTCGTGCCGATGCTCAGAGCAGGTGCTTCCAAAAGAGAAGTAGTGGTAGGGTAGATGATCCCTGTGGCGCATCAGCAGTAGTAGGAGACCGCTCTGGTGAGCGTCGCTCTCGGCATCTCTGTGCAGAGCAGAGCAGGGCGGCTCTTGGTAGATTATCTTGTTAGATCCCTCTGTTCTATCGAGCTCCTGCTCGTAGCCCAGTGGTTTGCCGTGAGTGTGTTGATCACGTGGTGCTGGGTTTGAGTCCCGCATCGCCCCCCTTTTTGCTAATTGTTTTTGGCAGTAGCTTCAGAGAAGGGTCACCCTACTGCCTGCCTTGGTTTTGTCGAGCACAGCAGTTTAGCCTAGTGGTTGTAGTGGAGAGTTTGAACCGGGGGGTCTTGGGTTCGATTCCCCCCCAAGCCCTTTTATATTTTTTTCTTATTTTCCTTATTGTTTCCCTTTGCTGGCTAGATTGATGCTGCAGCTTGCTAGGTAGCCTTGTGTGTTATTTTTTTCTCCTCACAACCAGTAGGTGTCCCTAGTATTTTGCATGCATGTGTAGGTCTTTGAGTGCATATCTGTATGTGTAAGTTATCATATGTGTGTGTGTGTATCAATGTGTGCGTATGGCACTAAGGTAGTGATGCTTATGTGCATGTGCAAGCTTCCATGATGTGCATGTGTGTGGAGCATCACCCAAGAGTGTGTAGTTGTTGTATGTGGAGAGTGCTTGTGTGGTGCAAGTGCCCATGATCTTGTGTGTGTGTGTGGGTTTTCCCCTCCACTTACTTTGTGTGTAGTGTAGGTAATGATGTATGTGTGTGTGTGTACTTGTGAGTGTCTGTCACACACATGCCCAAGGCATGGTGTGCCTTGATAAGCCCATGTGCAAGCTTGTATGTGTAGGTGTAGGAAGCATGATGTGAGTGTAAGTAGTGTGTGTGTTAACTAGCATGTGTAGGTGCTTGTTTTAGTTGTGCTTGAAGTAAGTGTGTGTGTGGTGGTGTGCTAAGGCACATGAACATGAGGTCTAGCCCTCATGTGCACCATCTGATATGTGAGTGTGTGCAAGTGCATGTGTAGATGATGATCTAGTGAGTAGCATGTGATATAGCACTATTCACCTCCTTGTGATTCCATGTGGTTTTTCCTTTCAAGTTTGTGCCCAATTGTTTTATGCAAGTGCCTATGTATTATATAATCCCTCTGTCCGGAAATACTTGTCCAAAATATGAATGTATCTAGACTTATTTTAGTTATAGATACATCCATTATATCCATTTCTAGGACAAGTATTTCCGGACGGAGGGTGTTTTTGGGGTAGAATCAACCTAGGAATCCAATGGTGGGTTTAGATTCCACTTTGGAACACTTTCTGGGAATGTCATATTTTTGTTTTGTTCAATGTTTAGAGCTTGGTTCCATGTGATGTGATGAGCCCAAGAGGTAGATTCCTTGTTGTGGCAGTAGAGGTTGAACCCCTCTATAGGATGTTGGTTTCGTTTCATGTTTAGGAGTTCATATGTGCATGTTGTGCCTAGTCAAAGTAGGCATGTGGCTGAAAATTCCAGTGAAGTGAAAATCTGTGATTTTCACTAAGTCTGAGAAACTGCTGTTATTTGCTTCCCTTGTAGTTGTGTTTGTAGAAGTTTATGTGTTGGGAATCAGCCCCTGCAATCAACTCAGAAGTTATAGATTTTGTGTTTGTCTAGATCTATGTCAATTTTCATTCCACTTGGCTTCCTGTAGATATTGTTTTGGGAGCTGTCAAATGCTTCAGAGCATAAACAACTAGTGAGAAACTGAGATTTTCACTAAGTCCCTGAAAACTGATATTTTTGTCCAAGTTAGCAGCTGTAGAACTTTCTGTGTGAAACTCCTTTGAATTATCGTTTTGCTCATGCTTGTAGAGCTTTGGAATAGCTTCTGCCACATATATTGTTTGGCACTTTTGGGTGGCTGTAGGTGCTTTGCATGTAGCTCTCAAACTGCTATGTTGTTATTTAGGACAGAATGTATAATTTTGATGTTTTGATGTTGTGAGTGCATAGTTGATGGTGTGGTGATATTCCTTGCATCACCCCATCCATACTTGGTTGTTTTGTGATTTGGCAACCTGGGAATACCAGAAGTATGCCATTGGAGTGTGTTGTGATGGATTTGATATGTAGGACTCCATTTCTTGTTTCGTTGTTTCCGATAGATCCGTAGCTCCGTTCCTAACGTTCTTTATATGTTTTTGCATCGTTTTCGCGTGACGCATCTGTTAATGTCATCTCCATGCATGTCAAAATAGCTTAGAGTGCAGTTCTGTCGAGAAGTTGTATTTTCTTCTCATTCATGTGCAAGTGATTAGAATAGAGATGCATGCTACATTTTCATCTCATGCATCATGTGTTTGTCGCATCTTGTTGTGCTGTTGTTCATTGGATGCTATTTTTATGTTGGGTAGCACCGAAATCGGAGAGCGAGTACGTTGATCTGGGAGAGTACGTGCAAGACGAACAAGAGCAGTTCCAAGTTGGGGACATCACAGGCAAGATGATATGACCTTGATTCCATCTCTAGACTTGTTATGCTAGATTCACGTTTCCTTCGTCATATGCTCCCGGCCTACCACTGAAACAATTGCCTCCTGAAATTGTCATGAAACCCAAACACTTCCCCTCCTAGCAAATATTGAATGGCTAAGTAGGCTTCCTCGGCTACTAATGTTAGCGTTGCTAGTTGCAGGTGCAATTGTCTCATGTGTTAACATGAGTTTGATATCATTATATTAATTATGTTATTTAGTTAATGCACCTATATACTTGGTAAATAGCGGAAGGACTAGACTTTTACCGGGTGTTTTGTTCCTTTATTGCCGCCATAGTTACCGGCTACCGGTGTTTAATTCCTTAACTGATTACTCCTAACACGTTCGGGGTTGTTATGGGGACCCCCTTGATAAATCGTGTAGTGTTAAGACTTGTCCGACAGGAGCCAACATTGGTGTTAATTTGCTAATCACTTAATAATAATCTGCATAGGGAATAGCTACCTCGAGGAATTAATCAACAACCCGGGCCAGTGCTCCTCATGAGTGTTGGTCCAAACTAGAGCACCGTGCGGGGCCATCCCGGGGCAACTCGGGAGATTTATTTGGCCACTGTACGCTTCCCTTATCCGGTGTATCCTGAGACTGAGATACGCGGCTCTTATCAGGGTCGTCGACACGTCAGGAGGTCCTCCTAGTCTTGTCTTACCTTAGCGATATATCTTGCGTATAGGAATCCCGGTGAAGCTTTGGTTCTCCCCAGAGTTGAGGTTTTCCTCTAAGGAATCCGGCGAGATCACGAGATTCTTGATAGAGGATTACTTTGCGGCCCGTGACCGTTTTTGATGGACTAATTGGAGCACCCCTGCAGGGTTTAATCTTTCGGAAAGCCGTTCCCGCGGTTATGTGGCAACTTGGAATATTTCTTAACATCCGGTTATAGATAACTTGAACCTAATCTAATAAAATTGCCAAGTGTATGCTTAACCGTGACTGTCCCCTTCGAAGGCCTCTCTTTGATCAGGAACATGGTGGGGTTATGATTGACGTAAGTAGGTGTTCAGGATCACTTAGTGATCAGCTAGTCATCGCCCGCTCGAATAGACCACCTCAATAACTTGTTGTACGAAAGTTAGCCACCATAAATGCCTAGGATGCTGCATCCTAAACACCGAACCTTCCTTACCTAATAACTTGACTAGTTCTGGCACCGAGATCATAGATTGTTGAGTCCCCGTGGCTCACAGATTACTCCAACACACCAACAGGTACAGGGACGCCCGACACAGGTGATCCCGATGGCACGCAGCTGGCGTGGCAGTACGATGAGGAGAACGACCGCTTGTACGTGAACTATCCAGAAGACTGTGGCATGGTCATGATCGTGGGCAAGCATGAAGGGTAGCATAGCCTTTTCTCGTGTTATGTAGTCCGTAGCGGAACTACCTTGTCTGAATAAATGTGTGATGTAAACTCTGATGTTATTTGCTTCCCTTGTAGTTGTGCTTGTAGAAGTTTATGTGTTGGGAATCAGCTCCTTCAATCAACTCAGAAGTTGTAGCTTTTGTGTTTGTCTAGATCTCTGTTAATTTTCATCCCATTTGGCTTCCTGTAGATATTGTTTTGGGAGCTGTCAAAATTCTTCAGAGCATAAACAGCTAGTGAGAAACTGAGATTTTCACCAAGTCCCTGAAAACTGATATTTTTGTCCAAGTTAGCAGCTGGAGCACTTTCTGTGTGAAACTCCTTTGAATTATCGTTTTGCCCATGCTGGTAGAGCTTTGGAATAGCTTCTGCCACATATCTTGTTTGGCACTTTTGGGTGGCTGTAGGTGCTTTGCATGTAGCTCTCAAACTGCTATGTTGTTATTTAGGACAGAATGTATAGTTTTGATGTTTTGATGCTTGTGAGTGCATAGTTGATGGTGTTGTGATATTCCTTGCACCACCCCATCCATACTTGGTTGTTTTGTGATTTGGCAACCTGGGAATACCAGAAGTATGCCATTGGAGTGTGTTGTGATGGATTTGATATGTAGGACTCCATTTCTTGTTTCGTTGTTTCCGATTGATCCGTAGCTCCGTTCCTAACGTTCTTTATATGTTTTTGCATCGTTTTCGCGTGACGCATCTGTTCATGTCATCTCCATGCATGTCATGATAGCTTAGAGTGCAGTTCTGTCCAGAAGTTGCATTTTCTTCTCATGCATGTGCAAGTGATTAGAATAGAGATGCATGCTACATTTTCATCTCATGGATCATGTGTTTGTTGCATCTTGTTGTGCTGTTTTTCATTGGATGCTATTTTTATGTTGGGTAGCACCACGATCGGAGAGCGAGTACGTGGATCTGGGAGAGTACGTGCAAGACGAACATGAGCAGTTCCAAGCTGAGGACATCACAGGCAAGATGATATGACCTTGATTCCATCTCTAGACTTGTCATGCTAGATTCACGTTTCCTTCGTCATATGCTCGCTGCCTACCACTGAAATAATTGCCTCCTGAAATTGTCATGAAACACAAACACTTTCCCCTCCTAGCAAATATTGAATGGCTAAGTAGGCTTGCTCAGCTACTAATGTTCGCATTGCTAGTTGCAGGTGAAATTGTCTCATGTGTTAACATGAGTTTGATATCATTATATTAATTCTGTTATTTAATTAATGCACCTATATACTTGATAAATAACGAAAGGCCTAGTCTTTTGCCGGGTGTTTTGTTCCTTTATTGCCGCCATAGTTACCGGCTAACGGTGTTTAATTTCATAACTGATCGCTACTAACACGTTCGGGTTGTTATGGGGACCCCATTGATAAATCGTGTAGTGTTAAGACTTGTCCGAAAGGACCCAACATTGGTGTTAATTTGCTAATCACTTAATAATAATCTGCATAGGGAATAACTACAACAAGGAATTAATCAACAACCCGGGCCAGTGCTCCTCATGAGTGTTGGTCCAAACTAGAGCACCGTGCACGGCCATCCCGGGGCAACTCGGGAGATTTCTCTGGCCACTGTACGCTTCCCTTATCTGGCGTGTCCTGAGACTGAGATACGCGGCTCTTATCAGGGTCGTCGACACGTCGGGAGGTCCTCCTAGTCTTGTCTTACCTTAGCGATATATCTTGCGTATAGGAATCCCGGTGAAGCTTTGGTTCTCCCTAGAGTTGAGGTTTTCCTCTAAGGAATCCGACGAGATCACGAGATTCGTGATAGAGGATTACTTTGCGGCCCGTGACCGTTTTTGATGGACTAGTTGGAGTACCCCTGCAGGGTTTAATCTTTCGGAAAGCCGTGCCCGCGGTTATGTGGCAACTTGGAATATTTCTTAACATCCGGTTATAGATAACTTGAACCTAATCTAATAAAATTGCCAAGTGTGTGCTTAACCGTGACTGTCCCCTTCGAAGGCCTCTCTTCGTTCAGGAACATGGTGGGGTTATGATTGATGTAAGTAGGTGTTCAGGATCACTTAGTGATCAGCTAGTCTTCGCCTACTCGAATAGACCACCTCAATAACTTGTTGTACGAAAGTTAGCCACCATAAATGCCTAGGATGCTGCAACCTAAACACCTAACCTTCCTTACCTAATAACTTGACTAGTTCTGGCACCTAGATCGTAGATTGCTGAGTCCCCGTGGCTCACAGATTACTTCAACACACCAACAGGTACAGGGACCCCCGACACAGGTGATCCCGATGGCACGCAGCTGGCGTGGCAGTACAACGACGAGAACGACCGCTTGTACGTGAACTATCCAGAAGACAATGGTGTGGTCGTGATCGTGGGCAAGCATGCAGGGTAGCATATCCTTTTCTCCTGTTATGTAGTCCGTAGCGGAACTACCTTGTCTGAATAAATGTGTGATGTAAACTCTGATGTTATCTATGAGATGGCAGATGAATCCCTATTTGTCATTCTTTTATTATGTATGTGCTATGTTATCGTGCTTGCGAAACGCTAAGATGCGCTTCTTTCCATTTTTGGGCCTCGTTCCCTAAATCGGAAAGGACCGCATCTTAGTTATTACATAAGGAGACCCTGATCTGGTAATTTTGGTGGCCAAAGGAGCTTCCTAGGTGGTCTGGACCTATTGTCGAACACCTTGAATTCATGTACTCTTTTGGCATGGATTTTTATCTGCGTTGTAGAGTTGATCAACTAGCCCAACCAGGATGTCTAGGATATTTTTCTTGACCAGCAGCCCCACTCTGGTGATTTTGGTAAACACCTAAACTTCGTTGCCACTTCGGGCATTTCGTCGAACAGGTGTTATGCGTGCTCTAGGCTTGCGTTCTGCACGCGCCCGTCCGAGCTGTCGCGTCCCTGGCCTTGCCCGTTTGTAAGCCATAGAGTCGTGTCAAGCACTCCCGACCGATAGTCGCCGCCGTTGTGCCATGCAGCGCTGCCGCCAGTGCCCCTCTTGGCAGCTAGCCAACGGACACCTCCGCACCAGCTGTAGCCGCACCGCCCAAGCAACACCAGCCAGCCACTTGCCCCCTGGGCCACCTCTCCCGCACCAGTTGTTCGCTGCCCAGCAGCCCTTGACGCCCTGCTGCCGCCCTTGTTGCGCCTGATGCATTGCCAAAGCTTGCCGCCGTCGGTCTTATCCGACAACCCCGCAAACCAACGTGAGTAAGCTATAAGGAGCCCCGAGCCCCTAGAGAACCAGGTAACCGTCCCTGAGCCCTTAGAAATCTCCCACTCACTCCAATTTGGCTCGAGCTGCTCTCTGTGCTCACCTCTGACCGCAATGTCGCCGTCGGCCTCCGGGACAATTCAAGCAGCCTAAGCCACATCATTCTCCTCTCACTCCCCTGCTAGCCTCCCGAAGCCCTAGCTAACCCATTCCCGTTGCAAAAACGGGCCATGGTCGTCGTAGGCCGAAGCCATCACCGTCGGAGTTCTTTGTCGCCGCGACGAGAAGAAACTCACCTGAGGTCCCCGGCAATTCCCTAGCCCTCCAAAGGATGGGGCCCTCCTTCCTGAGCATGCCCGTGTGCGCAGCTCCAGAAACGGAGCCTCCTAGCTCCGGCAAGCGCTGTTGGAGCTCGCCCTTGAGCCTGCTTTGTGCGCGCAAGAGCAGGAGCGAGCCAGCCAAGCCCCGAGTGGCGGAGCCCCCCAAGGTGCGTTTTTCTTTGAGTAAGGCGTAATCTTCTGTATATGTCTCCATAAATGTGTTTCCTTTGCGGGAAAGCGTACTCTGCCCGAAACGTTTTCCTGTATATTTGTTTTTAAAAACAAAGTTTGACCAGATCTTTGACTGGCTATAACTTTTTAAATATAACTCCAAATGGACTGATTCTTTTTCCTACCACTTTATAATTTCCTCTAGTTTATTTAGAGCTTTTCTTTAAAAATTATTCAAACAAATTTTGTGTGTTGTTTTATGTTTGTGTGTTAATTCAAATATTTTCAAAATAAGATTTTAAAGAGAGGAGACCTACTCCAAGATGTTGGTGTACACCTCACCCTCCTCAACTCCAAAGGCAAGCATCTTGAATCCAAATTTGCATAAAGTTGTGTGCCATTTGTGGTGGTGCATATATTGCGTGATTTTAGATTATGCTAATACAAATCTTGCATGAATTAATACTTTGCAGAAGAGCATGTGATGCATATTGTTGTTGCTACGTTTGTGGAAGGCAAGTGGAGAGTGGTTACTGCCTCATACTTCATATGCTACTTGGTTTGGACAACCTCGGAGTAACGTGTGCCTGGTGGAAATGAGACCATAGGTTGACACCTCGTGGGACGAGAGTGGTTAGTGAAAGCATGTCGATGTGTGATGGTAGTAACCATGAGATAATCTCTTCAGCAAGATTGTGTGGTACTAACCCTTGCAGGAAAATATTAAACCTCCTAATTTGTCGAGTCTTGTCTGTGTGTCACCTTACCTTCATGCTGCCACAGGTCTTTCCGAAAGGAAATACGGTCTAGTAAGTCGTAAACCTATTACGAGGTACACACCAAGTAGAGAGGCCGGGATGAAGGTATCCATGGCCATGGACTAAATCCAGTCATCCGCTCAGGGGGCATGGGTGTTTTCGGTCTGGTACCGAGAGGGAATGGCCTTACCTATTATCATGCAGTATAAATTTGATCCCATGCTAGTCGAGTTCGGAGCCTCCCCGTCTTATGGTTTTTTCCCTCGCAGCGTAGTCCGGGTAAAGCCGGGCTTCGCGAGTGTAAAAATGGGTATGTACTGGTTCTGAGAGTTTACTTCTAAAATGCCGTATGCGGGATTAGTCCGAGTGACTATTGAAACCCGTGGGTTGTGGGTAAAGAGTACACCCTCTGCAGAGTCAAAACTATTCGAATAGTCGTGTCCACGGTCAAGGACGACTGGTTGAATAGTCAAGTGTCAGTCTAAGTGTCGGTCTTTGGAGGAAGTTAAAAAAATCATGAGACTAATCTGGAAATGTGGTGGCTGACCATATTATTATTATTATTACTCTGGACTAACCCCTATCATTATGTTTGTTTAATATTCCTGGGACGGTTCTACCTCCTAGATATTCTTCACTTATTAATATTTTATATAAGCCCTTTCTGTGATGTCACTGAGACGCCCGACTGAGGCATCCTCATTATGATTTCTTATAAGCCCTTTTTGTGGTGTCGCTCACACGCCCAGCTGAGGCCTGCTCATTATTAGTTCTTATAAGCCCTTTTTGTGGTGTCGCTTAGATGCCCAATTGCGGCACACATATTATTACCTATTCATTATTACCTTCCTTGCTTGTTTATACAACATTGATGGAAAATTGCGTATCTGCATGATTGCATCCATGAATTAAAATATAATAGCATGATAGAGTTATTAGTGGATTATGCGTGCATCTCACCTGTTTTAACTTATTTGTTTTCTTGATGTTTGTGATTGCATTCAGAGTACTCACTAGCTTGTCCTTGGCTATTGTTTCGGCCAGATTGTGTTTGGAGAGGAGCACGATGTCGTCAACCCCGGAACCTAGGAGTCAAGGATAGAAGCCTTGTGAGATAGGAATTTATCCAGGTCAGTTGTTGCTGTGGGTATGGAGTCACATAGACACTGATTAATTCCTCGAGTCGCTTCCGCCATCCACCTCAAACTTTAATCCAACCATGTAGACCTTCATGGTCTTGTAACAAAGATTTTCTATTTTGCTTGGATATTCTGTATCAAGTGAGTGTCTACCAGCTAACAGTAGTCCTCGGGCTGGTGAACACAAAGACCTGTTTTCTGGAAATTATTTTCTCAAAAACCGGTCGCTACATTGATGACCCAGTTCCAACTATTGTGACAGTTGTACGTCTGGTTTGGAGCGGCTTGGTATTGAAACCAAAGGACACACAGTCGCGGGACACACAGTCCCTACCGTATTCTCCTTGAGCTAAGAACACACAGTCCTCGCCCAACACTCGTGGTAAGTCTTCAGGGCAGACTTCAAAATCTTCACAAACTCGATGATCCGGCGATCCACAATTGACTATTGGATGCTCTAGACCATGAGGCCTAACCTTCTGGAGGATGCATAGTCCTCAAAGGTAAAAAGCGTCGGTTCCACACAGAAATTACTTCTTAAGTGAAGCTCAATCACTTGGGTTTTGGTTTGGGTTTGGTGTTTGGGGTATTTCCTCACTTGATGATTTTCACTCAAAGACTCAGAGGAATTTGGGTTGCTCTAAATGTCTCGTGTCAGTTTCTCTCAGAGCAGCCAACCAGCAAGTGGTTGTGGGGGCGGCTATTCATAGGCTGGGAGCATTCCAACATGATTTTACATAAATGCCCTTTAATAATATGACTATTGTGTGGATAAGATCTATGACAGGTAGCGTGTGGCGCGGCAACGGTCGAAAATTTCAAATGTGAAAGTCTCGTGTCTCTCATATTCCTCTCTTTGAGGCTTTGGTAGATTTAGGCCTAGGTTGAGCATCATGCGGAAATTCGTTCTGTAGTTTTACCTCGACCCCCTTTAACAGTAGGGTGTTCCTATAACTCAAGTGTAAAGAAAATGAAACAAAAAGAGTAAGTCTTCATGCTCCAAAGTCTTCAGAGTGTTTTCTTCAGAACACACCATGTACCTCATCTTCAATATCATCATGAGGAATATCAATTTCTTCACAATTTCTTCGCGATCAAAGTCTTCAAGGAATGACCAAAGTCTTCATCCAAAGGCATTCATTTTTAGGGGTCGATATTCATCGAATAACTCAAACTCCTCAGCGACTTATAGAGACTGTGTACACTTATAAACATATCAGTCTCTTAACTTGTAAGTCTTCAAACCACCAAAATCACTAAGGGGCATTAGATGCACTTACAATCTCCCCCTTTTTGGTGGTTGATGACAAATAGGTTAAGTTTTCAACGGGGATAATACTATGAGATATCAGTACTGAGTTTGAGGAATTTGAAGTCAAGATACAGAGAAACTCCCCCTGAAGATGTGCATATTTTGAGGAATTAGCTATGAACAACAGATGCACATTGATAATTTATATCATGGAGATAGCCCCATGTATCTTGCAATTCATGCACGCATATCACAGATAGTATGAGGAATTTCAAATGCATGATGAAAAATGGTGTCTGACGAATTTCAGCATGCGTGCATTAATTAATCTTGAGGAATAAGCATGCGATGAAAAACATTCAAAAGAATCAGAACACCATCGGACTTAAGTTATAACTCATTACATCAAAAATTTCAGAAGAACCAATAGTTTGTAACTTAATAAAGTTTATAAGCCCATAAATAAATCCCACTTGAAGACTAACTCTCAAATTTCTACCCCTATGTCATCAAGTGACGAAAAGGGACAAAACTGAGGACTAACGCCCATGAAGAATTTCACTTGTGTTTTGAGGAAGAGGCGGGAGAAGTCTTCGAGTGAGACTTCCTTGTTGGGCATGTTGCAGTATCCTCGGGTTCTTCATCAGAATCGGGAGTGCGGAATCAGGAAAATGAGCTGTCCACCAAGTCAGTATCTGGAATAGACTTGAATTTCTTCTTAGGTGGCCATGAATAGTCAAAGTCGCGAGATAATTCCAATTCTTCAAGTTCCCGTGGAGTCTTTAGGTGTGACAGAATGTCCCAATTGCGATCAAATACCTCACGAAGATAGTAGTGATTTTTCTTCACAACATTTCAAGTCTCGCTGAGGGTTTTCACAATGGAGCCAAACTAGCGTTTTACCCACTTGTGATTGTGATCGACTTTTTGGTGAAGACTAAGATCAAGCTCTTTGTTAGTCATCACCCTTGGGGCAGTTGGGCTTGAAGGTTCTTGAGTGGCAGTGTCACCATATGAGGAATAAGAGCCAGCCTAGCGAAATTGACCATCCAAGGGCCGATTTCCTTCATCAATCACTGACTTGCCTTTGCCTTCAACTGGTTCAATAGATTTCTTGATGACTTTGATAGGCGGTAGATAGTCGGGTTGATTCTGGAAGTCAGCTTGGTACTTGATGGCGGATCTGTTCCCAATGAATCTCATGATCCAAGGATCATAAGTCTTCAGCTCAAATGGTGACAAAGCATTATCGACCAAAGTCCTCAAGAAGAAATCATGAAGGTTTATAGGGATGCCATGAATGACGTTGAATAGGATATTCTTCATGATGCCTACAACATCTTCTTCCTTTTCATGCCCTTTGATAGGTGCGAAGGAATATGACAAGATTCTGTAGAAAGTTGTGGGCTCATACTTCAAGTCCTTCACCAGGAATCTAGTCCTTGGAGGTTGGCCTTGAGCCAAAGGTTTCATGAGGACTCCATGAGCTTATTTGGCAGTTCCCTTTCATCATGCATTCTGACTCCATCCTCTGAAGTAATTCATACTAGAAGGACTCGAAGCAATTTTTTGGCTGGAGCTTTGTAGTGGGTGTGATGTGTCATCCAGTCCAAGACCCACGTGTTGACGTCTTTGGGGTCACCTAAGATATGTAGTGTGGCATAGAATTGAAGAATAATGTCAGCATTCCAGTCACCGATATCTGTACAGAATGACAGCAGCCCTGCTTCGTGAAGAACATTCGGTACTTGGGTGAAGCAAGGAATTTCCTCCATGTCACGGTGAGGAATGTGGGTGTGAAGAAATATCCTCTTTTTTCCATACAGCACAGAGATATAGTAGTTGAGTTGAGTTATGGTCCAAAACTTTTTGTGCCTGATCCGAAACCTATCATAGGGAATGTTTCCTATGAAGTAGTGACGTTCATCATAGAATTCTTACTTCTAATACTTTGGTCTGTTTGAGAAGGGTTGACGAGGCTTTGGTTGAAGATTACGATGTTGTTCATCTTGAGGAGTTGTGGCCACCACAATTGCAATTTCAGGATTTACCACTACAATTGCAGTTTCATCATTTTGAGCAGGAGCTTGTTCTTTAGGTTGAGGAATTTGCTGATCCGAGGGACCAGATGTAGTTTTTGGTCCTGAGGTTTCTTCAGCTGATGCAGCTGATTCTCGGTCTTGCGTTGATTCCTCATGTGAGCTCTTCTCATCAGATCCAGTCAGAATCTCACTGGCTACAGGAGTTCGAGGAATTGGAGCTGTTATTGGCAAGTTTGGGTGAGCCTTTTTCCCATAACTCATCATGGATAACAGGTGTGCGGCATCCAATGTCTTCATCACCCTCCATTTCTTCAACAGTCATTGGAGGTGTTGTGACTTGAGGAATTTCATCTCCTTGAATTTCCTCATCCGTTGGCATGGACGCAGTAGAGCGATTATCGTCCATTTCTTCATCTTGTTCTGGAATGATGTATTCTTCACCAAATGGAACAAGCATATATGATGGTGCTACATTGAGGGGAGTAGTATCCACTGGACCTGATGATGAGGTAGGCATAGTCTTCAGGCGTTTCACCCCTGAAGACTCTACAGTAGTTGAAGTGTTTCTCTTCTTGGCTTCTTTTTCAGCAGCTTTTGTTTTCTTCACGTGTGCTGCAAACAGAAGAGTCACTTTCTTCACCTTTCAAGACTTAGTTGAAGGAACAATTTCATCAGGCATTGCTTTGGCAGTGTCTGGCCTGGCAGATTCTTCAGCTGAAATATTCTGAGTAATTGACTCACCAGCTGGTTCTTCATTTTCATCAGCCTCATGCATTTGCACAGTATAGCTTGGCTGAGGTTTTGTTGGCTGCTTTGGAGCGGCAACCCTGCTGTTGTATTCATCAACTACATCAGTTCGGCTTTGATGAATGGCACTTTGACACCCTTTTGATCAGCATGAAGACTTGTGTATCTGTCAGTTAGGGTCTTCAGCTCTACCTGAGTAGAAACAAGTTTCTCAGGCGACAGGTTTAGGATGTTTTGCTTCAGAAATTTCTCCTTTTTAACCTTTGCAAAGGCCTCACCATTAGGGGAGGTCACCCCAGGACGAGAGGGAGCGAGATCTAAGTGCGGCAAATACCCTTGCACCTGGAGCTCGCGTGAACGGAGGTGCGTGACAGAACATCAGGCCCAATCTCCGGGGGAGAGCCATGACGATGCGAAGAGGGGCCTGCAGCGGTCACCATGGCTTTGCTTCTCTCGTGTTCTTCTCGACATGTTTGGAAGTGATGGGGAGCATTGCTGGGGGGCACGTGTATGTTATATGGTGTGTGGCTTAGTTTTCTTTGGAAAGAAACCACCCATTGTTTCATTGGTGCACAAGAATCAAGGGGGTGGTTAAGTTTGTGAAAAGAAAATATCCACTCATTGTGGGACCTCTGGTGTTTCATCACTCGCAAGTGAAGGAACAATGCAGAAGAAAGGATCAACCAGATACAATGCAGAACTTGCCTCCCAAGCCGAAGAGCGAAGAAACGAGGAACTCGTGAACTTAAGCTACGACATTGGAAGCTGGTTCGAGGGCTACTGACGGAGTTTGGTATTAGGGGGTCCTTGGGCCAGTTACCTGTCCTTATGGGACGGACTCTCTAGCATGTTCGAATGTTGGTAGAAGTGTTGGATTCGAGATGGACTCTTTCCAAGACTTCTCTTGTAATCCAAGGAGATGTAGTAATCGGCATATTCCTTCTCTGTTGTAACCAACCTTGTGTAAACCCTGACACCCCTGGCATCTATATAAGCTAGGGGGTTGTAGATCGTAGGATAGATTAAGCTCTTTAAGATTAGGGTTTAGACCACAACATCGATCTCGTAGTACATCAACTATGTACTCTGTACTAGCTCGTCAATAATAACAAGAGTAGGGCATAGGGTTTTACCTCCATTAAGAGGGCCCGAACCTGTGCAAAAGACCATCTCCATCGTATCTTGTTACCCATCGACCCTAGATACGCAGTTCAGACCGCCTACTCGACATTGGTCGGTTCTGAGTCTGACAGCGACCCCGTATCGCCTAAGTTATATTAATCCGACTAAGGACATCATCAACACTCACAGTCTTAGCTGCGACCGGTGTTGCCTAAGTTAAAAACTGATCCGAGTAATGACATCGGTAGAACTCGGCGGTTAGTTACGACCCCGAATCGCCTAAGTTAAAACCTAATCTCTGGGAGGACATCATCCACTCTCAGAGACTTAGCTGCGACACCATATCGCCTATGTTAAAAACAAATCCGAGTGAGGACATCATCCACCCTGAGAGAGTTAGCTGCAATGTTGCATCGCCTTAATTAAAAACCAATCCGAGTGAGGACATCATCCACACTCGAAGACTTAAGATATGACCCCGTATAGCCTAAGTTAAATACCAATCCGAGTGAGGACACCATCCACAATCAGGGACTTAGCTATGACCCCATGTCATCTATGTTAAAAACTAATCCTGGTGAAGAAATCAGCCACACTCGAGGGCTTAGCTGCGATCCCATATCACCTAAATTCAAACGTAATATGAGTGAGGACATCATCCACACCGAGAGACTTAGCTGCATCCCCGTATCCCTATGTTAAAAACCACTCCGAGTGAGGACACCATCCACACTTAGGGGGCTTAGCTGCGACACCATGTCGCCTAATTCAAAATATAATTCGAGTGAGGACATCATCCACACTGTGAAGCTTACCTGCGAACCCGTATCGCCTAAGTTAAAACCTAATCCAAGTGAGGAGATCATCCAAAGTCGAAGGTTTAGTTGCGACCCCGTATCACCTAAGTTAAAAACCAATCCGAATGAGGATATCATCTACACTCGGGGACTTAGCTGCCACCCCGTGTCACCTAAGTTAAAAACTAATCTGAGTGGAGACATCATCCACACTCGGAGACTTAGTTGCAACCCTATATCATCTAAGTTAGAAAACAATCTTAGTGAGGACATCATCCACACTAAGGGACTTAGATGCTACAGCGTGTCGCCTAAGTTAAAAACTAATCCGAGTGAGAACATCATTCGCACTCGGGTGCTTAGCTGCGACACCGTATCACCTAAGTTCCTAACCCGAGTGAGGACATCATCCACAATCGGAGACTTAGCTATGAACTAAGTTGAAATTCACTCCGACTGAGGACACCATCCACACTCGGGGCTTAGCTGCGACCCTATATCACCTAAGTTAACACATAATCCCAGTGAGGACATCATCCACACTCAAAAGCTTAGCTGCGAGCACATATCGCCTAAGTTAAAAACTAATCTGAGTGAGGACATCATCCACACTAGGAGACTTAGATGTGATGACGTAATGCCTAAGTTAAAAACAATCCGACTAAGGACATCATCCACTCTCGGGGACTTAGTGGTGAGCCTGTATCGCCTAAGTTAAAAACCACTACGAGTGAGGACATCATCCACAATTGGGGGCTTAGCTGCGACCCTGTCTCGCCTAAGTTAAAACCTACACTGAGTTTGTACATCATCCACACTCAGAAACTTAGTGGTGACCACCTATCGCCTAAGTTAAAACCACTCCAAGTTAGGTAATTATCCATACACGGGGCTTAGCTATGACCTCATATCACCTAAGTTAAAACATAATCCGAGTGAGGACATCATCCACACGCGAAGACTGAGACCTCGTTTCGCCTAAGTTAAAAACCAATTCGAGTGAGGACATCATCCACACTCGGGGACTTAGGTGCGACCCCGTATTGCCTAAGTGAAAAACCACTCCACGTGAGGACACCATCCACACTCGAGGGTTCTCTGCGACCCCGCATCGCCTAAGTCAAAAACCAATCCGACTGCGGACATCATCCACACTCACAGACTTAGCAATGATCCGTGTCGCCTAAGTTAATAACTAATCCGAGTTAGGACACCATCCACACTCGGGGGCTTAGTTACAACCCCGTTTCGCCTAAGCTAAAACCTAATATGAGTGTGGATATCATCCGCACTCGGAGGGTTAGCTGTGACCCCGCATCGCCTAAGTGAAAAACTAATCAGAGTGAGGACATGATCCACATTAGTAGACTTAGTTGCGACACCGTATCGCCTTAATTAAAAACAAATCATAGTAAGGACATCATCCAGACTCTGGGACTTAGCTGCGACCTCGAATCGCTAAAGTCAAAAACAATCCGAGTGAGGACATCACCCATGCTCGGGGACTTAGGTGCGACCCCGTGTCGCCTAAGTTAAAAAACTAATCATAGTGAGGACATCATCCGCACTCAGGGGCTGTGCTCTGACCCTGTATATCCTAAATGAAAACCTAATCTTAGTGAGGACATCATCCATAATCTGGAACTTTGTTGCCGCGCACTATCGCCTATGTTAAAAGCCACTTTGGGTGAGGACATCATCCATACTGAGGGGGGCTTAGCTACGACATTGTATCGCCTAGGTTAAAACCTAATCCGAGTGAAGACATCATCTACAATCGGTGGATTAGCTGCGACCCCGTATAGCCTAAGTTAAGAACTAATCTGAGTGAGGACATCATCTACACTCGGGGACTTAGCTAGCCTAAGTCAAAAACTAATCTGAGTGAGGACATCATCTGCACTCGGGGGCTTAGATTTTCCCCAAATCGTGTAAGTTGAAAACTAATGCGAGTGAGGACACCATACACACTCGGGGGCTTAGCTGCATTCCCATATCACCTAAGTTAATACCTGATCCAAGTGAGGACATCATCCACACTTAGAGACTTAGCTACGACCCCATATGGCCTATGTTAAAAACCAATCCAAGTGATGACATCCTCCACATTTGGGGACTTAGTTGTGACCCCATATCACCTAAGTAAAATACCACTCCGAGTGTGGACACCATCCATCCTCGGGGGCTTACCTGCGACCCGTATGGCATAAGTTAAAACCTAATCCGAGTGAGAACATCATCCACACTCGGAGACTGAGGTGTAACCTCGTATCGTGTGTTGGAATCGGGGATCCATGGACCCAATGGAAGGTTCGAACACTAGGGTGTGCTCGCTCTTCTACCATGTTCTACCTCACGGTGGCTCTACGGGAGCGTGAGCTAGGGGAGAAAAGTAAAAACAGATGACAGCTACCCACGTTTGGGCTACCTTATAGTGTAAAACCCTACTCCTGCTTGTGTAGGGATTGCTTGAGGTGGAAGACATATACAATGGTGGGTTCTTTCCCT
Source organism: Hordeum vulgare subsp. vulgare (assembly GCF_904849725.1). NCBI lineage: Eukaryota > Viridiplantae > Streptophyta > Magnoliopsida > Poales > Poaceae > Hordeum > Hordeum vulgare. Next base: position 237,459,192 of record NC_058523.1, read on the forward strand.
AGCCCGACGATGAGGTTCGATCCCCTTCTACGGAGGAGGTGGACCGCCAGAGATGAGTAAGCACCACCCCTCCATTTCCTTTGCCTTCTCGCTTCAGGTGTGATTCATCCCTCTTCACGTAGGCTCTCGGTGGCAAGAGGTCTAGCTAGCCCCTCGCTCAGTGTGCGGTTTCTCGCCACTGGACAGGGCTGGGGGCGAACTTGGCTTGCAGCATCTTTGTGTGGGAGATGCGTCTGGTTGCGATGTGGCCCCGTCCTCGCATGCCGGGGCCGCCTGGCCAAGGGGGACAAGTCACCCATTGTCCCCCGGGGGAGGCCTATGGGAGAGGATGTGCTAGGTGGCCGGAGCCCCCAATCGCCCCCAACGCCCCTCCAGATGCTGCGGAGGATTCGGTGGGGCTAGCCGCCTCAGGTGGGGCCTCAAACCCGTAGACCGCGGTGCTAGGACGTGAAGAAGCCGGGCTGCCATTGTCCAGCCGCCAACTCCCAGTGAACGGGGCCTCATCCTCTAGGGGCCTTCCCAAAAGCGGCAGCATTAGGCCCGAACTATACTACGCCCTCGAGATCGTTGCCTCCAGGACCTCGGTCCCCCATGGGCTCCTGAGGGGCACCCAAGGGCAGAGCTCCAGGACGTAGGCACGTGCTTCACCAAGGAACTCCTCCGCTTGGCTCGCGGGTGGCACCAATTTGACGTGGCTATTTAGTTGATTCGTTGTCAGCACGAAGTGGCCCATGCGAAGGTCGAGGCTTCCACCGCCGTGGCAAGGGAGGCGTGCAAACATGCTCTCCATGAGGCCGAAGAAGTGGGAGAGCAACACGAGGCCGTAGAGGAGCACGAGCAGGAACTTCAAGCCATGAATGCCGCTTGGGAGCAGCAGCTTAAGGGGAGGAGGGCCGAGGCCGAGGAGCTCGCCTTTGGGGAAGCTGACCTCCGGGCCCTCAAGCAACAACTGGCCTTGGTATCGTCGGATCCGGCCTTCAAGCGTGAGCGACTGGAAGTGTTGTATGAGGACGTCGCTGGCGCCGAGGCCACCTACAACCAACAAGTGAAAAACATCCAAGGGGATGCTGAGGTGCGGGTCGAGAAGGCCCGCAAGGATTACAGAAGCAAGCTGCAACTACAGGAGAGCCGCTTTGCAACTCGGCGCACAGAGGTGCAGTGCAAGATAGACGGCTTCGACGAGGCCCTTAACCTTGCAAAAGACCGGGAGGAAGCCGTGCTTCGGGCTCATGCCGCCACCGCGGCCGAGTTGGCGTCACTCTAGGGGCAAGTGAGCGGTGCCTCTTACCTCATGGAGCGGGGAACTTATGAGGCGAAAGAGGCCTGAGGGATTCAGCTTCAGCACTCAAAGATGTTCCGGGTTTCATCTGCAGGCGAAGCGTCTCCAGCCCCCTCGTGCCTCACGAAGCCGGGTACCTTGATTTCTTTACAAAGGTCGTAGAACAGCTTGAGGCACGTGCTCAGGAAGTGGGGGCCTTGATCGTGGAGGAAAGCCACGACCTTCTATCCCAGGTGCTGATGCATGTCTTCAGCAATCTTTTCCACACTGATATGCACTTCAATTTCGAGGGTGTGATGGCGCTTGTTCCGAAGGCGAGCCGCGTCATCCTGGGGAAGGCGGTTGGAGACCATGTACAGGCGCGGAGCATGTAGTTTGCTACAGATGGGTTCGACGGCCAGTGGGGTGCCGAGGCCGCTGTTGATGAAGATGACGGCGAGGCCAAAGGGCACCAGGTCAACGGCGATCGCGACGAGAGTTGTGCGCCTCTCTAGGCCTCTCTAACCTCATGGTTGTGCTGGCCTGTAATTCCGTTAGGGCGTGGAGCCGACAACTTTTTCTTGCACCTCCCGTTCCTGTCATGAATGTTTGTTTTGCATGAATTCTGGTGCCTCTATTGTCCTTTCGTACGTTGTGTCGCCCGACGTGTGTCGTCTATGCGGGGCCTAGGGCCAATCGGCGGCCAGGCTGTGATCACTGGCACGGGGTCAAGGAGTGGCAGTGCCCGAGGTAGGTTGGGGACTTCTCGAGGTTCATCCTCGATAGGTCATCCTTCGTCGGGTGTTGCATGATGTACGCTTGTCGGCTCGCTTGTGTGCGCCACGCGAGGTAGCTATGTGCTACGGCCTTGGTGAGGCACGCGGGAATGGGCTCGTATACGGAGCCTGACAGGCTCGTGAATGCAGCCAGTGTCCCTAGCGTAGGCACCATGCCCCAACCCCCGATCTCATGGCGTTCAAAGGAGAGGTGGCGAGTACACGTGGAGAGAAAAGATAAAACCAACGAAACTCCATGAAAACAAGAAGAACCAGATCTTTATTAGACCCAAAGGATAACTCGTTTACAAGCCCAAAAAGGGGAGATACGGTTGTCGTGTCCTACACAAGCCAACCTGGCGAGCTTGCTTGCAAGTACAAAGGGGAAAAAGAAAATTTGGTTGTCCTATTAAGTATAGGTCAACCTAGAAAGAAAGGGTGGTTGCCGTATTTAGTACGGGCCAACCTAAAAGAAGTGCTAGCTTCCACTATTGCGTGGGCATAGTTGCGGTTCGACAGTCATTCCGCCAGTGCGTAGCATAGGGACTTCCATAATTGGACGTGCAAGGGCCCTCCTCCGTGGCCATGACGCGGCTCATCGTGGGGTTACGCATAGGAGGCCCGGCCATTTAGAGCCCCCTCATTCTTACGTGAGAGGGTGTGGGGCGATGATAGCGGGCGGCACCCTAGGAACAAGGCTCAGGAGTTCCTAACACGGTCTTCAAGTGCGCTCCTGAGGCCCGAGCATGAGTGTCGTATATACCCCGCGTACCCCCAGGAGTGTCATTGCATGGCCCCAACGCCCAAGCATCAGTGTCGTCCACACCCCGCGTACCTGAGGGAGCACACCATCAAGAGCAGCGCTGTGCGGAGCCGTGAGGCTCTAGTCCAGCTCCGAGTTACATCTTCTTCGCCCCGCACATGACGACTTATCGAGAGGGCTCGACACTAAGGACCTTGGTGAGATGGCTAACATGGGTGGCCAGCCTGTGAGGTAGAGCTTGGTCACTTAGGTTTCTCAGTGATGTGACAATGAATACCGCACATACACTGTGTCTTGCCCCTCACTGTCGATCCTACATGTGGCAATGGGAGGGGCGCATCATATCCCGGTGGGGTCAGAGCATTAGAGCTTAAAGTCCAAACAAACCATAACATCTCAAGTGAACGTTAACCGGGCCTTTATATATTCGGTAAACACCCTCTCGAGATGAAATCAAGTACATGGTAACACCAAAGCCAGGCAACCCAAAAAATCACCTGGCGGCCATGCTGCTGCGAATGCATTGGGCCTCTTGACGACGCATGTTGCCGGGGCCTGCCTCAACTTGAGGGAAGGGCAGTGAGTCCCCGAAGCTGCGGCACCTTGCGAGGACGACTCCTAAGGCACCGACAGCCTTCGGGGCCCAGCCCCTCATGAAGTCCCCGCATTCTCATGCTCTGCTATTCACTAGACCTTAAATGACGATCCTAGGTGCCCCCGGCATCCCATGCCATGCTTGCTGACTGAGGCGGTTCTCCTTGTAAGAAATGAAAAGGAATGGAATGAACTATTTCTTCATCGATCATCATCAAAGATATTTATACAGAGATTCCCATCTCTTAGGAATGTCGGTTACAAGGGATAGACGCCTATAAGAGGCGTCGATACGAGAAAAGCTGCCTCTTCGGAAGGAAGAGGCGTCTCTACAAGGGAAAGGCGTCCGTACAGACAAACGCGTCCGTACGGTGCTTTGGGCCCACAATAACTGCCTAAGGCAGTTGTAATCTAATTCTAACACTCCCCCTTGCACAAAGCTATGTCTTGTATGTCTTGTATCCTTTGTATAATCTTGAAAGTACTCCATGTAGTTTTGATGATCTCTGAAGTTGGTAATCTCTCGTCCAAAACCCTGTGGGAAAATATGAAGAGAGTAGTGTGTAAGATATGTTGCTAAAACTCCTTTAAACCCCGTGGTAAATAAGGAGAAAAAGATGCAACATATATTCATTATTGTTTCTTTGATAACTCATATGAGAAAACCTTATTAGAGGAAAAACCCATATGCGAGTTTAGAGAACAATAAATATGTCTTGTATACTTCCTTTAAAAACCCCAGTGCGGAAAATAGAAAAGTATGACATATTATATTTGAAGTTGTTAATTTCTCCCCCAAAAACCCTTTGGGAAAAATGTGAGGAGGATAGTATTTGATATGTTGTTAAAACTCCTTAAAAACCCTATGGGAAAAATAAGAAGAAAATGATACAACATATAATGGTGATTGTCTCTTTGATAACTTATATGAGAAAACGTCCAGAGGATAAAACTCATTGGTAAGTTTAGAGGACAATTTATATGCCTTGTATACATCCGTTCAAAACCCCGATGGGGAAAATAGGAAGTATAACATATGTTTCTTGTGTTGATAGTACCTCATTAAAAACCTTGATGAGAACCTTGAGAGTAAACTCATAAAGGGAAAAAGAGTGTAATATAATGTTTGAATAAGTTATAATCCAGGAAGAGACTCCCCCTGATCCTTGAAAATTGGTTGCAATATGCTTAATGGTATTGCTTTTGTATAACCTTTTTGCATCTCAGCAACACAAGTATTATTATCTTTGTAGATAATAATTGGTGATTCAATAGAATCAATGCCACATGAGTGTTGTATGTGGTTTCTCATTCCGTGAAGCCACACATATTTATGTGAAGCCTTATATTTTAGAATGATAAGTGGTTGTAGCCATTAGAGTTTGTCTGTAGTTAACAATGGAATGGCAAGTCCACCATACAGGTACATGAAGCCAATTAGTGATCTGACATCATGGGGATCAGATAAGTAGTCAGTATCAGATATTGGAGTTCAGTTTTTTCTGAAATTTTGCAAATAGGTTAGGTATTTGGTGCATTGGAGATATCGAAAGATACTCTTGTTCCTGTCCACTAGTGTTAGGTCCAATGGCATTGAGATATGGAACATTATGTCCCAACATCTCTTCTCCATCTTCCATGGTTTTGAATGTATGCGACCATAGAGTTTGGATGGATTTGACCCATATTTGAATTTCTCCAATAATTTCTGGATATAGGAAAATTGGTGTACCTAGTTCTTGAGTGAAGGTGCTTGAATTGTAGCTAAAGCAATTTTTTTTACTTATATCCTTCATCTTAGATTCCGTCTCTAGATGATTACGTGCTTCATCAAAATAGACTTATTCGATGAATGCTCTATTTAGGCTTAATGAACACATGTGAACAATCATCATTGTTAGAGTAATCCTTTTGTATAAGGAACTTACTAAGTCGGTTGTACCAAATTTGTTTCGACTATTGTAAGTCATGAGGTGACTTATTGAGTTTACACTATGTATGTTGCGATTTGTATTTGGATTCAGAATTCGAATTCCGACGGGGAACATATATGTCTGAATCAAGTGACACATGAATATATATATATATGGTCACTATATCTATTAACTTCATAAATAGATGATTTCTGCTGCCATTTGAGACAAGTTATCGGAAAGTCATATCACTTGTGTCTCGAGAATGGATTTTGGGTATCTGCATGAACCCTTATGCTACAGTCCTTGCTATTGACTCACCACCTTGTTGTTCTCATTTCGTTTTTGGACGAAAACTGGTGTAGGTATTCCTTTTGTGTATACCTTCCTTTATTGAGCAAGGATGTTTCTCCCTGGATTGCATCCTTTGACGACGCCCAGTCCAAACGAGTGTTTTAACTCAGCCATGAACATGGTCTTTGGATCTGGATCTTGATAAGGTTGTTTGCAATATGGTGGAGAAGTGTATGTCGACAATTGTAGGCTTTAGTTATATAATTCTCCAGAATGTATATGGTTGGTGAAAATCTTGTTTACCCTTGGTGATTCTTCGTGGTTTCCCAATACGGTATTCCGATATCCCAGTCTTTTTGTGCACTATTAAGTTGGGTTGTGGTGGTTTTTCATCCACTCGGTGTATACTAACCATTTTGTGTCTATCAACATGAAGTTGACTTGCATTTACTGAGTATGAGGGTTTCTCCCTCACTTTCCTTTGTTGCTTGCGAGAAGCTAAATCCTTCTTTGTTGCCGTAGTTCTCCCCCTCTTGCTTTGAACAAGGAGTTGAGTGGTTTTTGTTGGCACCTCCACTCTTTCTGGCACAATTGTTGCAGAATTATAGGATTTAATGATATATTTGTAGTCAGTAAAGGATTTTGGCAGGCTATTTGCAATCTGTTGCAAAATAGTTATTTTCTGAACATGATGTTCAATGTATTGAGTACGTTAATTTGAGGTAGAAATGTGTTGAACATTCCCGTTGATTTCCTGGCATTTTTCTTGGGTACTTGAAATCTCCCCCTAATGCCTGGAAATCTTCCTCACTAAGCATACTAGCCTTGAATAACTCCCCCTGCTAGGGGCTTGGGTTATTTGACGGAATAGAGTTATTCCTCACATGGATCCCAATTTTCCATGAGAGGCCATTGATGTATGTCGCGGTGGTGATATTGGTATGCAACCAAATAATTGCAGATGGGAAATACTTTTAATTTGCATGTACTATGTTTATAGGGAGGATACTACGAGATGTAGTATGTTGCAGTTGAATCATGTCAGCAGGGTGTAACACTGCATGACTTGTTCGCAACATGTATTGCATGTTTAATGTATGTGCAATACAATTTTGATGATAGAGAGGGAATATTGTGGTTAAATGCTTATCATATCCGTTGCTTTGGTAAAAAGGAGATACTCCTCTTAGTTGTCATCATAGTTTCAATATGGAAACCGTTTTGACGGATATCTCTATATCTTGTAAGGTACAAATTAAATCGAGATAATATAAATGTTCTCAATTAATACTTGAGTATCCTTAGGGAGTAAATGTTTTTGGAACAACTAGGGCCAATAATTATTGTATCGCGTCTAGCGATTGATATCCCCATGTATAGAGTTCGTGGTTACATTGTCCACAAAGATAATTTCCTCTTCCATCGTATTGACCGTCGTCAAATTCTATATATTGAGGTGTAGAATTTTCAGGGATGAAAAAGGTTCCATTGGATATATAGAATATACATAATTTTATTGATAGCAAAGTGCTGATACCATATATATTGTGCTTTACAATATATGGTGATGACAACAGCAACAATATGTTTTTATTACAACAATATGATGGATGTAAATATATTATCTAATGGAGTTGATCGACTAGTGAAAGTCCTCGAATACGCCGTTTGATGCGTATTCGATCATCATATTCTCCGTGTCCTTGAAGTCCTATGGTAGATGGAATTTCTTGGTGCTGCTTGGTTCTCCTTGAACATCTTGCGAACATCCAACTTCCATGTTATTACCAGGTTGGAGATTGAAGTGGGCTTCATATCTTGCTCCTTGGGCAGGTTTGTTACATCCCATGGATTGCAGGTAGAGGCTTACCAGATGTTTTGCGGTGCGGCACTTTTTAGTGATATGCTTGTAGCATCCACATTTCTGGCAAAGATTAGTTTTGTCAAACTTGTTCCATGCTACGCTGATGACTATTCTTCAAAAGAAGTTCATCATGTTTTTCTGCTTGGAGAAGTACATGTATAAGTTCAGAATAAATTTGGTAATCCCTTCCACGATATTGTTGTTGTAGGATCCTATCAGCGGGGGGCATAGTTGATAGAGTCTTTTCTATCTTCTCCACTTCAGAAGGTTCCTTCTCGCGAAAGCGCAACTTTGAGCAAATCTTGGGAACCGCATGATTAAAATCTCCGATGGATTTGAAATCCTGGAGTCCTAAATGGGTCCACTCATGAGTAGCTTCAGGTAGTATAACTGCCTTTTGCCGTTCATATCGAGTTTTGAGTGCTCGCCACATATTGCTTGGAGATTCCTCCATTAAATATTCAGATTTCAGATCTGGGTGAATATGGTTCCTTATAACATATAAAGCACCATATTTTTGTTGCTCGGTTAATTGTGCAACTCCCTGGGGAAGGGGATCCTCAGGTGCTATGAGTGCAGGTGCAATTCCACGGGATGAAAGACTAACTTTAACATCCATAGCCCATGTGGGGTAGTTATGTCCGTCGAGCGCAAGCTCTTCAAATTCTTTGACTGTCATTTTGTCCTACATGAATGAGAACCAGAGATTTGTAAATTTACTTGTATGTAAATTAAAATCATCATGGTTATGTTGTAATAAAATTTGCAAAAATTGTGAGTTCATGTGAAGGCTTGAAGTTTGTTTGGTGTAGATCTTAAACATCTGTCACTACACTTTAGAGATATCACCAAATAGGGTCTGTCTCGTATCGAGATATCAATATTTGGAGTCGGTCTCGTTTTAAGTTAGTCACTTCACAATTTTTTTTGCATATCAATTCAATTCGAATTAAGTCACTTTTTGCCTTTTCGGCATTTGGACTTAATTGATGGCGAATTGATATTTAATTTTGCAAGAAAAATAAATCTCAATTGTGAAAAATATATTATTGTACCATTTGTATATGTTATAGGGATTGCAAAGCGCAAGCACATTGAACATATAATATATTCTAAATATAGCTTTGGAACAATCATTTAGTTTCGTAAATATAAATTTCAATACAGCCAAAGCTTAAACTACAATGTACAGCCTAAAATCTTTATGTACTATAGAGAAACATGGGACTAGTACGTGAAGTATTAGACCAGAATGCAAAACCAATACATGCCACGGTGCTATTTTCTGCATACTCAAGATGCCGGTCTTTAATGCAAACTGCAAGGACCGGTGCTCGATTGACAGAAAAAGCAGTATTAAAATGCAAATTCCCGAAGGGATAAGGTTTCCCGTGCTCTGTCTTCTTCCCTTCCCGGCCGTGTCTGTTTCAGATCGGAACAATCCCCAAAATTGGAGTGGATGGGAGTGGTGAAGTCGGCCATGCGAGCTGGTCGTTGTCCTCCGCCGCAACCTTATTTGTCGGAGCCACCGCGAGGAGTTGAGCGCCTGAGCCGGGTGCGGAGGCGGACGCGGCGTCACGAGGACCAGTGACGAAGGCCTTCGCCTCTGGAATCACTGTCCGTTGCCCCAGACTGGGCCGCAACCGCCGAGCGTGCGTCAGACCGGGCTTGACTGGGTGGTTGTTGGCGCTTGCGAGCGCCGTTGTTTGGGTGCGGCTCGGCTGCCTCCAGGCCGGGAGGAGCAGCGCCAGCATACATAGGCCGAGGGCGGTTGCAACGGCCGCCTTGAGCGCCCCGCACCGGTGAACCACACTGGTGGCTTTGGAGGCGTTGCCCAAGATGGCGTGATTTGAAGCCGTTGCTGCCGGCGACATCGCCCACCGCGAAGTGGTGAAGAAAATTTGATGCGGTAAAGCATCATTCTCTTACCTTCTTCTCCTGCTCTGAATTCTTCGTCTCTGTATCGAGTTCTCTCCGCCGTGAGCATGCTGATAACGTGTAAGAAATGAAAAGGAATGGAATGAACTATTTCTTCATTGATCATCATCACAGATATTTATACAGAGATTCCCATCTCTTGGGAATGTCGGTTACAAGGGATAAACGCCTATAAGAGGCGTCGATACGAGAAAATCTGCCTCTTCAGAAGGAAGAGGCGTCTCTACAAGGTAAAGGCTTCCGTACGGTGCTTTGGGCACACAATAACTGCCTAAGGTAGTTGTAATCTAATTCTAACACTCCACACGGGCCAGACGGTCCCAACGCGAGAGCCCCGTGCCCGGCCTAACGGCATCATCAGATGTGGTTTTCTATGCTGGGGGAAGCGCGCGTCGGTCGGCGCTGCGAGGCGGGCAGCTCATGCGCCTGCCGCGACTCTTCCTAGCCTGTGGAGGCGAGCGCGGGCCCGATGCGGGGCCGCGCGTATTTATCGGGCATATTTGTTCGCTCGGTAGTCCCCAGTGTCATGGGCATGCGCGTCGTCATAAGCGCAGAGCTCTTCGCTGTCCTTTCCGGGCACGCCCGTGCGGGGGCTTAGCGAGGTCCCTGGTGTGGCCACCGAGAATCTAAGGAGCAAGAGCAGAGTGCCGAATGCATCCCGCCCGAGCCTCCCGAGCCGAGACACACGCGGGTTGCCACAGCGTAGTGAGGTTGACTCGCCGCCTGGACCAACCCCATCTTCTACCAGCAGGGGGAGAAGTGGGGCGCTGAGCACCAAGGCCCTATTAGCAACGGTGACGTGACCGGCGATGCGGTCCACCCAAGCGTCTTACCCTCCATCGCTCGGGCGGTGGTGGAGCAGCTTGCTCGCCATGAGGAGCGTGTCCTGCACATTCAGATCTCCCACGCGAACGCTGGCCACGTCATCCGCCGCGGGGGACGCGGTAGAGCGGCTGTTCTGCGCTTTGGGAGCCACAACGGGCCTTGCTGCTCGTAGGTTCCTGCGGAGGTGGTAGTTACGACGTCGGAGGGCCAGTAGCGGGCACCCGGCGCCGAGCCCCGAGACGCTCGTGGCAGATGCTGACCATGGAGGCTATGAAGCCGGGGCGAAACTAGAATGGGAGAGCGGGTGCGGACCCCTACCTGGCACGGCAAATGTCGGAATCGGGGCTCCGTGGACCCAAGGGAAGGTTCGAACACTAGGGTGCGCTCGCTCTTCTACCCTATTCTACCGCACGGCGTCATGACGGCTCTACAGTAGCGCGAGATACGAGGACACTGAAAACACACCGTACTTACCTAGGTTCGGGCCACCTCGCGGTGTAAAACACAACTCTTTCTTGTGTTGGGATTGCTTGAGGTGGAAGACATGTACAAAGGTAGGTTCCTGCCCTAGCCTGGGGACGCGGTTCAATCCCCTTCTACGGAGGCCGGGCCTCTCCTATATACGGGCCTTGGTCCTCTTCCCCTAAATACATTGGCAGGAAGGGTTGCCACAACGGCCATTTTCGAAATGGGACATGATTGGAGTGTGCCCTGACAAAGCTGGTCTTCGTCTGCAAAAGCTTCTTGTCCATGATTTACTGGTGGGCTCAAGGATGACCTTTGTCCTATGGAGCCTCCAACTTTAGTCTCCTTGCACCAAACTACAAATCCTTGGGGTCGGTTCGGGGTGCATGCCAGTTGTCCCACCTTACCTAGCATGGAAGGGTAAACCCTTCCTGAATGCAATAGCTGGCAACGCTCCTGCGCCGCAAGGGCAGCCTACCTCATCCAAGCAGGGTCCTAGGACCCTACCAAGGCATCCTCGGCTGGCCTGCTCTACGAGGGCCTCATGGGAAAGGACCTCGCGACAGACGCTCTCCTGAGACCCTTGGCGACGATCTTCAGGCGCACGCCTCATGAGGCAAGTTCCCTCACGAGGATCCTCCTTGCCAAGCTCGCCGATGGGCCAAACCAGACACATATCGCTGTGTTTCCCTCGGGGCCGCACGCTGACGGGCCTCAGCACCCCCCGATCCCATGGTCCCGACACCGCCTAAGTTAAAAACCAATCCAAGTGAGGAAATCGTCCACAATTGGAGACTTAGCTGCGACCCGTGTCTCCTAAGTTAAAAACTAGTCCGAGTGAGGACATCATCCACACTCAGGGGCTTAGCTAAGACCCTATATTGCCTTAGTTAAAACCTAATCCAAGTGAGGAAATCATCCAAATTTAGAGGCTTAGCTTCGACCCTGTATCACTTAAGTTAAAAACTAATCCGAGTGTGGAAATCATGGACACTCAGAGACTTAGTTGTGACTGTGTATCGCCTTAATTAAAAACCAATCCACGTGAGGACATCATCCGCACTCGAGTACTTAGCTGTGACCCTGGATCGCCTAAGTTAAAAACCAATCGAAGTGAGTACTTCATCCACACTCGGGGACTTAGGTGAGACCCCGTGTCACCTAAGTTAAAAACTAATCCTACTGAGGAAATCATCCGCACTCGGGGGCTTAGTTGCGATCCCGTATCGACTAAATGAAAATCTAATCTGAGTGAGGACGTCATCCATACTCAGAGACTTAGCTCTGACCCTGCACTGTCTAAGTTAAAAACCACTCCGAGTGAGAACACCATCCACACTCGGGGGCTTAGCTATGACACCATATCGCCCAAGTTAAAAAAATCTATGTGAGGACATCATCCACAATCGAGGACTTAGCAGCGACCCCGTGTCACCTAAGTTATAAACTAATCCTAGTGAAGACATCATCCATGCTCAAGGGCTTAGGTCCAACCCGTATAGCCTAAATTAAAACCTAATCTGAGTGAGTACATCATCCACACTCACAGACTTATCTACGACCCCGTATCGCCTAAGTTAATAACCAATCTGACTAAGGAGCTCATGCACACTCGGAGACTTAGCTGCAACCCATGTCGCCTAAGTTAAAAACTAATCTGAGTGAGGACATCATCCACACTCGGGGAGCTTAGATCCGACACCATATCACCTAAGTTAAAACTTATTCCGAGTGAGGACATTATGCAAACTCGGAGGCTTAGGTCTAAACCACCATCGCCTAAGTTAAAACATAATATGTGTGAGGACATCATCCAGAGTCGAAGGTTTAGCTGCGACCCTCTATCGCCAAATTTAAAAACCAATCCGAATGGGGACATCGTCCACATTCAGGGACTTAGCTGCGACCCCGTGTTGCCTAAGTTAAAAACTAATCCAAGTGGGGACATCATCCACACTTCAAAACTTAGGTGGGACCCTATATCATCTAAGTTAAAAAAATCTGAGTGAGGGCATCATCCACACTCGGGGACTTAGCTCACACACCGTGTCGCCTAAGTTAAAAACTAATCCGAGTGAGGACATCATCCGCACTTGGGTGCTTAGCTCCAACACAGTATCGCCTAAGTTCCTAATCCGAGTGAGGACATCATCCACACTCGGAGACTTAGTTGTGACCTAAGTTGAAAACCACTCTGAGTGAGGACACCATCCACACTTGGGGTCTTAGCCGTGACCCCATATCGCCTAACTTTATACCTTATACGAGTGACGACATCACACTCGAAGGCTTAGTTGCGACCCCATATCGCCTAAGTTAAACACTTATCTAAGTGAGCACATCATCCACACTCGGAGACTTAGCTGTGACACCGTAATGCCTAAGTTAAGAACCAATCCAAGTGAGGACATCATACACACTCGGGGGCTTAGCTGCTTCCCCGTATTGCCTAAGTTAGAACCTAATCCGAATGAGGACATCATCCACACTCGAGAACTTAGTTGTGATCCCGTATCGCCTAAGTTAAAAACCAATCCGAGTGAAGACATCATCCACACTTGGGGACTTAGCTACGGACCCGTATCGCCAAGTTAAAAACCACTCTGAGTGAGCACACCATCCATGTCGCCTAAGTTAAAAACTAATCCGGGTGAGGATACCATCCACACTCGGGGGCTTAGCTATGACCCTGTATCGCCTAAGATAAAACCTAATCTGATTGAGGACATCTTCCACACTCAGAGGCTTAGCCGAGACCCCGTATCGCCTAAGTTAAAAAACTAATCTGATTGAGGACATCATCCACACTCGGAGACTGAGGAACGACCCTGTATCGCCTTAATTAAACACCTATCTGAGTGAGTACATCATACACACTCGGGGACTTAGTTGCGACCCTGTATCGCCAAAGTTAGAAACCAATCCGAGTGAGGATATCATCCATACTCGGGACTTAGCTACAACCCTGTGTCGCCTAAGTTAAAAACTAATCCTAGTTAGGACACGCCCATACTCAGGGGCTTAGCTGTGACCATGTATCGCCTAAATGAAAACCTAACCCGATTGAAGACATCATCCACACTCAAAGACCTAGCTGCGATCCCGTAAGATAGCTTGTACATTGTAGTCTGTGATATGGAAGAAAAGAAAAGGCTGTGGGGTGTTTTCCCTACAGTAGTCGGTCAAAAAAGTTAAAGACCCCTCCAAGTGAGGACACCATCCACACTCCTCGGGCTTAGGTGCGACACCCTATTGCCTAAGTTAAAACCTAATACTATCGGAATCGAGGCTCCGCAGACCCAAGGAAAGGTTATAATACTAGGGTGCGCTCGCTCTCCTACCCTGTTCAACCTCTAAACCTCACAGCGACTCCACGATGGCACGGCTACGATGACAAGTTGGAAACACACGGCAATTTTCCTAGGTTCGGGCCACCATGGGGTGTAAAACCCTACTCCTACTTGTTTTGGATTGCTTGATGTGGAAGACGACTAGAAAGGTAGGTTCTTTCCCTAACGAAGACGATGGTGATCAGATCCTCTCTTGCTGCACAGGAGATGCCTCTCTTTTTAATAGGCATTGGTCCTCATCCCTGAAAACATCGGCGGGAAGGGTTTCCACAACGGCCATTTTTGCAAGGGACAGGACTGTAGCCCGCCCTAACAAAGATGGCCTCCGCATGGAAAAGCTTCTCTTCATGACGCGTTGGTCGGCTCGGGGATGACCTCCATCGTGTGGGTCCTCCTGCTTTAGTCTCCTTGCACCGAATGGGGAACTCTTGGGGGTCGCATTGGGGGCACCCCACCTGTCCCGACCCACTTATCATAGAAGGGGAAAAATCCGTTGTACACCATTGCTGGCACCGTTCTTGTGATGTCTCCATGGCCTGCCTTACCCACGAGAAGGAGCTGGCTCGTGGGATTCCGCCGAGGCTTCCTTGACGGGCCTCAGGAGGAATAACCTTGCGACTGGCGCCGTCCCGAGGCCCTTGGCGACGATCTCCAAGCGCCCACCTCGTGAGGCACGGGCCCTCGCAATGGTTCTACTTGTCGGGCTCACTGATGGGCTGGGCCAGCCTTGTTCCGCGGCGCCGTGTCTGGGACCGCAGGCCGACAGACCTGGGTACCCCCGGTCCTAGGGGCCCGACAGTAACCCACGGGCCCGTGCTAGACACGACTCCTCCGAATGGGAGAGGCGAGGCGGTGCGGGCCCTAATCCCCAATGGGCCAGGCTCGACATGCATCGCCCGACGCGATGTGGGGCCCTTTCTTGTCGTGATGCTTTTGGAACCGCCCCAAGCGGGTTGGGGAAGAGCATGTGTGCTCCGCCCACCATCATTGCTCCTAATGGATGCCACCCATTTGGGCCATATTTCCCGCAAAGACAACCTGTTGGGGGGGGGGTGGGGGGACGAGGCGTCGCTAGCTGGAGCTATCCATAGGCTAGACGCGGGGCGCGGCGCATGATAGGTGCACGTTGCCACTAGTCCCACAATAACTCACGTACCGTTATCATGGCTATAGGACGCCCCCCGGTGTGTTCCATCACATTGCTTCTTCCTTCTTCCTACTATCATGCTGCTCCTCCATCCTTGTGCAAACACCATCTCCTTTTTTCCCCTCCTTTTTCAATGCCGACTGGAAGGGGCACCTCTAGAAACGAGGCGCGTGAGGCGCCTTGAGGGTTGCGGCTGGCCTCACTGCGATGGCGCTGGGCCGCTAGTGATGAGTAAGTACTCTTCCAGTGTTGCTTCTTCCCGCGCGTCTTGTTTGTCCTGAGGTATTCTGACTGCTGGACCTTTCAGGGCGCCCCCGCCCCATAGGCGCCGCGTGAGCCCGCTGGGGCATCCCGCGTGCCTCCTTTGGGGGAGTCCTCCTCCTCCTTGCATGGTCTGATGAGGTCCGTGGGATTCGCAAACCCCGTCGGGGTTCCGCCCAGGCCTTGGGAGCGCACGGCCCAACTTGCCACGTCTGCCAATTGGGGCGCCGGGCGCGAGGTGGCCCTGAATTGTAGCGAACACACCCGATAGGAGGACTGCCAGTGGCTCGGGTGCGAAGCGCTCGAGGCGGAGAAGGGCACTCAGGGCCTAGCTGCGGGATGCTAGGGCCGTGCTTCAGGTCGCCCTCAGGGCTGTGGAGAGCGCAAAGGAGGAGTTGGCCACACTCCTGCCTAGCTTGAAGAAGCCACCAACACCGTACAGGCAGCCAAGGACGAAGTGACGCACGCGTGGATGATGGAGGCGCAGCATGCCAAAATATTCGTGGAGCTCTCCCTTCGTGCGAATGCCGCGCTGCATCGCTTCACCGCATACGCTCCGTCGCTGCCTCGTTCGCACGTGAAGGAGGCTACCTCGATTTCTTCACCAAGGTGGTGGAGGCGCTAGAGTTGGGTGTCTCCGAAGTGTACAATGATAACAACTCAAGCACGCGTGACCTCGTGGGCGACGCGATGACACGGGTCTTCTTGAACCTGCGCCACCATGATCCTACGTTCGACCTCCCCCTCGTGACGGAGCCGGTACCCGAGGACCTCCGGCGCACTCTCAAGGACGAGGTGCATGAGCATGTAGAGTCCCTGGTGGAGCTGTTCCTCCGGGTTGAGACCCCCAAAGTGATCGGCTGCATCGGTGTCGGGGCCCTCGAGGGTCACAATGAAGACATCGCCTCCTCTGCCTTGGCTTCCTCTTTCCTGTTTGCACTCAAAATCACTCTGCCCCGCGTGCGGTGTTTAGATGTGTAATATACGGTCGCTTTTAACAACTCAAGTCTGTCGGGCTTAACATGCTTCTGCCCCTCTGACGAGGCCTTCCGGCACCCCTCGTGGGTTACGTTAGTATTTTCTCTTGCTTGGCCAGGCTATCATTCCGTGTTGACTTGGTCGTTCTTCCCGCATATACCCCGAAGCGGCTCTCACAACCACCCCATGGGGGTGCCTCGAAATTCCTGATTTTGGCCGTGGGGGTAAGCCTCACGAGGTCGATGCCCTCTTAAGGCGTGGCGATGGGTGGACTCCAGAACACGACACGCACTGTGAGGCCACAACTGGCGCTCCTCGGCCTCCCTGGGCCCAACAGCTCGTCCCACAAGTGCGTCGATGCTTGTTACATCACAATGGGGAACACAGCAGCGTGGGCCTTCCCCGTCGAATAGTCGCGCATGAAACATGGCAAGTAGCGGGTGTTGGGTGCTCTCGCTTCCCATGTTGGTTACGTGTCCGTTAGGCACCGCCTTAAAGCCTGCACGCAGCACGGGGCCATTATTGCCCCCTTAGTCTTCCACCACGGGGATGCGTGCGAAGCAGCATAGACAAACCGCGCACTTGCTGGCTCCATAAAAGGGCGAGGGAGAGGGACCCTCGCCCCAACCTTCTCATGCTTGTTCCCCACTCCTGCTGAGTATCGCTATGGTGATCGTGCCAGCGAAGAGGTCCCTCGCCAACGATGAGAAGACGATAGAAAACAGGGGAGCGGGTGCACCACGGTCGACGGTGGAGGCGGGAGGTACACACGCGACTGTTGCCGCGCTCGAGGCACCTCCTAGTGGATGCAGGCACTCCTTGCTCGCGGCCCCCAACACCCTCATTGTTTGCGAGCGCAGGTACCCGGCCACCTAGGTCGTAGGGTCACTCCACCGACATGGACCGCGAGTTCATCGTGCGGGTGGAGGGCAGGCCCCGCACCTCGCTCCAGATTCCTGACTTCTTTGTGGAGGAGATGGAGGATCTCGCACCCCTGGGCATGTGGTTGTAAATGGACGGGTGCTGCAATGGGCCATCTAGGTGATGATGGAGTTCAACTCCTTCGGCTTCTTATTCCTAAGGCACGGGTGGAAGTCAAACGCCCTTGCCCAAGACTGGGCCGCCATGCTCTTTTTGAAGGTTTTCGAGGGCATTGGCGGACAACTGGGCTGCTGCACGAAGGACAACAGCGGTGGCAGCAGCGGCTCCACCAGTACTGACAACAGCGGCAGTAGCCCCCTCTCCAAGAGTGGCGGGGCCGACAGCGACTCTGACGACTCCCTGGGTAACTGCTTGAAGGAGGAGGCGGACTCCGACTGAGCATGCACGCGCCATCGGTGTCCGAGTCTCCTGCCTGGGTGCTTCAGGGGTCCGTCTTTCTTTTCTTACGTTGATTCTATTCCTTAAATGCAACATGTGTGCCCCATGGGGCGTGTAAGAAGAATTATGTACCCCTGATATTGTATCGGAGACCATTTTCATTCTAAATGAACTTCTCCCTGGTATTTCCGGCTAACTTCGGATCCAACCCCGAGCGCATGCATCGCGGCCCCTGAGGCGCGAAGTCCGCCTCGCGAGGCCTGCTTTGCGATCCCCCAAAGGCTCTTGAGGTGTCGGGGTGGGGGGCAGCGGGGCGATGCCTTGGCGTGACGGGGAAATGCCACGCACCCGCCTTCTAGTGTGTGGATGTCGCGTGGGAGGCACATCCCGTGAAGTTGATGTTGGCAGCGCGTGCACGAGGCGCGCCCGCCAGCTAGGGCCCAGCTCCCGGGCCCCCGATGTCGTCATGGTGACCCCAGGCCGAGGAACCATGCCAAGCCCCTTCGAGCGCGATGACCGGGGCAAGCCGGCAAATGTGTGCCGCCAAGGCATTTCCTTGTCGTTGTCGTCGTCGTTGAGCGAGGTGTGGGGCCTTTGCCGAACACGGTCACGGCAAGGGAGAGACAAACCAAAGGTGCTCCAAAAAACCAGAAGACATAAACTCGAAGCTAACTTGTTCACGTGCACAACATGGGGGCGCAGCTCCCGCATCAACACGGGTCAGCGTGGCGGGATCGCTCACAGGTAGGAAAGCAAGGCAAATGAAAAAGGTTGTCATATTCAGTACGGGTCAACCTTAGAAAGAAGGCGGTTGCCATATTCAGTATGAGTGAACCTTAAAAGAAGGGTGCGACTCATGATGCATGTTTTTCGATCGATCCCAGGTACGATGCAAGGGCTTCCACTATGTCATGGGCATAGTCATGGTTCGACAGTCATTCCGCGAGTGCGGAGCATAGTAACTTCCACCCTTGGACGTGGGAGGGACCTCCACCACGGCCACGACGCAGCTCATCGTGGGGTTATACATAGGAGGCCCAGGCCTTTACAGCCCCTCGTTATTACGTGAGAGGGTCACGGGCTTTGATAGCGGGAAGATACCCTAGGCACAAGGCTCAGGAGTTCCGAACCCGGTCTTCAGGTGAGCTCCCGAGGCCTGAGCATGAGTGTCGTTCACACCCCGCATACCCTCAGGAGCACCGCCGCGTACCCCCAAGACCCAAGCATGAGTGTCGTTCATAGCCCGCGTACCCGAGGAGGCAGGTCATCAAGGATGTCGCCATGTGTAGCTCCAAGGCTCTAGTCCAGCTTCGAGTCGCGTCTTCTTTGCTTTGCGCTTGACGACTTGTCGAGAGCGCGCGACACTAAGGATCTTGGCGAGATGAATAACACGTTTGGCAAGTCCGTGAGTCAGAGAACAGTCACTTAGGTTTCTCGGTGCTGTGAGGATGAATCCTATACAGACGTCGTGTCTTGCCCCTCGTCGGCGATCCTTCATGTAGCGGTTGCAATGGCGCATCATCTCTCAGTGGTATGGGAGTATTAGAGCTTAAAGTTCACACAAACCATACCAACGCAAGTGAAGGTTAATCAGACATTTGTGTACTCGGAAAACGCCCACTTGAGGCGAGACAAAATACATTCTACCATCCAAGTTGGGCAATCCAAAAATCACCTGGCGGCCACACTACCGCGGACGCATTGGCCCCTCGACGGTGCACATTGCCGAGGCCAAAACCCGACGAGAGGGGAGGTCGGCCAGCCCCTAAAGCTGCAACACATCGTGAGGGCGACTCCTGAGGCATCGTGGGACCTTGAGGCTAGGACCCTCGCGAATCGCGAGCGTTTCCACGCTCCGCTAGTCGCCAGGCCTTGAACGACGATCCCGTGTGCCCCCGTCATCCCGCGCCATGTTCTCGGGCTGAGGCGGTCCTCCATGTGGGTCAGGCGGTCCCCGCATAGGAGAGCCCCCGAGCCCAGCCTGGTGACGACATCGGGTGCGGGCTCCTATGCCGGGGGAAAGTGTGCGCTGGTCGAAGGCGCATGGCATGCGACGCCCGTGCCTGCCAAGGCTTTCCTTGGCCAGTGGACGTGAGCGCATGCCCGACGTTGGGCCACGCATAACTTCCGGGTGGTCTCGCCAAGTCGGCAGTCCCCGGTGTCATGGATGCGATTGTCATGATGAGTGCAGAGCTCTTTGCTGCCGTTTTAGGGTGTGCCCATGATGGGGCTCAGCGGGCACCCTGGTCCGCCCACCGGGACCCTGAGGAGCAAGAGCACTGCGGCGGACGCGTCTTGTCCGAGCCTCCTGAGCTGAGACTGAGGTGGGTTGCCACGGGGTGGTGAGGACTATTCGCCACCCGGACCGCCCCCGCTTCTGGTGCCACGGGACTAAGTGGGGCGCAGAGCGCCAAGGGCCTACTGGTAACGGCAATGTGCCCGACGATGCGGTCCGCCCAAGCGCCGTACCCTCCATTGGTTGGGAGGTGGTGTAGCAGCTCGCCCGCCATGAGCAGCGCGTCCTGCGCGTTCAGATCTCCCGTGTGAGTGTTGGCCCTAGCGTCCGGCGAGGGGGTCGTGGTCGTGCGTCCGTTCTGCCGCGCCTAGGGCCATAACAGGCCTTGCTCCCTTGGGCGCTGCCGGCGGCAGTGGTTAAGACGCCAGTGGGCCAGCAGCGGCCTCATGTGGCCGAGCCATAGGGACATGTGTAGTGGGTGCGGAAGTGGCCCCTTGGCGCCTGCGAAGCTGGGGCGGAAGTGAAGCTAGAGAGCGGCTGCACACCCCTACCTGGCGCGCCAAATGTCGGAATCGAGGATTGACGTCGGCTGTGCTTCCCTGGCAATGGCTCCAGAAAAGTGTTGATCCTGCAATCTCTCGTGTTAGCTAGACGAATGCTTATGACAACTAACCTTCTCCTGCAACGGCACCAGAAGAATGCTGATAGCACTCCCCGGAAATGAAACTGGAAGAATGTTGTTGATGGCCCACCAGCGCGTGGGTTCACAGCAGTTTTCGAAGGAGTATTCGACCCAAATTTCTAGGTAAGCCAGTCAGGAGGTGAGAGTATACTCTCAAGTATTAGCAGCTGAATTTGTCAGATTCAACCACACCTGAAAGATTAGTATCTGCAAGCACAATAGTAACAGCAAAGTAGCGAGTAACGACAGTGTAACGAGCAATAGCAGTGGCAAGGAACAGCAGTAGTGACAGCAGTAGCAAGTAGCAACAGTAGCAAGCGACAGTAGTAGCAACAGTAGTAGCAGCAGCAGCAGAGCAAGACGAGTAACAGCAGTAGCAAAAGTAGTAGCAGCAACAGAGCAA
Source organism: Hordeum vulgare subsp. vulgare (assembly GCF_904849725.1). Lineage (NCBI taxonomy): Eukaryota > Viridiplantae > Streptophyta > Magnoliopsida > Poales > Poaceae > Hordeum > Hordeum vulgare. The sequence continues at coordinate 237,480,259 of NC_058523.1, forward strand.
AACAATTAACCACAGTAGAAACAGTAGGACAAACTCATAGGCAATGGGTCGGTGATTTGTTTGGATGATATTCATCATGCAACACCTATAACACGGAGAGATATGTGGCTAGCTCTAGCTCTCGTTCGTCAATGTGATGTAGGCATGCATTCCGTGTGTCGTCATACGTGCTTAGGGAAAAGAACTTGCATGACATCTATTGTATATCCCTCCCGTGGCAGCGGGGTCCAAAAGGAAACTACGGGATATTAAGGTTCTCCTTTTAATAAAGAACCGGACCAACCCATTAGCACTTGGTGAACACATGAACTCCTCAAACTATGATCATCATGGGGAGTGGTTCCGGTTATTGTCACTCCGGGGTTGCCGGATCATAACACATAGTAGGTAACTACAACTTGCAAGATCGGATCTAAAACACACATATATTGGTGACAACATAATAATTTCATATCTGAAATCATGGCACTCGGGCCCTATGACAATCATTAAGCATGGCAAAGTAGTAGCAACAACAAATCTCAGAACATAGTGGATACTAGGGATCAATCCCCATCAAAACTAACTCGATTACATGATAGATCTGATCCTACTCATCACCGCCCAGCGAGCCTACGAATAGATTACTCACGAACGACGAAGATCTTCATGGAATTGGAGAGGGAAGAAGGTTGATGATGACGATGGTGACGATGTCCCCTCTCCGGAGCCCAAGACGGACTCCAGATCTTCCCTCCAGATGAAGAACAGGAGGTGGCGGCGCCTCCGTATCGAAAACGCGACGAAAACTTTTTTTTTGGGACGAAAGACAACTTATAAAGATGGAGTTGGGGGCGGCAGGTGCCTGTGGGCCCCACAAGCCTGCCCACCACCACCAGGGGGTGGTGGCGGAGCAGGGGCTTGTGGCCCACTGGCCCACCCCCTGAGGTGGAACTTGGCGCAGATATTTTTGATATTTTCCAAAACTGCTCCCCGTAAATTTTCAGGACGTTTGGAGAACTTTGATTTCTGCACAAAATAACACCAAGGCAATTCTGCTAAAAACAGCGTCAGTCCAGGTTAGTTCCATTCAAATCATGCAAATTCTAGTCCAAAACAAGGGCAAAAGAGTTTGGAAAAGTAGATACGTTGGAGACGTATCAGGGACCCACAGACCCAAGGAAAGGTACGAACACTGGGTGCGCTCGCTCTCCTACCCTATTCAACCTCTCAACCTCAGAGCGACTCCATGGCGGCGCGGGCTACGACCACGAGTTGGAAACACATGACAAGTGAGTCGTACGACCGAGTGGTTGACTGTCGTCTGAGTGGATAGACTATACTTGTTTGACTGGAGAGAGTATACTTGTCCAAGTGGATAGTATGTTTGTATTTGTCTGGGCCCACCTCATGTGTGGACCCCATGCTATTACGGTACTTTGACCCTTCATAGGCCTACCCGTTTTTTGTATCCCCAAGCGTAGCCCCTGAGACTCTGAGTGATTGCTGTCAGTCAGTTGGAGTATATTGGACTTGAATGTTGTTGCTCGACCTGACCAGGCAGAACGTTTCTTTTTGTATTTCTCTTCCAATGGGGGCACGCTGAGTGCACCCAGTGGGTGTAGTCCCTGACCCTCTCTCGCACTAGATGAGTTTGGCACCTGGTTTAAGTCTTCTAGTGCTCCTCATGTTGAATGATTGTTGAATCTACCATATCATTTATGGACCAAGGTCGAGTCCCCGAGTGTATTTTTTAACTTAGGCGATACAAGCTCGCAGCTAAGCCCCTGAGTATGTATGATGTCCGTACTCAGCGTAGTTTTTAACTTAGGCGAAGTCAAGTTCGTAGCTAATTCTCCGAGTGTGGAAGATGTCTGCACTCGAAGTTGTTTTTAACTTAGGCGATACGGAGTCGCGGCTAAGTTCCCGACTATGGAGCATGTCTGTACTCAGAGTAGTTCTTAACTTAGGTGACACAGAGTCACAACTAAATTTCCAAGTGTGGAGCATGCCTGTACTCGAAGAACTTTTTAACTTAGCCGAATTCAAGTTCGGAACCTAACCCCCTAGTTTGGAGCTTGTCTGTACTTGGAGTAGTTATTATCTTAGGAGAAGTTAGGTTTGGAGCTAAGTTCCCAAGTGTAGAGCATGTCCGCACTCGTAGTTGTCTATAACTTAGGCCAAGTGAGGTTCACAGCTAAGCCCGCAAGTGTGGAGCATGTCCGTACCCAGAGTAGTTTTCACTTAGGCGAAGACAGGTTCGCAGCTAAGTCCTCGAGTATGGAGGATGTCCGTACCCGGAGTAGTTTTTAACTTGGGCGAAATCGGGTTCGTAGCTAAGCCCCTGAGTGTGGATCATGTCCGTAGGAGTAGTTTTTAACTTAGGCGAAGTCAAGTTCCAAGCTAAGTCCCCGAGTGTGGAGCATGTCCGCACTGAGAGTTGTTTATAACTTAGGCGATACAGAGTCGCGGCTAAGTACCCGAGTGTGGAGCATGTCCATACTCGGAGTAGTTTTTAACTTAGGGGAAGTCAGGTTCGCGGCTTAGCCCCCGAGTGTGGAGTATGTTCGTACTCGGAGTAGTTTTTAACTTAGGCGAAGTGAGGTTCGCGTCTAAGCCCCTGAGTGTGGAGCATGTCCGTACTGAGAGTAGTTTTTATTTAGGTGAAGTCAAGTTCACAACTAAGTTCCCAAGTGTGGAGCATGTCCGCACTCGGAGTTGTTTATAACATAGGCGAAGTCAGGTTCGCAGCTAAGCCCCCGAATGTGGAGCATGTCCGTACTCGGAGTAGTTTTTACTTAGGCAAAGTCAGCTTCGCAACTAAGTCCCCGAGTGTTGAGGATCTCCGTACTCGGAGTAGTTTTTAACTTAGGCGAAGTCAGGTTCGTAGCTAAGCCCCCGAGTGTGGAGCATGTCCATACTCGGAGTAGCTTTTAACTTAGGTGAAGTCAGGTTTGCAGCTAAATTCCAGAGTGTGGAGCATGTCCGCACTCACAGTTATTTACAACTTAGGCGATACAGAGTTGCAGCTAAGGTCCTGAGTGTGGAACATGTCCGTACTCGGAGTGGTTTATTACTTAGGCGAAGTTAGGTTCGCACATAAGTCCCCGAGTGTGGAGGATGTCCGTACTTGGCCTAGTTTTTAACTTAGGCGAGGTGAGGTTCACAGCTAAGCCCCCGAGTGTGGAGCATGTCCTACTACGAGTAGTTTTTAACTTAGGCAAAATCAGGTTGGGAGCTAAGCTGGTCACCCACTAGGGGTTGTGGTGTACATGTGTTCAAGTGAGCCATGGCTCACGGGCCGGCTGAGTGATGAAGACATGCCACATGGAGTGTCCATGCACGATGCATCTGTGTGACGAAGATGTGTCTAGCTAAATGGCAACGCGATGGGCGGTCGAGTGATGGAGACGCATCCAACCGAGTGGCAACGCACTTGGCGGCCTAGTGATGTAGGCACGTCCAGCAGAGTGGTGACACGCGGGGCGACCGTGTGACGAAGACGCACTCGGCAGAGTAACAACACGCGAGGCGGCCGAGGGATGGAGACACGTCCAACCGAGGGGCGACGCGCTGAGCGGTGAAGTGACGTAGGCGCGTCCAGCAGAGGGGCGACCCGCGGGGCGGCCATGTGATGAAGACGTGTTTGACAGAGTGACAGCGCGCGACACGTTGGGCGGCCAAATGAAGTAGGCGCGTCCAGCAGAGTGGGACGCGCGGGGTGGCCATGTGATGAATACATCCTCGACGGAGTGACGGCGGGCGAGGCGGCCGAGTGATGGAGATGCGTCCAACCGAGTGGCAACGTGCGAGGCGGTCAAGTGATGTAGGCACGTCCAGCAGAGTGGCGACGCGTGGGGCGGCCATGTGATGAAGACATGCTCGGTAGAGTGATGGCGCACGAGGCGACCGAGTGATGTAGACGTTCTCAGCGGAGTGACAACGCTCGAGGCGGTCGAGTGATGGAGACGCATCCAACCGACTGACGACGCATTGGGCGGCCATGTGATACATACGCGCTCGGCAGAGTGACGGCGTGCGGAGGCGGCCGTTTGATGGAGACACGTCCAACCAAGTGGTGACGCGTTGGGCGGTCATGTGATGAAGACGCGCTCGGCAAAGTGATAGTGCGTGAGGCGGCCGAGCGATGGAGATGCGTCCAACCGAGTGGCAACACGTTGGGCTTCCAATTGATGTAGGTGCGTCCAGCAGAGTGGTGACACGTGGGACGGCCATGTGATGAAGATGTGCTCGGCATAGTGACGGCGCACGAGGTGGCCGAGTGATGGAGACGCATCCAACCGAGTGGCAACTCACTGGGTGACTTTGTGATAAAGACGCGCTCGACAGAGTTATGGTGCGCAAGGAAACTGAGCGAGGGAGACGCGTCCAATTGAGGGGCGACACGCTGGGCGGCAAAGTGATGTAGGCTCGTCCAGCAGAATGGCGATGCACTCGATGGCCAAGTGATGAAGACGCGCTCAGCGGAGTGACAGCACGCACGGCGGCCGAGTGATGGAGACTCGTTCAACCTTGCGGCGACACGATGGACGGCCTATTGATGTACATGAGTCCAACAAAGTGTCTACATGGGGGGCGGCCATGTGATAAAGACTTGCTCGGCGGTGTGACGACGCGCGAGGTAGCCAAGTGATGGAGACGCGTCCAACCGAGTGGCATGCCCTGGGCGGCCATGTGACGAAGACGTTCTCGATAGAGTGACGGCGTCCGAGGAGGCCGTGTGATGAAGACCTGCTTGACACAGTGACGGCGCACAAGGCGGCCATGTGATCAATACGTAGTCGCCGGAGTGACAACATGATATGCGGCCCAGTGATGGAACCGACTGGCGACGCGTTGGGTGGCCATGTGACGAAGACGCGCTCGGCGGAGTGATGATGCACGAGGTGGCCGAGTGATGGAGACGCATCCAACTTAGTGGCGGCACTGGGCGGCCATGTGATGAAGATGCGCTCGACTGAGTGATGGCACGCGAGGTGGCCGAGCAATGGAGACGCGTCCAACCGAGTGGCGACACGCTGGGCGGCCAAGTTATGAAGATGTGCTCGGCGGAGTGACGGCGCGCGAGGCGGCCGAGTGACGGAGACACGTCCAACCGAGTGACGACGACCTGGGTGGCCAAGTGATGTAGGCGTATCCAGCAGAATGACGACACGCGGGGCGTCCGAGTGACCGTGTAACCTGTTTACGCAAAATAGCACAAGCCAACGTAAATATTTCTCAAAGTAATATGAGTTTGCTAAAATGATTTGTGTAAATAGCACCCATCTGCACTGGCTGGGTCTACGAGGTGATTGCTGGTTCAGAACGAGCAAGCGTCTAAAACAGTGAAGGATCCGACTAAACTCGTTTGAGTACTCGACCCAAATGAAGCGGAAGTGAAGTGTTCCGACATGAAAATAAACAACCGAGTGCAGAGTACACTCGGTGGTGTGGCCTCCGAGTGAACATCATGTGTAACTTGCTTACAATCGGTAATGATGTAATAACTATTTAAGACTGCAATATATGAAGAATGACTTAGCTGTCTGACGGAGCACGAGCGGCTGCGTGGCGAAGAAGCGCCTAGCAAAGTGACAGCGTGCCAGGCGACCAAGTGATGAAGACGTGCCTCACAGAGTAGCAATGGATGTAGAAGCGTCCGGCAGAGTGCTGACGCGCAGGGTGGTCGAGTGATATAAATGCGTCCAGTAGAGTGGCGACGCACGGGGCGACCAAGTGATGAAGACGCTCTTGATGGAGTGACGGAGCGTGAGACGGCCGAGTGATCAAGACGTGTCTCACCGAGTGGCACGGCGTGGGGTGGACGACTGATGCAGACGGGTCCGGCGTTGTGGCGGCGCACAGGGTGGCCGAGTGATGTATGCGCATCCAGCAGAGTAGCGAGACGCGGGGCGGCCATGTGATGAAGATGCGCTCGACGGAGTGACGGCGCGCGAGGCAGCCGAGTGTTGGAGACCTGTCCAGCCGAGTGGCGATGTGTTGGGCGGCTAAGTTATGTAGGTGCGTCCAACAGAGTGGCGGTGCCCGGGGCGGCCATGTGATGAAGACGCGCTCGATGGAGAGACAGGGCGCGAGGCGTCCAGGTGATGGAGACCCGTCCAGTCGAGTGGGGACGCGCTAGGCATCTGGATGTTTTAGTCCAACCGAGTGGCGACGCATTGGGCATCCAAGTGATGTAGGCGCATCCAGCAGAGTGGTGACATGCGGGGTGGCCATGTGATGAAGACGTGCTCGAGGGAGTGACAGGGAACGAGGCGGTCGAGTGATGGAGACACGTCCAACCGAGTGGTGACGCGCTGGGTGGCCAAGTGATGTAGGTGCGTCGAATAGAGTGGCGACGCACGGGACGACCATGTGATGAACACGCGCTCAGCGGAGTGACGGAACGCGAGGCGGCTGAGTGATGGATACGCGTCCAACCGAGTGGCGACGCGCTTTGCGGCCAAATGATGTAGGCGCATCCAGCAGAGTGACGACGCGCGCGGCGACCGAGCAATGGAGACGCTTCCAACCAAGTGGCGACACGCTGGGAGGCCAAGTGATGTAGGTGCATCTAGAAGACGGGCGACGCACGGGGAGGCCATGTGACGAAGACGTGCTCGCGGAGTGATGGCGGGCGAGGCGGCAGAGTGATGGAGACGCGTCCAACCGAGTGGCGACGTGTTGGGCGGCCAAGTTATGTAGGCGCGTCCAGCAGAGTGGCGATGCGCAGGGCGGCCAAGTGATGAAGACGTGCTTGGCGGAGTGACGACGTAATAGGCAGCCGAGTGATGAAGACGTGCTCAGCAAAGTGACAATGTGCAAGGCGGCCGAGTGATGGAGACGCGTCCAAATGAGTCGCGATGCGCTGGGCGGCCATGTGATGAAGACACGCTCGACAGAGTGATGGCGTGCGGAGGCGGCCGATTGATGGAGACGCGTCCCACCAAGTGATGACGCGTTGGGCGGCCATGTGATGAAGACGCGCTCGGCAGAGTGATGGTACGCGAGGCAGCCTAGCGATGCAGACGCGTCCAACCGAGTGGCGACACGCTCGGCTTCCAAGTGATGTAGGCCCGTCCAGCAGAGGGGAGACACACAGGGCGGCCATGTGATGAAGATGCGCTGGGCGGAGTGACGGCACGCGAGGCAGCCGAGTGATTGAGACGCGTCAAAGATTGTAGGAACGCGCTGGACGGCCAAGTGATGTACGTGCGTCCCGCGGAGTGGCGACGTGCGGGGCGACCATGTGATGAAGAGCTGCTCGACGGGGTGACGACATGCGAGGCGGCCAAGTGATGGAGACGCGTCCAATCGAGTGGCGACGCGCTGGGAGGCCATGTGATGAAGACTAGCTCGGCAGAGTAACGGCACGCGAGGCAGACGTGTGATGAAGAGCCGCTCGGCACAGTGACGGAGCGCGAGGCGGCCATGTGATGAATACTTGCTCGGCGGAGTGACAACACTCTAGGAGGTCAAGTGATATAGATGCGTCCAACCGAGTGGTGACGCGCTGGGCGGCCATGTCACGAAGATGCGCTCGGCGGTGTGATGGCGCGCGAGGTGGCTGAGTGATGGAGACGCATCCAACCGAGTGGCGACGCGATGGGGCGGTCATGTGATGAAGACGTGCTCGACCGAGTGACATTGCGTGAGGCAGCCGAGTGATGGAGACGTGCCCAACCAGGTGGCGACACACTGGGCGGCCAAGTCATGTAGGCGTGTCCAGTAGAGTGGCGATGTGCTGGGCGACCAAGTGATAAAGACGCGCTCGGCAGAGTGACGGCGGGGAGGCGGCCAAGTGATGTAGGCGCGTCCAGCAGAATTACGACACGCGGGGCGTCCGAGCGACCATGTAACCTGTGTACGAAAAATAGCAAAAGCCAATGTAAAAATTTCTCAAAGTAATATGAGTTTGCCCAAATGATTTGTGTAAATAACACCCATTTGAACCTGCTGGGTGTGCCAGGTGATTGCTGGTTCAGAACCAGCTAGAGTCTAAAAGAGTGAAGGATCCGAGTGAATTCGTTTGAGTATTGGACATGAAAATAAACAACCAAGTGAAGTTGTACACTCGGTGGTGTTGTCCCCCCAAGTGAACATCATGTTTGACTTACATTCGGTAATGCAGTAATAATTATTTAGTTGAATGGAATGTATGATGAATTACTTAGTAGTCTAACGGCGCACGAGCGGCTGTGTGGCGAAGCGCCCAGCAAAGTGAGGGCATGCAAGGCGACCAAGTGATGAAGACGTGCCTCACGGAATAGAGACGCGTGGAGAAACCAAGTGATGAAGGTGTGTCTCGCCGAGTGGCGACACGCGGGGCGGACGGGTGATGAAGATGTGCCTCACGGAGGAGCAACGCGCGTGGCAGCCGACGGATGCAGACGCGTCCGGCGGAGTGGCAACGCATAGGACTGTCAAGTGATGTAGGCGCGTCCAGCAGAGTGGCGACGCGTGGGGAGGCCTTGTGATGAAGACGCGCTCGACGGAGTGACGGAGCGCGACGCGAACAGGTGATGAAGATGTGTCTCACCGAGTGGCGACGCGTGGTGCGGACGGCTGATGCAGACGTGTCCAGCAGAGTGGCGGCCCACAAGACGTCCGAGTGATGTAGGCGCGTCCAGTAGAGTGGCGGCCCGCGGGACGACAATTTGATGAAGACGCGCTCGGTAGAATGACGGCGCGCGAGGCGGCCGAGTGTTGGAGATGAGTCCAACCGAGTGGCTACGTGCTGGGCGGCGAAATGATTTAGGCGCATCCAACATAGTGGTGGCACACGGTACGGCCATGTGATGAAGTCCCGCTCGACAGAGAGACAACACGCGAGGCGGCCGGGTGATGCAGACCCGTCGAGCCGAGTGGCGACGCGCTAGGCATATGGATGTTTTAGTAGCAATTATGGACGTTTAGTTGTACATGTGACCGCTAGCAAAGTGAAATCGACGTTGTAAAAGTGACTCGTTTCCACCATCGGCGCAGACATCCCATGACAGGACACGTAGACCCTCTGTTGTCGTTGAGGGGATACGACCGTAGCCGAGTCATGCTGCCGGCGGGTGGAACCGCCGGGGGCGTCGAGGCGCACCACACCTATGTCTCCCATGCGGAGGTTCCTCCATGCATGTGAAACCGATTGTGTTTACTCCACACATGGCTCGGGGCATAGCTAGGTTGTCCATGGATGTAAAACTGAAGGTGTTAATAACTACTCCCTCCGTTCCAAAATATAAGACCTTTTAGAGATTTCATTAGAAGACTACATATGGAGTAAAATGAGTGAATCCATACTCTAAAATATGTCTATGTACATCCGTATGTAGTTTATAGTGCAATCTCTAAAAGGTCTTATATTTAGGAACGGAGGGAGTAGTTACTCTATGCATGGAAAAGTGAAGGAATTATGTCTATGCATGACGTAGGGTATAGCTAGTTAGTCCATGGATGCACAACCGAAAGTGTTAATGGCTAGTTACTTCATGCATGAAAAATTGAAGGAATTAAGTCCATGGATGACATGGGGTATAGTTGCTGATTCGACACATGAAAAATTGGAAATGTTAGGTATAATGCATGGACCTGATTGCTTGAAGTGTCATGCATTGGTTGTAGGCGACACGGACGAGGCTGGAGACGATGGACGGTGCCAGCGCTTATGCACCGGGGCACGACGTTAGTGACACTGACAAGGACGCACGGGTCGGTCGACTGACCAAGACGCGTCCGGTTGAGCGACAGCGCACGGGGCAGCCGAATGATGAAGGCCCTCTTGTTGAGCGACGACGCACGGGGCGGCCGACTGGTGAACATGAGTCAGGCGGAGTGGCGACGCGCAGGGCGGCCGACTGATGCAGACATGTCCAGCAGAGTGATGACGCACGGGGCGGTCGAGTGACTGCATGTTGGTCATCTATACGCAAATTTGATTTGAGTGTCCTCGTGTGAGTGGCTCGAATGGAATGTCTGTCCGAGTAACAGTTGTCTGAAGACGATAACAGACGAGTGATCCTGCAAGTTAGTAGCAAGCGTAGCTACAAATATTTTTGGGTGGACAAGTGTCCTGCACGGATGCTAATTTATAGGGGATAGTAACCACAGATGGTTATGTGTGCATGCATGAGAAGAATGTGGCGAAAGTTTTGGATGCAGTAATTAGGGAACCGATGCGAGAAATTCTCACCTTATGAACCGCTTAATGAGGCCATTTACTTAACGTAACAGTCAGGTCATTAAGAGGCCCACATCCCTTGTGTTTCTTTTTCCTGCATGCACTCGATCAAGGATGGGAGTCACTAGTTAGCGTGCGCTTCTTCCGGAGCCTCCCAGAGAGGAATCTCGTGCGCAGCCACTTGGCGCGTTTTCAGCCGCCACCACGTGTCACGCTCTGAGCGCTTCCTCGGGATTTCGGTTTTTTTATTTTTTTCGCACATGTTTTCGGCTTTTTGGATTGATTTTTTTTGGTGTTTCAGTTTTTCACTGGTCATTCTTAGTTTTTTGACGAAAAAGTTCATTTTTCTGGAAGAAAACATGTTTTTTGAACAAAATAATCAAGAGAGGCACGGTTTTTCTTTCACGAGAGGCATGTTTTTGCCTCCGCGAGAGGCACGGTTGTGCCTCTCGGAAATGCAAAAACATGTTTTCTGTTTTTTGGGCGAGAGACACGGTTTTGCTCCCGCGAGTGGCACGACCGTGCCTCTCGGAAAGGGAAAAACGCGTTTTCTGTTTTTTTTGTATGTGTCACATCCCTAACCCTTAAGCAAGTTAGTCTTGTGCTCATGTCTTCTTTGCATTTGCATCTAATAATTCTCCAATCAAGAACAAGAAAGTGGCAAAGGAAAAACTCAAAAACCCTAGCCACTACTTTAAATAAAGAAAATCTAAAACTAGTTGAAATCAATGAACCCAAAATGGCCTCAAGAAATGTTCAAACTTTCTGATAAATCATGAAAGTAAATGAGCATTGAAGAAAACTATTTTCTTCACACTTTAAGCATTTTAAATTAATGCAAAAGCCACTGGTTTCAAACTTTAAATTTGAAATCAGAAACTATAAATTTTCAACAATGTTGAAAACTTTGGAAATGGTTGAGAATATTATAACAAATATTCAGGTGTGTTTAAATTAGTTTTTACAACCTTTTTGGAGCTGAAATAAATAGCAAATCAATGTCAAAAATTAAAACAGAAATAAAATAGAAGGAAATGGAAAAAGGGTTACCTGTCGCCTAGCCTGGCCCGGCCCATCTCCCCGAGTCGTCCCCTCCCTCGCGCCAATAGGAGCAGGAGGTGGCCGCCACCTTCTCCGGCGCGGCCACGCACCTGTGCGCCTGCCTGGCCGCCGCCTCGCGCTGGCAAGGCCGGGGATAAGCTCCCCGAGGCCTCCTCTATCCATTCCCAGCGTCGGTTCCTTCCCTTCCTCTCGGATCTCTCCTCCCCCTCCTGCCGCCATTGGAGCCGAGCAAAGCTCGAGCTGCCCGTGCCCCTAGCCTTAGACTCCTCTTGCTGAGCATGCCGTTAGCTCCGCCTCGTCGAGCCGGTCCTCTCTGCAAAAGCCGAAGCTTCCCCGAGCTCTGTATCGCCCCCAACGCCATCGTCTTCCACCTCCGGCTCCCGGACCTCTCCCGTTGATTCGCTCCCTTCGGCGCACCCCTGAGCCCCTCAGCAACACCATCGGAACCGCCGTGAGCTCGTCATCGTTTCCCCTCTCGCCCCACGCTCTTCCGTGCATCGTAGCCCCATTCCCCACCAAGGCCGAGAGCTCCTCGCCGCCGGTCATGTCGTCGTCATCGCTGTGGTGTCTGATCCACGCGCTCGAGCTAGGGTTCGAGCTCCTGGAGCCTCCAGGAGTGTCATGAGCGCCTCAGCTGTCCTCCCCGTGCCCCAGAGCCATCAACTGCGGGAGGCGAGCTTCGGCCGCCGCTTCGGCTCGTCGCCGGCGCCTCTCCCGGCGACCCTAGCCTCCCCTGATGCCCCTGCCAGATCGGCTACTTCGCCAGCGTTCCGTAGCTGCAAACCGCGTTCGAATTGGTGCTGTGCAGCGCCGTTTAGGTCGTCTCCGGCGAGCCCTCCGCTGCGGGCTTGGTCGCCGGCGACCACCCTCCGGTGGGGGCCGACGTGGCAAAGCTAATCCAACAGATTAGGAGCTTAATCTCTCGCTGACAGTGGGCCCAAGGCCAAGTCAACGCGGTTAAGGGACTGGTCAGCGCGGGATTAGTCCCAGAGAGGCTGACCAGTGGGTCCCCCCTGTCAGGTTTGACCTGAACAGGTCGGCTGACCTGCTGACGTCAGTCTGATGCAATAAAGAGAATTTCCAGTATAGAAATAATGCCAGGAAATTGCTAAAACTTGTAAAAATCATAGAAATTAATCTGTAACTCCAATGAAAATAATTTATATATGAAAAAGTATCAGAAAAATTCAAGGATTCTGATTATGCCATTTTCAACCATGTTTGAAAAAGTTACAGAACCCTAAAATGTGGAATAAGGAATAAATCAATTCTTATAATTACTTTTTAAATGGAATTTGGAAAATATTCAAATTTCAATATGAATGCCATGATCACACACTGTCCTACTTACAAATCAGTACCCTAACATGATATCTCATGCATGTTAACATCAAGTTGATTTGAGCATCAGGTAGAATCAATTAAATCGGTATTCGAGAATACCCGTTTGAATTGATATTCGAATGTGATTCAAATCAACTCTAAACCTAATACATATTGATTATAATAACTTATCACCTTGCATTCTCATGCCATGCTCATGCATCATTTTGATTGCATATGGTTGTTATTGAATGTTGCCATTCATTTCGGTAGGCTCCGCACCCCCGGATTCCACCGAATATCCGTCTGACGGATATCGTTCCTCCTCTGAGCAACAAGGCAAGCAACCCTTTTGATCATTCTGATAATTCCCATGTTCTTGCTCCTGCACTTATTTATTGCATTAGGATCAAATGCTACAACTGCTTTTGCCACGTTAGTTGAACCCACTTCCTTTGCATGACCTAACCTTGTCACAGTAAATAGCCGAACCTTGCAACCTAGCATACCTGGTAGTTGCTTGAGCTATGATGTGCCTTATCCTGCTATGCATGCTATGCTTAGAGTTGTGTATGGTCTGTCATCTGGGAGATGAACGGAATTGTGGAAGGTGTTCGATGAGCAAAGTTTGTGTGTTGAACTTGATTTGGTAAAGGTACCGGTGAAAGGCTGTGTAGGAGTACATGGCGGGTTGTTTCATTGGAACCATCCTTAGGAACTGAGTTAATCCAAGACTAGATACTACCACATGCTGGGCCCTGAAATATGACCCCGCTCGGCCTATTAATCGCGTAGTACTCGGTCCAGGAGTTGCAAGTAGTTTCTGGTGTTTATAGTAATGCTGGAGGCCGTGCATGGTGCTGACCTGAGAGGTGGGCCGTGATGCGGTAGGCAGTGGCACGGTGTACCAAGTGGCACCCGCATGGTGGGCTTGGGAACCCTGCGCACATCGTTTGAGGCCGTGGCGGAAACCTCGGCCGGACTTCCGTACGAGTCACTCTCAGATAGGCGATAAACCTGGACTAGGTACTAGTGTGGTTAATGGTCGTGGCCGACTCCCTCGCTGGGCTTCCGCTTGAAGGTTGCCGAGGTGCATGACGTGCACATGGCGATAAGTGGCGAGAGCGTGTGTGACGAAGTACACCCCTGCAGGGTTATGATCTATTCGAATAGCCGTGTCCGTGGATATGGACTACTTGGAGACATATGTTGTTCATAGATAACTTCAATGGCTACTCATAAAATTGCCAAGATAAGCGTGAGTGTCGTGGACGGCATTTCCGTACGGAGACGGAATGATTCCACGATAGTGTATTGTTGTGGTGTTAGTGGACTCGTGTGCGAGAAATCAAGTTGTCAAAATTATTTAAAAATGCAAGTTGTCTAGCCACGAGTCAGATGCTGGCTTTCCGCATGAAACCCCACAATACCTTTTGTTACCTTGCATGAGTAGTTAGTTATCCTAAAGTCTTGCTGAGTACCTTCGTACTCATGTTTGCTTAATACATGTTGGAGAGGTTGCTAATGACCCTAATGGAGGGTTCTTCGTAGACATCGACGACGATGAGTAGCTGGTGTCCCAGCTACGATCTAGCCCTACGTTGGATCTGTAGTATAGTCAGGCCATGTGCCTTCTAGTTGCCCTGTCTGTACTCAGACAGTTTAAACTCTTCCGCTGGCTTGTAACTGAATGACTGCTATTATGGGTCGTGAGACCCTTAATGTGTAATATTATGTGTGTGGCTCTTCCGAGCCTCTTAAATAAAGGTTGTATGTTTATGATTATGTTGTGATGCCATCGATGTATCTATACATATCGGTATGCCATGCATACGTGTGTCGTACTTGATATGTATGGGGTTCGATTACCTAGTCGTGAACTTTAGTAGCACTCCTTACAAGGAAATGCCCCTTTGTGATCCAATGAACCTTGGTAGTTCGCTACTGCTCCGGACACATTGGTTGACCGGCATGTGTCCTTCTTAGCTGCTGTGTCTGTCCCCTTTGGGGAAATGTCACGCAATGTAATGGAGTCCTTGTAGCTTGCTACGACTCGTCTACACTCGCTGGTGACCGACACCTGCTTTGTTGGGTCATGTATGCCTGTCCTTGTGCGGTACTGCCGCTTTGGTTTATGACTAGACATGTCGATCCGGGTTCTTTGACATTGGAATGCTAGCGACACTATTGCATACGTGAGTTAAAAGACGCAAACGGTCCCGGCTAAGGTAAGGCTGCAGCCGAGGAGTTAACCGTGCGTGAGACCGCAAAGGGATGCTATGTGTTACAGGCTAGATTCCTATGGCTTAGGATCGGGGTCCCGACAGCGTTGGTATCAGAGCCTGACTGACTGTAGGATTACTAAGCCAAACTGGTCGAAGTTGAGTCTAGAATTGCTTTAGTTATATATAAGGGAATTGTTTCTGGAAGGGAACGTAAGGCTCTTGTTCTCTTCTCAAGTTATTCTATTCTGGTCATCCTCGTCTTTTCTGTGGGAATTAAGGACTAGGTTACTCATCTTCTCCTAGGCTCGTGTTTCTGATCGGTAGATTATAGGACTATGGGTTAAGAGATATGTGGTTTTTGTCATTCCTAGGAAAAGGAAGTAGGTTTGATGATCAGAGAGTTGAACTTGATAGTTGAGTGGTTATGCTATTCCATTTTTGGGTTGTCTCAAAATTTGTTTTTGAGCATTTACAGCCGTTATGCTGCCCAATTTTTCATTCGGAGCTCTAATGCTTTTGCATTACTCTCTATTTACAGATGTCTGGCCGCCCTTCTCGTCAGGTGGTACGTCTGACCAGGTGCATTGATGTGCCGGGTCATACGGCCATGCTGGTCAGGGTGATGTCGGTGTGCAGTTACCGCTGGTACCCCGAGTACACAGTAGAGGAACAGTACCGAGACTTCAACCAGAGCCAGTACATCTGCACTGTTAAGGTATTTCCAGACTACCCTGGAGCTGAGGAGCCAATCCATTGGTCCTATGGGTTGGGAGTCACTGTTGACATGGCAGTACAAGATGCTGCCTATTCAATGCTGACTATTATGAGAGCGAGACATGCACTGCTGCAGAATTCAGAGTTCTGCTATGTTCCGGCCTCTCAGCCTGGTGAAGAGGGATACCTCAGTGGAGTCTATTTTGATTCTTCTATGGAGGATCCACTACTGCAGTCCACTGTTGAGATGCTAGAGAACAGAGACAGGGATGCTCGTGCTCTCCTATGGAGCTTTATGCTACCCGTGCCCGTCTGTGGACAGCTTTGACGCAGCTGGCACCGGTAGTCCAGACAGGGTATGGAGAGATGGAGATGCTGAACCCTGTTAGGACCCATCTTCCGGCCCACGTTGACTGGCCAGCTATAGGAGGAGTCACACCTCTTCGGGGACCCCTCTTACCACCAGTCAGGGGACCAAGGCCACATCCGTGTCCTTATGAATCCCAGGGATCTCAGGCTAGAGTGTTTCCTGATCCGCAGGTTGAGCTTCCAGGTCATGGAGGTAATCTCTATGAGATGTTCTATGCGGATGCCTGAGCTGTGAGCGGAAGGACAGTATGGTAGTAGCCATACGTTCACAGTCCTGCATGACTTGTGAAGTATGTCTGTAATGTGAAATGAATTCCGAAGGCCTAGATAAATAATGTATAGGAAGCTTGTAAGCCTCTGATGAGTAGTTTCATAATTTCAGTAGTTTGCTCTTTGAGTAAGTTTGTACTGAACTATGTAAGGGTGGGTATGAACCATGGTGTATATATAGCAGTTGCTTGTTACCATGTTGTTCGGATATTCATTTCTGCATTCCGTGTGTTTAGTACATTCTTAATCCATGGCTAGTATTGATATGATGTTGGTCTAAGCTATGAGTTTGTTTGTCAGGATGGTGTTCACCAGGTTGAACCGTGCCCCTGCTCATGAGCAAGGCGAGGGTAGTCAAGCGTCGCAGGAAGACCTGCCTCACCCACCTTCTCTGGTGGAAGTGATGCTTGAGGCAGAAAGAAACAAAAGGGAGACCAATCGACTACTAGAGCGTATTGAGCAGAATACGGCTCGACAGCCTAGGAATGCCGTAGTGTCCCTCAATGACTTTGTGAAGCCGAATCCTCCAAAGTTTCATCATTCCGTCGATCCCCTCGACGCTGATGACTGGCTGTGCAGCATTTCACGCAAGATTCGGTCTGGGAATGTGTCTGAGGCCGACAAGGTGACCTTTGCGGCGTATTTCCTGGAAGGACCCGCCAATCTGTGGTGGGAGAATTTTGAAGCTATGCGTCCTGCTGAACCAGTGGCCACATGGGCAGACTTCAGTGCCGCTTTTCGTCTGCACCATATCCCAGAGGGCCTGATGGACAGAAAGAGAGAGGAGTTCTGTGCCTTCACTCAGGGCAAGTTGTCTGTGGATGCCTATAGCCGCGAGTTCGGTAACCTCGCCCGCTATGCAACAGAGGAGGTGTCTACCGACGCCAAGAAGCAAGCAAGATTCCGTAAGGGACTGAGCCCTGAGTTGCGTCGTGATCTTTGCCTCCATGAGTGTGCAAGCTTTCAAGCCCTGGTCAACAAAGCGATCAGTGCCGAGACTAGTCATACTGACTTCGAAGCCACAAGGAAGCACTCCCGTGACTTTGGCTCATCTTCTGGTTCCGCGTTTCCAAAACGCAGGCTGTGGGTTCCAAACAGTTCTCTGCCACCAAGATACACTCCGAGGCCATCCTACGTGGCGCCTCAGACGAATCAGGCCAACCCTCCAGCAAAAGCTTATGGTGGTCCAGCTAGCAATGCTGCACCACGTGCCAACCAGGTGATATGCTACAAGTGTGGAGAACCAGGGCACTATTCCCGTGAGTGTCCTCAGAATGTGGGTGCCAAGCAACCCGGAAAGTCCGTCGGGCAGGCCAAGTCGGGCAAAGCTTATTATGTGAAGCCAACCCCTGCACGTGGCCGTGTGAACTATGTGTCAGCAGAAGAAGCTGCAGAGGATCCCGACGTCATGCTGGGTACGCTTCTTGTTAATCATCACCCAGCGTCTGTTCTCTTTGACACTGGGTCTTCTCATTCCTTCATTTCAGAAAGTTATGCACAGTTGCATAACATGTCTTTTTGTGATATGCCAATCCCATTGGTTGTCCAAACCCCTGGTAGTAAATGGCAAACCTCTAGGATAACCTATGACAATGAGATTCTAGTAGACAGGCTAGTTTTTCTATCCTCCTTGATAGCCTTAAAATCTTCGGATATTAATATCATCTTGGGCATGGACTGGATGTCAGCTCACTATGCCAAGATTGATACTCATTCTAGAAATGTCCAGCTTACCCATCCCTCGGGTGAGATAGTAACTGTCTCTACTCGAGTTGCCAAATGCCAACTCTATTCCCTAAATGCCAACCCTCTTCCGGAACTTGAAGACATTCCGGTAGTCCGTGACTTCCCGGATGTTTTTCCAGAGGAACTGCCAGGAATTCCACTTGACAGAGATGTAGAGTTTGTAATAGATCTTGTTCCGGGAACTGTTCCAATAGCCAGAACACCAAATAAGATGGCACCCCTGGAGCTAGCCGAACTTAAGAAGCAACTAGATGAGGCCTTGAACAAGGGTTTCATTCGTCCTAGATCTTCTCCTTGGGCTTGTCCCGTCCTCTTCGTCAAGAATAAAGACGAAACGGATCGGATGGTTGTAGATTATCGACCAGTTAATCTGGCCACCATAAAGAAGAAGTATCCGCTCCCCAGGATCAACGATCTGTACGATCAGCTCGCTGGATCCTCAGTCTTCTCCAAAATGGATTTGAGGTTGGGATACCATAAAATCAAGATTAAGAACGGGGACATTCCAAAAACGGCTTTTTTTTACTCGTTATGGCCAATATGAGTACACCGTTATGTCCTTCGGTTTAACCAATGCCCCAGCCACCTTCTCTCGACTGATGAACTCAATCTTCATGGAGTACTTGGATAAATTCGTCGTGGTATACCTCGATGATATTCTCATCTACTCGAAGAATGAACAAGAACATGCCGAGCATCTAAGGCTGGTATTGATGAAACTTTGAGAGCATCGCCTTTATGCCAAATTTTCAAAATGTGAATTCTGGTTACCAGAAGTGACCTATCTAGGCCACGTAATCTCTGGTAAGGGTATTGGTGTCAATCCCGAGAGAGTTCAAGCTGTCCTTGATTGGACTCAACCTGAATAGGTTAAGCAAGTTAGGAGTTTTCTTGGTCTAGCGAGCTATTGTCGCCGCTTCGTCGAGAATTTCTCCAAGGTTGCAAAGCCTCTAACTGAACTCCTCAAGAAGGATAAAAAGTTCGAGTGGACACCACAGTGTGAGCATAGTTTTCAGGAACTGAAAAGACGCCTGACTTCCGCACCTGTGTTGCTACCACCAGATTTTTCAAAGGACTTTGTTATCTACTGCGACGCCTCGCGACAAGGATTAGGTTGCATTCTCATGCAAGATCGTCATGTGATCGCATACGCATCTCGACAGTTGCGTCCACATGAGGATAATTATCCCACACATGACCTTGAGCTTGCAGCTGTGGTCCATGCACTAAAAACCTGGCGACATTACCTTCTGGGTAATCGTTGCGAAATATTCACTGATCACCAAAGTCTGAAATATATCTTTACCCAGCCGGATTTGAATCTCAGGCAAAGACGGTGGGTTGAGTTGATCTCGGATTACGACTTAGGGATAACTTACAGCCCGGGGACGGCCAATGTTATGGCCGATGCACTAAGTCGTAAATCTTATTGTAACAATTTGATTCTACAACAAGGTCAACCACCTCTCCATGAGGACTTTCGGAAGCTGAATCTTCATATTGTTCCTCAAGGATTCCTTTCTACCCTGGTGGCGAAGCCTACTCTTAAGGATCAAATTATAGCTGGCCAAAAGCGTGACAAGGGTATATCACGGATCAAGGAGAATATTTTTAGCGGAAACGCTAAAGAATTTTCCATGAACGATCAAGGTGTTGTGTTCTTCCAGAATTGATTAGTGGTTCCTCAGAACCCACATCTAAGGCAGTTAATCCTTAAGGAGGCTCATGATTCTCCTCTCACCATTCATCCCGGTAGTACTACGATGTATCAGGACCTACGCCAGAGGTTCTGGTGGACTAGGATGAAGAGAGAAATTGCTGAGTTCGTTGCTAACTGCGACGTTTCTCGTAGAGTTAAGGCAGAACATCAAAGGCCTGCTGGCACCCTTCAACCTCTAGCTATTCCTGAATGGAAATGGGATAAAGTTAGCATGGATTTCATTACCGGATTTCCCAAGACCAAGAAAGGAAATAATGCTATCTTTGTGGTCATTGACCGTCTTTCCAAAGTCGCTCATTTTCTTCCTGTTCGTGAGAGTATAACAGCTAGCCAGCTAGCAGAATTATATATCTCTCGAATAGTGTCTCTTCATGGTGTTCCCCTGGAGATTAACTCGGACCGTGGAAGTATCTTTACTTCTCGCTTCTGGGAAAGTTTTCAGAATGCCATGGGGACTCACCTATCTTTTAGCACTGCTTTCCATCCCCAATCAAGTGGTCAAGTAGAAAGAGTGAATCAAATCCTAGAAGATCTGCTCCGAGCTTGTGTTATATCGTTCGGTATGAATTGGGAAAAGTGCCTTCCATTCGCCGAATTCGCTTATAACAATAGTTACCAATCAAGCTTGGGCAAAGCCCCTTTGGAAGTTCTCTATGGACGAAGATGTCGAACACCTCTAAATTGGTCAGAAACCGGAGAGAGGCAACTCTTTGGCCCGGATATG
Organism: Hordeum vulgare subsp. vulgare; assembly: GCF_904849725.1. Classification (NCBI taxonomy): domain Eukaryota; kingdom Viridiplantae; phylum Streptophyta; class Magnoliopsida; order Poales; family Poaceae; genus Hordeum; species Hordeum vulgare. Next base: position 237,500,565 of record NC_058523.1, read on the forward strand.
ATCCAGGATGCAGAAGAGCAGGTTCGCATTATTCGTGAAAAGTTGAAAACAGCCCAGTCTCGTCAAAAGAGCCAATATGATCGTCATCATAAGGCTGTGACCTTTGAAGTTGACGAGAAGGCTTACCTTCGGGTTACACCTTTGAAGGGTACCCATCGATTCGGTATCAAGGGAAAATTGGCTCCTCGTTACATTGGTCCTTTTCGCATTCTTGCCAAACGAGGAGAAGTTGCCTACCAGTTGTAACTTCCTCCGCATCTTTCCAAGGTTCATGATGTTTTCCACGTCTCGCAACTCAGGCGTTGCTTTTCGGATCCTATCCGTGAAGTGGACCACGAAACGCTTGATCTCCAAGATAACCTTTCATACCGAGAATACCCCGTGCATATTCTTGATCAAGCTGAGCGTACCACTCGACGTCGAAACCTCAAGTTTCTTAAAGTCCAATGGTCAAATCATTCCGAAAAGGAGGCAACTTGGGAAAGAGAGGATCGTCTCCGACTTGAGTATCCTGCGTTATTCCCGACGACTTCTAAATCTCGGGACGATATTCTCTTGAGTGGGGGTGAGTTGTCACATCCCTAACCCTTAAGCAAGTTAGTCTTGTGCTCATGTCTTCTTTGCATTTGCATCTAATAATTCTCCAATCAAGAACAAGAAAGTGGCAAAGGAAAAACTCAAAAACCCTAGCCACTACTTTAAATAAAGAAAATCTCAAACTAGTTGAAATCAATGAACCCAAAATGGCCTCAAGAAATGTTCAAACTTTCTGATAAATCATGAAAGTAAATGAGCATTGGAGAAAACTATTTTCTTGACATTTTAAGCATTTTAAATTAATGCAAAAGCCACTGGTTTCAAACTTTAAATTTGAAATCAGAAACTATAAATTTTCAAAAATGTTGAAAACTTTGGAAATGGTTGAGAATATTATAACAAATATTCAGGTGTGTTTAAATTAGTTTTTACAACCTTTTTGGAGCTGAAATAAATAGCAAATCAATGTCAGAAATTAAAACAGATGGAAATGGAAAAAGGGTTACCTGTCGCCTAGCCTGGCCCGGCCCATCTTCCCGAGTCGTCCCCTCCCTCGCGCTAGTAGGAGCAGGAGGTGGCCGCCGCCTTCTCCGGCGCGGCCACGCACCTGTGCGCCTGCCTGGCCGCCGCCTCGCGCTGGCAAGGCCGGGGATAAGCTCCCCGAAGCCTCCTCTATCCATTCCCAGCGTCGGTTCCTTCCCTTCCTCTCGCATCTCTCCTCCCCCTCCTGCCGCCATTGGAGCCGAGCAAAGCTCGAGCTGCCCGTGCCCCTAGCCTTAGCCTCCTCTTGCTGAGCACGCCGTTAGCTCCGCCTCGTCGAGCCGGTCCTCTCTGCAAAAGCCTAAGCTTCCCCGAGCTCTGCATCGCCCCCAACGCCATCGTCTTCCACTTCCGGCCGCCGGACCTCTCCCGTCGATTCGCTCCCTCTGGCGCACCCCCGAGCCCCTCAGCAACACCATCGGAACCGCCGTGAGCTCGTCATCGTTTCCCCTCTCGCCCCACGCTCTTCCGTGCATCGTAGCCCCGTTCCCCACCAAGGCCGAGAGCTCCTTGCCGCCGGTCATGTCGCCGGCGTCGCTGTGGTGTCTGATCCACGCGCTCGAGCTAGGGTTCGAGCTCCTGGAGCCTCCAGGAGTGTGATGAGCGCCTCAGCTGTCCTCCCCGTGCCCTAGAGCTATCAACTGCGGGAGGCCGAGCTTCGGCCGCCGCTTTGGCTCGTCGCCGGTGCCTCTCCCGGCGACCCTAGCCTCCCCTGATGCCCCTGCCAGATCGGCTACTTCGCCAGCGTTCCTAGCTGCAAACCGCGTTCGAATTGGTGCTGTGCAGCGCCGTTTAGGTCGTCTCCGGCGAGCCCTCCGCCGCGGGCTTGGTCGCCGGCGACCACTCTCCGGTGGGGGCGGACGTGGCAAAGCTAATCCAACAGATTAGGAGCTTAATCTCTCGCTGACAATGGGCCCAAGACCAAGTCAACGCAGTTAAGGGACTGGTCAGCACGGGATTAGTCCCAGAGAGGCTGACCAGTGGGTCCCCCCTGTCAGGTTTGACCTGAACAGGTCGGCTGACCTGCTGACGTCAATCTGATGCAATAAAGAGAATTTCCAGTATAAAAATAATTCCAGGAAATTGCTAAAACTTGTAAAAATCATAGAAATTAATCTCTAACTCCAATGAAAATAATTTATATATGAAAAAGTATCAGAAAAATTCAAGGATTCTGAATATGCCATTTTCAACCATGTTTTAAAAAGTTACAGAACCCTAAAATGTGGAATAAGGAATAAATCAATTCTTATAATTACTTTTTAAATGGAATTTGGAAAATATTCAAATTTCAATATGAATGCCATGATCACACACTGTCCTACTTACAAATCAGTACCCTAACATGATATCTCATGCATGTTAACATCAAGTTGATCTGAGCATCAGGTAGAATCAATTAAATCGGTATTCGAGAATACCCGTTTGAATTGATATTCGAATGTGATTCAAATCAACTCTAAACCTAATACATATTGATTATAATAACTTATCACCTTGCATTCTCATGCCATGCTCATGCATCATTTTGATTGCATATGATTGTTATTGAATGTTGCCATTCATTTCGGTAGGCTCCGCACCCCCGCATTCCACCGAATATCCGTCTGACGGATATTGTTCCTCCTCTGAGCAACAAGGCAAGCAACCCTTTTGATCATTCCGATAATTCCCATGTTCTTGCTCCTGCACTTATTTATTGCATTAGGATCAAATGCTACAACTGCTTTTGCCACGTTAGTTGAACCCACTTCCTTTGCATGACCTAACCTTGTCACAGTAAATAGCCGAACCTTGCAACCTAGCATACCTGGTAGTTGCTTGAGCTATGATGTGCCTTATCCTGCTATGCATGCTATGCTTAGAGTTGTGTATGGTCTGTCATCTGGGAGATGAACAGAATTGTGGAAGGTGTCCGGTGAGCAAAGTTTGTGTGTTGAACTTGATTTGGTAAAGGTACCGGTGAAAGGCTGTGTAGGAGTACATGGCGGGTTGTTTCATTGGAACCGTCCTTAGGAACTGAGTTAATCCAAGACTAGATACTACCACATGCTGGGCCCTGAAATATGACCCCGCTCGGCCTATTAATCGCGTAGTACTCGGTCCAGGAGTTGCAAGTAGTTTCTGGTGTTTATAGTAATGCTGGAGGCCGTGCATGGTGCTGACCTGAGAGGTGGGCCGTGATGCGGTAGGCAGTGGCACGGTGTACCAAGTGGCACCCGGATGGTGGGCTTGGGAACCCTGCGCACATCGTTTCAGGCCGTGGCGGAAACCTCGGCCGGACTTCCGTACGGGTCACTCTCAGATAGGCGATAAACCTGGACTAGGTACTAGTGTGGTTAACGGTCGTGGCCGACTCCCTCGCTGGGCTTCCGCTTGAAAGTTGCCGAGGTGCATGTCGTGCACATGGCGATAAGTGGCGAGAGCGTGTGTGACGAAGTACACCCCTGCAGGGTTATGATCTATTCGAATAGCCGCGTCCGCGGATATGGACTACTTGGAGACATATGTTGTTCATAGATAACTTCAATGGCTACTCATAAAATTGCCAAGATAAGCGTGAGTGTCGTGGACGGCATTTCCGTACGGAGACGGAATGATTCCACGATAGTGTATTGTTGTGGTGTTAGTGGACTCGTGTGTGAGAAATCAAGTTGTCAAAATTATTTAAAAATGCAAGTTGTCTAGCCACGAGTCAAGTGCTGGCTTTCCGCATGAAACCCCACAATACCTTTTGATACCTTGCATGAGTAGTTAGTTATCCTAAAGTCTTGCTGAGTACCTTCGTACTCATGTTTGCTTAATACATGTTGCAGAGGTTGCTAATGACCCTAATGGAGGGTTCTTCGTAGACATCGACGACGACGAGTAGCTGGTGTCCCAGCTACGATCTGGCCCTACGTTGGATCTGTAGTATAGTCAGGCCATGTGCCTTCTAGTTGCCCTGTCTGTACTCAGACAGTTTAAACTCTTCCGCTGGCTTGTAACTGAATGACTGCTATTATGGGTCGTCAGACCCTTAAAGTGTAATATTATGTGTGTGGCTCTTCCGAGCCTCTTAAATAAAGGTTGTATGTTTATGATTATGTTGTGATGCCATCGATGTATCTATACATATCGGTATGCCATGCGTACGTGTGTCGTACTTGATATGTATGGGGTTCGATTACCTAGTCGTGAACTTTAGTAGCACTCTTTACAAGGAAATGCTCCTTTTTGATCCAATGAGCCTTGGTAGTTCGCTACTGCTCCGGACACATTGGTTGACCGGCAAGTGTCCTTCTTAGCTGCTGTGTCTGTCCCCTTTGGGGAAATGTCACGCGATGTAATGGAGTCCTTGTAGCTTGCTACGACTCGTCTACACTCGCTGGTGACCGACACCAACACCTGCTTTGTTGGGTCATGTATGCCTGTCCTTGTGCGGTACTGCCGCTTTGGTGTATGACTAGACATATCGATCCGGGTTTTTTGACATTGGAATGCTAGCGACACTATTGCATACGTGAGTCAAAAGACGCAAACGGTCCCGGCTAAGGTAAGGTTGCAGCCGAGGAGTTAACCGTGCGTGAGACCGCAAAGGGATGCTATGTGTTACAGGCTAGATTCCTATGGCTTAGGATCGGGGTCCCGACAGTATGAGACACGGTTTTGCTTGCGAGAGGAACGGTTCTGCTTCCGCGAGAGGCACGGTCGTGCCTCTCGGAAAGGAAAAAAATGTGGTCTCTGTTTTTTTGCAAGAGGCACGGTTTTTCTTCCGTGAGAGTCACAGTTCTGCCTTTGTGACAGGCACGCCCGTGCCTTTCGGAAATTGGAAAGTGTGTTTTTTCGAGACAGGCATGATTTTTCTTCCGTGAGAGACACGGTTTTTCCTTCGTGAGAGGCACGGCCATGCCTCTCGGAAAGGGAAAAATGCGAAAAAACATGTTTTTTGTTTTTTCTATCATGGGAGGCATGGTTTTTTGGACCGGTTTTTTTCTTGAAAAAAAGTTCTTCAAAACCTATCAACATGGGATCTAGTTTTGAATTTGGCAACGCGATAAATCCAATGGTGAAAACATTTCGAAATTTGGACGCACAGTTTAGGAGATAAACGTTTTGAAAAAACGGATCTACAATAAAAGGGAAAACTCCCAGATTATGACAAGTGGCACGCATGGAGTGCGCCATTTGTCACGACCTAGGAATTGGAGTGATCTTTGAAAGGAGTACTCGATAATTAGTGATTTCGATCAAGGATGTCGGGTGGCACACTTCCGTTTCACGTCCTTCATTAATGAGTAGCTGGCCCATCCACATTGCAGGGTCAGAGGTGCTCGGGCCCAACACTGGTGTATTGTGCTAGCGTTCCATCAACGCCCGAGACGGACGAGCTAGACGAGGCTGGTCATCTCGAACAACAGCTATAGCGACGGGACGTGGGAGCACCACAAGAGGTGCCATAGGCTTGCGGGTCATGGAGCAGCCGAGCACCCCCGTCATCGAAGTGACTGCCGAACGCCCATGGTCGCTGCAGCCGGCGGACGGTGGCGTGAGCTCGACGGAGAAGAGGAAGAGGGAGGCACGCTGGTGGCCGCTCCAATGGGTTTGGTCGAGGGGACGATTCGCCTCGCCCTCGGAGTCTTCGGTGGCTCCAGGGTCGTTGCCCGTGGACCCGAGGTAGCGACGTGGGTGATCAGCACCCATGGAGGCGGCACCGCTTGAGTGCTCGGTGGAGAGGAGCCGCACACCTTCCGAAGGTAGCGTGTCCGCCCACCGGTACCGGTGCTCGAAAATGAGTACATGGAGAAAAACAATGAACTTGTCACTTCGATGAGAGACTCTAAATAAAAAGATAGGATCCAATAAAACTTCGCGATCATGTGTATGAAAAGTATATGTCTCTCCTTTGAAGAAGTGATGTCCGGAACTTCCTGCTGAAATTCTCCATTGATGATTGTTCATCGGGGGATGTAGATTAAAGAAAGAAAACCATTTGCATCATGGCTCAATAGACGCCATGCCCCATGGTGGGCGCCAACTATCGTGGTAACGATTCCGACAATAGAAAGGGGTAGGATAAAGGATCAGGATCTATCGAGATGCAAATGGGTGACACGGTGATTTTATGTTCCACGAGTTATGCACCGGGGTGCCATCTTCGGTCTCCACGCGAACAACGCCAGGCCGGGTGACTTGTACTATGCGGAAAGTGCCTTCCCACTTCAGCGTCAACTTGTTAGATCCATTCGTGGATTGAATCTGTCGAAGGACAAGGTCACCTTCCTCAATTCTCATGGTGCGCACCTTGCGGCTATGGAAGCGGTGCAAGGCTTGCTGGTACCGAGTGGAACGTAGTGCAGCATGGAGATGATCTTCATCAAAGAGCGTGGCATGGTCTTGCGTAGCCTCTCTTGCTGGTCCTCATTGAAGGCCCGCACTACAGGCAACCCATATGTGAATTCCATGTTGAGCATAGCTTCTGCCTCTTAGACGACAGAGAAGGGTGTCTCGCCGGTGGCTCGTTTTTGTGTTGTTCTGATTGACCAAACAACCATCGGGAGCTCATGAACCCAGTGCTTTCCATGCTTGTGCAGTTTATCGAAAGTTCTCGTCTTGAGGCCCCGCAACACTTCAATGTTTGCCCTCTCTACTTGGCCACTCCTCCCTGGGTGAGAAACTGATGCAAAATATATCTTGGCGTTGATGTCTCGGCAATATTGCATGGAAGTGTTGCTCGTGAACTGTGTGCCGTTTTCGATGATCACCATGTTGGGCACACCGAAACGACGAACTATTCCTCTCAAAAACTTGACTGTTGCCAGCGCTGTTACCTTTCTCACTGGCTCTACCTCGGTACACTTCATGAACTTGTCAATTGTGACGAACAAGAACTCGAAGCCCCCGGTAGCACGGTGGAAGGGCTCGACATCGAGCCCCCACACTAAGAACGGCCAGGAGAGTGGTATTTTCGAAGGGCTTGTGCGGGTTGATGTGTTTTCTTGGCGTGGTATTGACATGATTCACACATCATCACCACTACCAATGCATCTTGGAGGGCAGTCAGCCAATAGAAACCTTGTCGGAACGCCTTTCTGACAAGGGCCTGCGTCCCTATGTCGGAGCCACATATCCTTCCATGCATCTCTTCCAACAGTTATCATCCTTCCTCCCGACAGATGCACCACAATTTCATCATGTTTGGTCTCTTTATGTACACAACATTATCGACGAACTAGTACATACTTGAGTGTCGGGCTAGTCTTTCGGTTTGCTCTTGATCAATGGAGAGGTCTTCGGTTTGGAGGAATCTGATGATCTGATGTGCCCATGCTAGAGCCAGGGGCAAGACGACAAGGACTAAAGGTGTTTCTTCTGTTGCGGGAGCATTGTCTTCCACGGCAAGGGCCGTTGGACCCGCCGAAGCCTGTTGCTTGCCGGCAGGTGTTCTATCGTCCCTGGCAACCTTCTTGGTGGCCACTGGTGGCTCATCCGGGTAATAGTCGCAGAAGTTGACCTTCCTTTTCTTGTCTCGTCGATGTGATGTCGCTACGGATGGCTGAGTAACTCGAAGTACAATAGTGGGTGGCTCCATAGGGACTTTTGAGTGGCTCGTTTTGACAGGTCATCGGCAATGTCATTCTCTGCATGGCGGGCATGCTCCATTTGCAGACCATCAAAATGGTCCTCCAACTTCCTCACCTCATTGATGTATGCTTCCATGAGAGGACTTTTGTAATATTTTTTCACTTGGTGAAAAATCAGCTCAGAATCCCCTCGGACTATCAACTTCTGAATACCATGGTTGGCCGCTATCCGTATCCAGCAAGCAGTCCTTCATACTCAGCTGTGTTGTTGGTTGATGTTTCTCGTGGGAAGAGTATTTGGATCACAAACTTGAGGTGTTCTTGGTGGGTGCGACAAGCAGGTTGATGTTTCTCGTGGAAAGAGTATATGGATCACGTACATGAGGTGCTCTCGGTGGGTGCAACAAGCAACACTCAGGCACCAACGCCTTGCAGCAAAAAAGCTCCATCAAAGTACAAGATCGACTCTTTAGCTTCCTCCTTGCCCTGAAGATCTGCTTCTGGGATTTCTTCATCTGGCGTTGGGGTCCATTCAGGAATGAATTCTGCAAGGGCTCTGCTCTGTATGGTTGTTGTGCTCTCAAAACATAGATTAAAGCTAGCCAGTTCCAAGGACCACCCAACAATCCCGCCAGTTTCCTCTGGGTTCCTGAGAATACACTACAGTGACAAGCGGGTGACGACGGTGATGTGGTGTGCTTGGAATTAGTGGCACAACTTTCGGGAGGCGATTAAAGTGATACGTCTCCAATGTATCTGTAATTTTTATTGTTCCATGCTGATAAATTATCATTCTAGAATACTTTTGGGGTATTTATTTACCAATTTATATTATTTCTTAGCACTAACCTGTTGACCCAGTGCCTAGTGCCACTTGTTGCTTTCTGCGTGTTTTTCACTTTTCAGGTTTTCCATACCAAATGAAGTCGAATTTCCTTGAAACCTTTTGGTGATTTTTTCTAGACCAAAAGAAGACAAATGAGCATAGGAAGAAGGATGGACGCCTCACGAGGATCCCACAAGCCAATAGGGCGCGACCTAGGGAGGGGTGCCCTGATGGCTTGTGCCTCCCTCGTGGCCCTCTCGACTCCGTTCTATGTCTTATAAATTCTCATCTACCCTAAAGATATGAGAGGGAGTACCGAAACACTTTTCTATGTTGTCGCAAACCTCTATTCCGATGGGAGGCCATCTAGAGCTCCATTCTGGCATGCTGTCTGAGGGAGATCAATCATGGAGGGCCTCTTCATCAACCTTGTTTCCCTCATGATGATGTGCGAGTAGTTCACCACAGACCTACGTGTCCATAGCCAGTACCTAGATGGCAATCTCTCTCTCTCTTTGATATTCAATACAATGATCATCACATCTTCGCTTTGATGCATATGGTGTCATTCCTTTTCTGTAGTGGGTTTGTTGGGATCTGATGAATTGTGGTTTTCTGCTTAGATTTTCGTGATAAATATTTTTGTCTCCTCTAAATACTTATATGATTCTTATGTGCATGATTATGCTACCTTCGTAATTCTCTATGATCTATTGAAATAGTTTGGCCAACTAGATCGATATTTCTTCGATGAGTGGAGTAATAGTAATAGGTGCACGCAAGCATCGTCCTATTTGATTATTGATGTGATGCCGATATACACATGATCATTGTCGTTAATATCTCATAATTATTCGTTTTTATATCAATTGTCCAACAGTAATTTGTTTACCCATCATATGCTATTTTTCTTGAGAGATGCCATTAGGGAAAACTAAGGACCCGGGTCTATTCACAACATATTGATAAACCTTCAATACCTTGCTTCCATTTACTTGTTTTTATTTTAGCTTGCTATCTACAATTATCTACACACCTCACTTGCTTGCAAATAACAAGACAAGAGGATTGACAACCCTCTTGCCCGCGTTGGGTGCAAGTTGTTGGTTCTTTTGTGTGCAGCCGCTGAAGACGGTTGTGGTTGATATTCCTATTGGTTCTATAAACCTTGGTTTCATAACTAAGGGAAATACTTACGCACATTTTTCCGCGATAACCTATTCCTCTTCAGGGAAAACCCAACGCAGATCACAAGTATCAAGAAGGCCGAAGAGCAGTTTCCGTATCCCGGAGTACCTTGACCTAGCCCCCTACAGGAGTTTGCTGACAAGGTACACTGGCCGCTACACTATCTTCTTCCTTTGCACAACTTGTTGTCTAGCATCCTGCACCGCACCCTTGCCGTCGACTTCTTGGCTTGTCGAGGATGGCACTAGCTTGTTGTTTGCCAGCTCGCGGGCTCCTGGCTCGGGTTCCTCAGCTTCCCTCTATGTGACTCTTCAAGTCTTGCAGCCCCGCCTCCGCCTCTGGAGACTTTGTCATAGGACGTGCCTTTTTCAAGATCTTGAAAAATGACAGGGCTGGTTTAGCGAACTCGGAGATGAACCTGATGAGGGCGGTGATGCCCTTCGAAGCTTCCAACTATTCAATGGCTTCCATCTCGGCGGGGTTTGCTTCTGATCCGCATTGTGACATAAAGAACCTAAGGATCTTTACGGTTGGACTCCGAACATGCACTTCTCGGGGTTGAGTTTCAAGTTGATCTTGCGCAAATTTTGCAAAAGTTTCTTCAAGGTCTTGAACCAACATGGCTTCTTCCTTGGCCTTGAACACAATGTCATCCATCTAGGATTCCACATTCATGTGCAACTTTGGACCGAGACCGATCAGGACGACCCTTGCGAAAGTTGATCCTGCACTCTTGAGTCCAAAGGGCATGCACTTAAAGCAATAGGTTCCACAAGAAGTGATGAATTTTCTCTTCATCTTTCTTGTCCATGAAAATCTTGTGATAACCGGCGTAGGCATCAAGGAAAAAAAGGATCGCAGCCGGCGGTTGAGTCCACTATCAGGTCAATGAGCGGAAATGGGAAGGGATCCTTAGGGTAAGGCTTGTTAACCATGTTGGGTGGAGGACACCTCTGACCAGGCGTACTGCTTCCAGTTTCTTGATCCCTTCGGCAATGAACTCTTGCCTCTCTAATGCTTGCTTTTGGACCTTCTGCTTGACGGGGCGCCTGTGGGGACATACAAAAAGGTGGTGCTCGATCACCTATGTGGAACACCTGAGATGTCAAATGGTTGCTAGGAAAACCTATCGACATTCGCCCGTGAAGGAGATGAGCGTGCTTTCCTATTTGCTATCGAGGGTTGCACTTATGGTGAAAGCGTCGCCCTCGGCGTCTTCGTGCACGCCCACTTGCTTCTTCTTGGAGATGGTCACTGTGAACTTCACTAACATCGGTCGGCCCAAGATCCTATTGTATGGAAGGGACATTTTGGTGACGTCAAAGGTGACCCTTTCTGTCCTGAAGTTGAGCTCATTGACAAATGGTGCCGGCAGAGTTATCTTCTCCTTGGGCTGAATTTTCCCTAGGTTGAACCCTTGGAGGGACCTTGTGGGCTTGAGATCTGTGTTGGGAATCTGCAGCCGCTTGATCACGTCAGGCGAGATAAAGTTTAAACCAGCCCCACTATCGACCAACATCTTTGTCATGTTAAGGTTCGAATTGTTGGTGAGACCAACAATGGAACACACCCGATGGCAGTGATACGGTCTAGGTGTTCCTCTGCATCAAAGATGATGGGAGTGTTGGACTATTTGAGGAGTTTCCTTGCCTGTGCCGCTGGTTCTGTCACGTTGACTTCATGAGCCCATTGCTTGAGCTACGTGTGGGAGCAGTGCAAAGATGCCCCTCCTTAGACACACATGGCATCCACAGCCTTCTGGAACTCTTGGTCGTCATATCCATGTTTGTCCCCATCGTCATCTGCTTCTTCATTGTTAGATTGGTTTTCTTCGCCTTGAGCATGTTTCTCTTTCTGCTGCTTGGCCTTTCTGTAGCGTTTGCCATGATTCTTCTTGTTGGATCCACCCGCATCATCCTTTCTCCTCTCCTTGTCGCACCTTTGTACTCTTGCTTCTGCTTCTCAACAAGCTGCTCTACTGGGCGGCACTAGGTGATGTCGTGGCCCTTGGTGAGGTGGATCTTGTAGTATGGCATGTCGGTCTTCTCTCCTGCCGCGGCCTCGTCCTCTCCGGAGAAGGTGGCAACATCCTTGCTGGAACCTTCAGATTTGGCCTTCTTGCCAGTAGTGGAGTTGTTGGCGCCTTCAATAGACAAAACTGCCCTGCCCATGCACTTCTTGTTGGGGAACGTCGCATGGGAAACCAAAATTTTCCTATGCGCACGAAGACCTATCGTGGTGATGTCCATCTACGAGAGGGGATGAGTAATCTACGTACCCTTGTAGACCATACAGCAGATGCGTTAGTGAACGCGGTTGATGTAGTGGAACGTCCTCACGTCCCTCGATCCGCCCCGCGAACTATCCCGCGATCAGTCCCAGGATCTAGCACCGAACGGATGGCACCTCCGTGTTCAGCACACGTACAGCTCGGCGATGATCTCGGCCTATTTGATCCAGCAAGAGAGACGGAGAGGTAGAAGAGTTCTCTGGCAGCGTGACGGCGCTCCGGAGGTTGGTGATGACCTTGTCTCAGCAGGGCTCCGCCCGAGCTCCGCAGAAACGCGATCTAGAGGAAAAACCGTGGAGGTATGTGGTCGGGCTGCCGTGGAAAAGTCATCTCAAATCAGCCCCAAAACCTCCGTATATATAGGTGGGATAGGGGGGCCTTTCCTTGGGGCTCAAGGAGCCCCAAGGGGATCGGCCGAGCCAAGGTGGGGAAGGTCTCCCCCCCCCCAAACCGAGTTGGACTTGGTTTTGGTGGGTGGGAGTCCTTCCTTCCCTTCCCACCTCCTCCTTTTTTTCTTTCTCTTTGATTTTTATTTCAATGCGCATAGGGCCCTTTTGGGCTGTCCCACCAGCCCACTAAGGGCTGGTGCGCCACCCTCAAGGCCTATGGGCTTCCCCGGGGTGGGTTGCCCCCCCTCCCCCCGGTGAACTCCCGGAACCCATTCGTCATTCCCGGTACATTCCTGGTAACTCCGAAAACCTTCCGGTAATCAAATGAGGTCATCCTATATATCAATCTTCATTTCCTGACCATTCCGGAAACCCTCGTGACGTCCGTGATCTCATCCGGGACTCCGAACAACATTCGGTAACCAACCATATAACTCAAATACGCATAAAACAACGTCGAACCTTAAGTTTGCAGACCCTGCGGGTTCGAGAACTATGTAGACATGACCCGAGAGACTTCTTGGTCAATATCCAATAGCGGGACCTGGATGCCCATATTGGATCCTACATATTCTATGAAGATCTTATCGTTTGAACCTCAGTGCCAAGGATTCATATAATCCCGTATGTCATTCCCTTTGTCCTTCGGTATGTTACTTGCCCGAGATTCGATCGTCAGTATCCACATACCTATTTCAATCTCGTTTACCGGCAAGTCTCTTTACTCGTTCCGTAATACAAGATCCCGCAACTTACACTAAGTTACATTGCTTGCAAGGCTTGTGTGTGATGTTGTATTACCAAGTGGGCCCCGAGATACCTCTCCGTCACACGGAGTGACAAATCCCAGTCTTGATCCATACTAACTCAACTAACACCTTCGGAGATACCTGTAGAGCATCTTTATAGTCACCCAGTTACGTTGCGACATTTGATACACACAAAGTATTCCTCCGGTGTCAGTGAGTTATATGATCTCATGGTCATAGGAACAAATACTTGACACGCAGAAAACAGTAGCAACAAAATGACACGATCAACATGCTACGTCTATTAGTTTGGGTCCAGTCCATCACGTGATTCTCCTAATGACGTGATCCAGTTATCAAGCAACAACACCTTGTTCATAATTAGAAGACACTGACTATCTTTGATCAACTGGCTAGCCAACTAGAGGCTTGCTAGGGACAGTGTTTTGTCTATGTATCCACACATGTAAATGAGTCTTCATTCAATACAATTATAGCATGGATAATAAACGATTATCTTGATACAAGAATTATAATAATAACTATATTTATTATTGCCTCTAGGGCATAATTCCAACACTTCTATCTTTAAAGTTCTTGTCTTGAGCCCCCGGAGTACCTTGGGATTTTCTCTTTCAGCTTGACCGTTGCTCCTAGGATAGGCAATAGAAGCAAAGTATATTTTGCTACCGAGGTCTTGGGCGTAGTTCATGAAGGCGTGGCTCGTGAATTGGGTGCCGTTATCAGTGATGATCCTGTTTGGGACTCCGAAACGACGGACAATTCCTTTGAAGAACTTGACGACAGACTGAGCGGTCACCTTTATCACCGGCTCTACCTCTGGCCACTTTGTGAACTTGTCGATTGCGACATACAAGTACGCAAAGCCCCCGACAGTGCGAGGAAAAGGGCCGAGAATATCGAGCCCACAGACCGAGAATGGCCAGGAGATAGGGATCGTCTAGAGAGCTTGGGCCGGTTGATCAAGCTTTCTTGAATGAAACTCGGACGCTTCACACTTTGTTACTAGCGTAGTTGCATCCTGGAGGGATGTGGGCCAGAAGAATCCTTGCCGACAAGGGCCCTTGACCCTATGTGGGAGCCACATATCCCCCCATGTATCTTGGCCAACATCTCCATCCCTTCCTCTTGGGGAATGCACTTCAGTTTCACATTGTTCAGTCGCCTTCTGTATAGGGCATCATCCATTAATTCTTACATGCTGGACTGACGGGCTACTCTTTCTGCTTCTTCCTGTCCCTCGGGAAGGTGCCCAGTCTTGAGGTAATGGACTATGTGTTGTGCCCATGCCGGAGCCTGAGGTTCGACGACGAGGACTGAACGCATCTCCTCTGCGGGATGGTGTCCTCCCTGGCAGGCTCTATATCTTCCCCTTTTGCTTCCCTTCCGGCAAGGTCCTTGTCGAGGTCCCTCGGCAGGTATGTCGGAAAGTACTTGCCATAGTTTAGCCTTCTCCTCTTTTCTGGATTGGTGGATGGAGTTACAAAAGGTTGAGTTAGTCGTAGCACGAAATGTCCTGGTTCCATAGGTAACTTAAGAGCCGTGCGCTTCGACACGTTGTCGGCGATGGTGTTTTCGGCACGGGGAACATACTCCGCCTGTAGACCATCGAAGCGCTCTTCCAACTTCCTCACTTCCTCAATGTAGGCTTCCATCAAAGGGCTCTGGTAATCCTTGTTGATCTGCCGGACTACCAGCTAAGAGTCTCCCTTGACGATGAGCTTTCTGATCCCCAAGTCTGTCGTGATCCTGAGGTCGGCAAGCAGCCCTTCGTACTCAGCGGTGTTGTTGGTGGACTTTTCTTGGGGAAAATACATCTGGATCACATACTTGATGTGTTCTCCACTAGGTGCGACTAGTAGCACGCCAGTCCCAGCACCTTGCAATGAGAATGCTCCATCGAAGTACATGATCCATTCTTTGTTTAGATTCCTTGCCGGGGAAGGTTGATTCTTGTATGTCCTCGTCTGGCGTCAGGGTCCATGCGGCAATGAACTCAGCTAAATCCCTGCTTTGGATGGTTGATGTTCTTTCGAACTTGAGGTCAAAGCTCGACAACTCCAAAGCCCACTCCATGATCCTGCCAGTCGCATCGGGGTTCCGCAAAACCCGTTGCAGCGGAAAGCGAGTGACGATGGTGATCTCGTGCGCTTGGAAGTAGTGGCACCGCTTCCTCGAGGCTGTGAGAAGGCCAAAAAGTAGTTTTTGCACCCCGGAGTATCTCGACCTAGCTCCCTGCAAGAGGGAACTAACAAAATATACTAGGTGTTGCACCATCTTCTTCTTCAACACTGGCTCGTCCTTTGGCGGGGGTTCCTCCTGATTACCCCTGGATCCTGTCGGGTTTCCTTGATTGCCGGTGTGCGCTACCTCATCTGCTGGCGTATCCTTGGCTTGGGTACCTTCGGCGTCCTCCCTCTGCGCAACTAGGGCGGCGATAACCACCTGGTTGGTTGTTGGCAAGTACAAGAGCAGCGGTTCTTGAGGTTTGGGCGCTACTAGGATCGGCGCACAGGAGAGGTATCGCTTCAGATCTTGTAGTGTTGTTTCTGCCTCGGCGGTCCACTCCATCGGTCCCGCCTTCTTCAAGATTTTTAAGAAAGGCATGGCGTGCTCAGCGTACTTGGAGATGAACCTCCTTAGGGCAGCTACACAGCTGGCACAGCATCACACATCCTTGACGCGCTTTGGTGCCTCGATCTGCTCAATGGCCTTGATCTTGTCGTTGTTAGCTTCGATCATGCGTTGAGACACGAAGAACCCGAGAAGCTTGCCGGACGGGACACCGAAGACACACTTTTCGGGGTTGAGCTCGAGGTTGATCTTGCGCAGGTTGGCAAATGTCTCTTCCAGATCTTGCACGAGTATTGACCTTTCTATGGTTTTGACCACTATCATCCATGTAGGCTTCCAGATTCCTGTGGAGATGGGGTTCAAAACCAATCTAGATCACTCTTGCAAAGGTGGATCCGGCATTCTTTAGCCCGAAGGGCATGCGTACAAAGCAGTACGTGCCACGGGGGTGATGAACGCAGTTTTCTCTTCATCCTCCTCGGCCATGTAAATCTGGTGATATCCTGAATAGGCGTCGAGGAAGGACAGCAGGTCACAGCCAACGGTTGATTCAACAATTTGGTCTATGTGCGGCAAGGGAAAAGGGTCTTTCGGGCAAGCTTTATTGACATCAGTGGAACTGATACAGGGCCGCCACTTCCGGTTTGCCTTGCGCACCACGCGAATTGGCCAACCAGGTGGGATGGATGACTCCCCTGACGAGTCCTGCTCCTTCTAACTTCTTGATTTCTTTGGCGATGAACTCTTGCCGCTACAAGGCTTGCTTCCTCACTTTTTGCTTGACTGTCCGCGCGTGGAGCCAGACATCGAGGTGGTTCTCAATCACCTTCATGCAAAAACATCAAGATTCTCCGGCAGGAAGGCAACGAGTGCGCTTTCTTATTTGCTGTTCAGGGTGGAACTTATGGTCAAAGTTCCACCCGTGTCGTCCTCCCGGGCGGGTATCTTCTTTGTCTCTGGTGGGGCAGCCTTGGACTTCTTGTTCTGGGCAGTGGAGCTTTCCGGCGCGTCTTCAACGGCAGCGAGGTATTCCGGAGAAACGTGCTTGCAGGGATCAGCGCGGGAAGCCCTCTTGCAGGGGGTCTTCTCTCCAGGAGACAACGCCTTGGCGGTAGGTGCCGCCGCCGCCTCCCAGTAGAGGCGGTTGGTGCAGACGAGTGTGTCCTTCTTCTCTGCATTGATAACAATGACGCCGACCGGCTCGGGCATCTTCAGGGTGTTGTAGGCGTAGTGGGAGGCCGCGACGAACTTAGCCAGCACAGGGCGCCCGAGCATCCCGTTGTAGGCGAACGGGTTGTCAGCAACGTCGAAGGCGACTTTCTCCGTCCGGTAGTTCTGGTCGCTGCCGAAAGTCACCGACAACATGATCTTTCCCTTCGGTTGGATCTTCCTCGGGTTGATCCCTTGCAACACTCCCGTTTCCTCGAGATCTTCGTCGGGGATTTGTAACCTCCGGATCACGTCGGGGGCGATGAGGTTGAAGCCTGATCCGCCATCTACCAACAACTTCGTCACCTTGAGGTTGCGAATTGTTGGGGAGACCAACAATGGCAGACACCCAACCATTGTGATGCGGTCTGGGTGATCCTCTGAATCGAAGATGATCATTATGCGTGAGCACTTCAAGGTCCTATGAGTGCCGATGCAGGGCTCCACCGCGCTCACCTCACACGCCCACTTCTTTAGTTGGCTGTGAGAGGAGTGAAGGGACGCCCCTCCATCGAGGCACATCATGCCCGTTGCCTTCTGGAACTCGTGGTAACCGAAGTCGTCGTCTAGGCATTCTTCATCCTCATCTCTTTCCTTCTTTTCCCACGCTGGCGCGGGCTTCGCCTTCTTGTTCTTGAACTTGCTGCGGGGGGGGGGGGGGGGCCTTGGCCGCCCTTCTTCCTGCCCGGTCTTCGCCACCATCCCGAGCATTTTCTTTGTCGCGTCTCTCGTACTCCGCTCTCTTCTTCTCGGCAAGGTGTTCGACTTGCCGGCAGTGTTGGAGCTCGTGAACCTTGGTGCGGTGAATCGTGCAATACTGGGCGTCGGGGCCCTCTGACTTGTCAGAGGCCGCCATGGCCTGGCAAGAGCTGCATCCATCAGCATCTTCGCCGGGAGCCTCGGCCTACGCTTTCTTGGAGGCGTCGCCGCTGCCGGATGTTTGGAAGACGAACACGGCTTTCCCCTTCCGCTTCTTATTGGACCAATTCCCCCTCTTCGCGGGGGATTCAGCGTCTTCATCTTCAGAGTCGGCCTCTGCACCAGCGTCTTCGCCGGGAAGCCTTCTCCCTCTTCTGCTCGAGCACACTTGTCCGCCAGAGCATAAAGCTCGGCAACATCGCAGACCTGGTTCATTACCACCTCCTCGCACATCTTCCGGTTCCGCACGTTCTGGTGGAACGCGCTGATGACTGCGGCTGGGTGAACATCCGAGATGTTGTGCTTTATGCGGCTGATTCTCTGGATGTACTTGCGCGAAGTCTCACCCTCCTTCTGGTGATGATGTGCAAGTCGCTTTCCTGGCCAGGGGCCCGATGGCCGTCTGTGAAGGCGCCAACGAAGTCCTGGCACAACTCCTTCGAAGAGGAAATTTAGTTCTTGGGTAAGTGCATCAACCACGATGTGACGTTGGGCTTGAGCACCAACGAGAAGTAGTTGGCCAGTATCTTGTCATCCCATCCACCAGCAGAATGCACCGCGATGGTGTAGATGCTTAGGAACTTGGACGGATGGGTCTTTCCATCGTACTTCTCTGGGATTTCCGGCTTGAAGGTATGGGAGTTAGGCCAATGGACCTGCCGCAACTCGCGGGTGAATGCCGGGCAGCCCACCTCATAAAGTAGGTCGCTGGGATACCAAGATACGGGGTCGTGCGTAGCGGCTCCTTCCCTTCTGTCTAACTGACGGTGTGTCTCTCGCCGCCGCTCGATGAGGGTGCGCACATCATCCTTGCGCCGCTCGTGAAGGACGTCACGTGGACCGCGGCGTGTCCACGGGTCGGAAGACCCAGTCGAATCGTCAGAAACGACAATCCTTTCTGGCTGCCGAGGAGGAGAGTGCACCATCGCGGTGGCAGCCTCAGTCTTCTCGGTGTGGCCGTGGGCGCGTTTGCCGGAGGGCCGTTTTGACGTCCCCGCATGCTAGGGGCTATCCCATTGGCGAGGGCGACGAGCCTCTGGATGGTAGCCCTCCACTCCTCGAGCCTGTCCACCGTTGGTGAGAAGTCCAAGAGTAGTTGGGCCCGCTTCAAGGCTTTCCCAGGTGTGGACAGTGGCGATATGTTCGAAGATCGTGAGGGGCTCTTACTTCTAACCGTGTTAGAAGGAGCGCCCTCTTGCTCCCGCCCTGGTGTGCCATCTTGGCGGGTTGCGGAGCGAGCGTGTCGGCCCTGTGAATCCTGGGAGCGAGGCGCCGGAGTCCTTCGTGGGGGTGGCGACCCGCTACCGCTCCGGTGTGGCCTGTCGTGGGCGCCCTGAGAAGGCCACGGTGGGTCTATCCGAGTCATCGTCCTCGAGGATGCCCTCACATCCATCAGGGTGGCGGCGCCACCTGTGGCCTGTGCAGGTGCATCATTTGATGACCCGGCATGCGGACGGTCACCATGGTCGCTGACGATACCACTCGCCCGGGTCTGCTCCCCAGAGTTTTGTGGAGGTTCGGGACCTCCTCCTCCTTGTCCAACGCCCGCACCCTCGCCTGCCCGTGTCGGGACAAGAGCGTTGGGTGCGGGTGTGTCTGCTGCCGGAGCACCCCTTCTCTTGGGCGCCATGGCGATGAAGAGGTACTAGCGTGCTGACGGCTAGGTCGGATCAACGCGACCTCCGACCCCCTACCTGGCGTGCCAAAGATGTCGGGAAAAACCAACACATACGGGAAACTCGAGGAGTCCCTTGATCGTTTGGCAGGGAGAGGGAGGTTTGGCATCGAGAGCGGAACTAACAATCAACACCGGCAAGGTTCTTTTTACCCAGGTTCGGGCCACTTGGCGTGTAAAACCCTACTCCTGCTTAGTTTATATCGTGGCCTTACTGTAGATTGATTTCGCTACAGTAACTTAGATGGTGATTAGGGAGTCTCCGATCCCCAAAAGGTCCAACCCCTAAGAATGAGCTTTGGGCCTCCTTTTATAGGCAAAGGGGTCACCAACAGTGTGCTCAAGGGATGTGCAGTGAACAGTGTTCACCGCTTTACTTTTTCGGTGGTGCCAGGGGCAGTAAATGCCTTGTCTGGCCCCTGGCCTGCCGCAAGGGGGAGCGACACGTACCCAGGTGAGTCGACACCTGGGCCTTGCGCTGGCACACGAGGGGTGTGCTGGAGCGGTCGTATTGCGGTAGAAACTCGTGGGGACACCTGGCGAGCGAACATGGACTTGTTGGCCTGGACCTTCCTTCGGTTGACTTGGTCACCTTCCCGGCAAGGAAGGCTTGCCGGGGGCTTGGATACTTTCCCGGCAAGGAGGGTTTGCCGGGGGCCTCGATTCTTCCTGGCAAGGGAAGCTTGCCGGGGTCTTGCTGATCTTCGGGTAGTCTTCCCGGCGGAGCGTGCCTGCTGGGGCCTTGGGAGTCGTCCTGGCAAAGAGGAACTTGCCGGGGCCTTGCATCTGGAGCCCTTGTTTCTCACGCCCCTGGAGTGGGAAGGGCATGGCCTTGGCGGGTCTTGGATTGCATCCCTGCTGCCTTCCAGCACACTATTTACCGGGTGTTGTTGATGCCCTTGCACAAGTCTGGGGCACGAGGGACCCCAGTCTCTAGTGCACCGACAGTAGGCACCCGACTGCGCGACATTCGACGGTGTGCCTCGTCGTGGCCGCCTCACACGCGCGTGAAGGTTCTGCTACATCCGGACGGTCGTGATTCATGAAGCTCGGCACGCTTTGGATGGTCACTCTCTAGCCTTCCATATTTTATGGTGTGGGCGGGAAATTCAGCATTAGATGGGCGTGCCCTAGGGCTTCCCCATTAGTTTTGGGCATGGAGCGATTTAACGTGTGGGTGATGCTCTCACACCTCACAGTGCCACAAGTAGCTGTTAGTGTTCTGGGAATGGGGGTACCCAGACCTGCATGCCTCCGGCCCAGGGTTGGCCCACTTCAGCAACCAAGCACCAGCAGGTTTGACGTCACTCAAGGCAAGGCCTTCGTTAGGGGCCAAGCCTCACGGGGAGGAAAGACATCAAGAGCCATAGGGGGCCTCCCCAGGACCCCTCTGGACCTGCAGACATTCCGAGGCAAGGTTTGGCCTCCGGAGTCAAGGATGACGCAAAGGGAGGACAGGCGAACCGCAGATGGTAGGGCCATGCAGTTTCCCCTTTAGTGCAAAGGGGGCAAAGACGTACGCGGGACTCGAAGGCATCTCCCAAAGGTTTCCACTTTGGTGTAACCAACCACCGCCGCCCGCTAGCAGGGCAGACGTCACCCCTGTAGCGCGGGAAGCCACTTTGCAGGCGAAGATAGCCTTTGGGCAAGGGAGAATGTTCCCCTGTCGCCCTTTAAAATTGGTCGTTGTGCGATCCCTTCCCACTGAAACGATAAGGGAAGAGGACCGGGGCTGCCGCTATAAATAAAGGATAGACTGCTTCGTAGAGGAAGACCATTCACTCACCCACCATCGCATCACTAAGGCCACCTAGCCTCAGGAGGCTGCAGAACATTGTACTAGTTCACTCCTCAACCTCCATGAGAGGCAATCCACCAAAGCAGGATTGGGGTATTACGCTTCCCCGCGGCCTGAACAAGGGTAAACTATCGTGTCCTGTGTCTTCCTCACCGTCGAGTGAGTTCTTCGCTTTTCCCATCGAGTAGCGAGCCTAGGGATCGAATCTGCTATGAGGTTTCTGCACGCGCCCCTAATTTCGAATCCTTAGGGTTTGGTGGAGCCCAAAATCCGACATTTGGCGCGCCGGGTAGGGGGCACGTGTCGGAGCCTCCACGCGCCAGCAAGAGCCAGACCTCGACTCGGCGAGTCCATGGCAAGTACAACCACCAACGGCCGCTGGTCCACGGTGATGGGGGCGTTCGGGCGAGTAGGGCCGCCCCTGCGGTCGCCTGCATTCTTGACGGATCGCAGGTGCCACCCTCCGGCCGTCACGTCAAACGTTTCCTATAGCATGGGGGGGGGGAGGGGTCACCCATGGCCCGAGCCCCCGGAACACCGCCTGTTGCTAGAGGTCAACATCACCTTCGGCCCCCACGATCACCCCAAGGCCACGACGGCTGTCGGGACGCTTCCCATGATGTGCACGCCAACCATATCCGGCATAGCCATCTCCAAGACCCTTATCGACAGCGGCGCGGGCCTCCACGTCATCCCAGTGGAGGCATTTCACGCGTTGCGGTTACCCCGAGAGCGCATTCCACCCTGAAAGCCCTTCTCTGGGGTGGTAGCATGATCCGTCACCCCCGTAGGGCGGATCAGCCTCCCCATCAAATTCGGCACCCGCTGCAACTTCCGCACCGAGCAGATTGACTTCGACGTTGCCCACATCCACCTACCGTACAACGCAATACTCGGCTACCCCGCCCTCGCACAGTTCTTGGGGGCGACGCACGATGCCCGGGAGCTACGGTGTGCTCACCATCGTGGGGGACATCAAGGACGCCTCTCGGGTGCTCAAGCTCTCCCGCATGGCCGCGGCCGTGGCGTGTGCCAACTTCAGGAGCGAGGCTTGTGCTGTGGAGGACCCGGGGGACGTCCACGACGTCGCGCTGTGAAGAAGAAGCAGTTGTTCTCCCAGGACCGGGCGGAGACGAAGCAAGTTCCGGTGGATGAAGGAAGTTCGGCTCCCAGCTTCACCATCGGCACGAACCTCCCTCAAGACCAAGAGAAGGCGTTGGTGAACAAGGACGCATTCGCCTGGAGTGCCTCTAACCTTGTAGGGGTCCCGAGGGACGTCATCGAGCACCACCTCATGGTGTGCCCAAACACATTCGCCTGGAGTGCCTCTGACCTTGTAGGGGTCCCGAGGGACGTCATCGAGGACCACCTCATGGTGTGCCCAAACACGTCTAGTGAAGCAGAAAGCAAGGAGGGAAGCCCCGGAAAAGAAGGCGTTCATCGCTCAAGAGGTGCGCAAGCTGAAGGAGGAAAGGGTCAGTCGAGAAGACAGCTTTCCTCTCTTCGTGTGGGGTATACTGCTACGAGTTCATGCCCTTCGGGCTGCGGAACGTCGGGGCAACCTTCCAGCGGCTGATGCATATTGCCCTGGGAACATAGAGGCCTACGTTGACGACATTGTGGTCAAGTCAAGACAGGAAAAAACCCTGGTGGAGGACCTAGAGGAGACCTTCGCCAGCCTTCGGGAGGTAAACCTGAAGCTCAATCTCGAGAAGTGCGTATTTGGGATCCCATCGGGCAAGCTGCTCGGTTTCCTGGTATCGCATCGGGGGATCGAGGCAAACCCAGTGAAGGCAATGCCATAAACAATATGAGTGCGCCCATAACCCTCAAGGAGATGTAGAAGTTGGCGGGGTGTGTTACCTCTTTGGGTCGTTTCATCTCCAAGATTGGCGAGCGGGCCCTGCTCTTCTTCAAGATCATGAAAATAAAGGGGCCCTTTGAGTGGACCCGGAGGCCGACGCCACCTTCGATGAGATCAAGCGTTACATCACGAGCCCGCCAGTCATGGTGGCGCCTCTCCCTAGGGATCCTCTGCTTTTGTACCTCGCCGCCACCCCCACACCGCCAACGCCACTTTGGTGGCGTTTAGGGAGGAATGAACCGGCAAGGCTGCTACTCTGGCGAGCCCCGACAGGCCCCACCCGCGGCGTCTGGGGGCTCGCACGACTCACGAGCTCCAATTCCCCCGCAAGTAGAGGAACCTGAGGCCCAGACTGCAGGATCATGCCATGAGGAGCCCGGCCCTCCTGAGGCCCCGGTTCCTCCTCTGGACGACAAAACATGCCAACCTCCTGAAGTCGCCGGGGAGCATGCCGCCCCGGGCGGATGCACCCTCGTCGAGTACCGAGTGTACTTCGTCAGCACGGTACTGCGGGACGCGCGCTCGCACTACCCCATGCAGCAGAAGCTCCTTCTAGCGCTCCTTGTTGCCTCGCGTATGCTGCATCATTACTTTCAAGGGCACCGAATCAAGGTCGTCTCCGCCTACCCCTTAGAGAAGATCCTGCACAACCCACATGCAGCGGGAAGGGTCGCTGACTGGAACATCGAGCTTCAGACCTTCAACTCGAATTCAGCACGACCAGGGTCATCAACAGAGTGGCCCTGGCTGACTTCATGGTGGAATGGACGGACGCACAGGACCGGGGGCTGGAAGGGAGCAAATCCCTTGCCCCCGATGCGGAGGCACCCGAGGGATGGACCATCCACTTCGACGGAGCCTTCACGTGAAGTGGAGCAGGGGCTGGTGGTCTGCTCACTACCCGATGGGAGACAAGCTTCACTACACCTTACACCTCTACTTCCAGCGTGGGGAGAAGGTATCCAAAAACATAGCAGAGTACGAGGGCATCATCGCCGGCCTCAAGGCGGTTGCGGCCTTGGGGGTCTGGCGCCTCACCGTGATGGGCGACTCTTAGCTCCTTGTCAATTTCTCCAATAAAGAGTACAAACCGAAGGACGAACACATGGCGGCATATCTACAAGAGGTACGTAAGATTGAGAAACGTTTTGAGGGCCTGGAGCTGCAACACGTCCCGCGAGGTGAAACCAAGGAGGCACACAACGTCGCCAAAAGAACTTCGCGTTGCGATGCTCAAGAACCGGGCGTCTTTGAGGATCGACTCTTCAAGCCTTCTGCGACACAGTCGCCTGAAGACCCGGTGCCACGCAGAGAGGAGATCCCCTCAGCACCAACCTCGGGGGCTCAGGATTGTGGCCAGGCCTCGGGGGCTTGACTACTCTTGGTCGTGGAGGCTCAGGCCGACGATTGGATGCAGGAACTTGGGGCGTACCTCCTCCAAGACACATTGCTGGAGAAGGAGGAAGAGAGCCTCAACCTACTGCGTACGAGACGACGCCTTGTACAGCAGGCGCCCGAACGTCGTCATCCTGTGGTGCATCTCTGGGGAGCAGGAGCACGAGCTACTGGCCGACATCCACGGAGGGGACTGCGGGCATCACTCCTCTTCGTGCACGCTCGCAGGTAAAGCGTTCAGGTCAGGTTTCTATTAGCCTACAGCGCTCGACGACGCCACCGAGCTGGTCAGGTCTTGTTAGGCCTGCCAATTCCACGCCAAGCAGATCCACCAGCCCGGGCAGGGCCTCCAGACCATCCCGCTTTCGTGGCCCTTTGTGGTCTGGGGGATTGATATACTGCGGCCCTTCCCGTGTGTGCTGGGGGGCTTTTGATACCTCTACGTCGCCATCGACAAATTCACAAAGTGGGCGGAGGTGGAGCCCGTGCGTACCATTCCCGTTGGGTCGGCCATCAAGTTCATCAAGGTCCTCGTGAGCCGCTTTAGCGTCCCCAACCGCATCATCACTGATAACGGGCCGCAGTTCACGAGTCAGCTCTTCAATACTTATTGGGCTAAGCTCGGTACGCAGATATGCTATGCATCGGTGGCCCATCCGCGAAGCAATGGCTAGGCGGAGCGCGCCAACGAGGAGGTCCTGCGGGGTCTCAAAGTGAGGAGCTTCAAGAAGAAGCTCGAAGCTTGCGGCCGGGGTTGGGTCGACGAGCTCCCATCAGCGTTGTGGTCCATCCGCACCACCGCAACTAAACCCACTGGCGAGACCCTGTTCTTCCTCGTCTAAGGAGCCGAGGCGGTCCTTCCCCATGAAATCAAGCACCGGTCCCCGCGGGTCAGGGCGTTTGACGAGGAGCTTCAGGAGGCTACGCAGGAGACGGGCCTCGTGCTCGGAGAGGAGGCGCCCCGCAAGGCTCCCTCCAAGTCGTGAGGTACCAGCAGGCCTTGCGGCGCTACCACTGCCGCAACATCCACTTCAGGACTCTCGAAGTCGGTGATCTCGTCCTAAGGCGGGTCCAATCCAGGGAGGGCTTGCATAAGCTCTCGCGCATGTAGGAGGGCCCATTCAAGGTCGTCCACATCTCCAGGATATGATCCGTGCATCTGGAAACTCAAGACGGAGTTCCCATCAAGAACGCGTGGAACATCCAACACCTCCGCAAGTTCTACCCGTAACGACTCTACATCGCCTCTGCATCGACCCTGCATCGTCCTTCAATTCTTCCGGAACCTACTTCATCCCATGACACTCGCACATAATAACGAGCCGAGGATGTATACGCCCAGGGCCACCCGAGGACGCGAAAGGGATCCATCACACACATAGTGGGGAAGACGGTGGCAATCAACACAGTCCGCCAATTACTCCAGAAGCTTAGGCCCTTATGCGTTGGGGGTAGGGACACTTGTGAAGCCAAAGCGTCCTCGCAACCTCCTAGATACACCCCCACCGTGACACTGTCGCGTAACAACGAGCCGATGCTATATACGCCCACGGCTCCCCAAGGACGCGGAAGGGGTCCACAGAGTCGGAAAATAGATTAGGCACCGGACGCGGCTTGCATTTGCCTTTTTCTGGTATGGATTTGCGGATGTATATGAAACCAAACTCGGGGCATTTCCAAATGAAGCCTTTGCGAAAACTCGATTCTTTGCCACTCTTCGTAGCATGCTCTCTTCCTCTGAGTCGAGCATTCGCCTGTCCCCACCCGCTCGTACCCTACGAGCGGGCGCTGGTGGCACGGTGCCGACACCTCGCCAAGGCCTTGGCGCCCGAACCCTTGTGTGGCGCTCACGGATGAGTCGGTAGACTCATGCCATCTGATACTCGCTCAAGAGTCCCATTCACGGCTTGGCGCACCATCCTAGAGAGGAAAATAAATTGGTCTTTTATTACAATAGTTGTTTCTCTTGGGACAACTTTTGCGCCTAAGGGGGCTCCTAAGCATCGCGCCTCAAGAGCCTTACCGGTCACAAGCCACATGGCATCCCGATGCCAGGGCCTCGCTGTGTGAGGAACGACCTTGGTAACAGGTCACGCCTCACGACGGCAGGGACATGAGCGGGACAGTGACCTGTCAACGCAGAGCTTCCTGAATGCAGACTAGGGATCTCAAGAAAGCAGATTTCACGAGGGCCTCGTGGACGTCTAAGGGGGATCCTGAGCATCTCTCCTGAGGAACCTTACCTGTGACAAAGCCATCTGGTACCCGGGTGCGAGGGCCTTATTCCGCGAGGTACGACCTTGACGGGTCGTGCCTCACGGTAGGGAAATGTGCGGGACTGGGACCTGTCGACGTAGAGTCGCTTGAATGTCTAAGGGGCCTCCTGAGCATAGTGCCTCAGGAGCATTACCAGTCACAAATCCACTTGGCACCCTAGTGCCAGGGCCTTGCCCTGTGAGGAGCGACCTTGGTAATGGTCGCGCCCCACGCCGACAGGGAAATGTGCGGGACTGGGGCCTGCTGACATAGAGCATCGACCCACTTCACCCATAGCGAGGAGAAATCCACCGGTCAACAAGCCCTTCGAGCGCCACAGACATACATCACAACAAAGAAGTTCGCTACAAGCGTACCAAGCTAAGTATACAAACCAACAGCGAAGCAACAGTACTAACAAAAGGGATGACCGCCCAAATCTATTACATGCCCGAAGGGCCTATCCTTGTTTTCATGGACGCTTGACCAAAAGCAAGGAGGAGACAGATAGCTATGGGGATCCCGGAGGAGGGCTAATGCCACGGATGTCCGAGACCCGCATGATGACACTCAGTCCATGTCCTCCTCCTCCTTCACATGCGCCGCAGGAGCAGACGGGCGGCGCCACGCTCGGGGGCTCATCCCCAAGATCCGGGCACGGCAGCGAGGCGCCTCGTCTTAGCTGTTGTCGTTGATGTCGCTCGGAATCCTTCCAGAGGGAATGTCGTTACTGCTGGAGGCGCGGCGCCCATCGTCGGAGACGAGCTAATCCACGGGATCGCCGTGGCTGGCGTCCTCCATTCAGCAACCCAAACGATGGCCCTCGACCCCGAAGATCTTGAGGAAGAGCGTCGCCTCCCCTTCGTACTTGAAGTGGAGGTAGCGCCTCCCCTTCAGGCCTCGAGCGCGGGCGAAGGTTTGCCACCCGCAGTTCATGTATACATAGACGCGGGGGTTGACCTCAACTTCCACCCAGGACGGGGATCGCCGGTCGGTAGTGCCTTCGCGAGGAAGTTCGGAAGCTAGAGCCAAGCAATTTTCGGCCTTTCCACCCACGTCATAAACTCCACTTCCGTATCAGCCGAGTGGAGCCACGGACGTGGCGGTCGGGTGGCCATCACCGACCCCCACCTCGGCCGCAACAGACGCCCGCGCATGTCGACGCTCCACCGTCACCGCCGATGGTGATCCCTGGGCAGGAAGAGCCACGGCCGCGGCTGCCGGAGGTCATTATCAGCGCCGCCACGTACTTCCGAGGGCGGCTACAGACCCTCTTGGTAGGTGGTGCAGCGAGACCTTCGCCGGAAGTCTTCCACTTCTCGGCGGCAGAGAACCTCCTCACCAACGCCATGCTGAGAAAGTGGAGGGCTCAAGGTGGAGGAGGAAGAAGACTGAGACAATGTGAGCCTTATCACCCTCGCCGGGTTAAATAGGTAGTTGAGAGCAAGCTGGCGTCCCTTCACGTCACCGGGTCCCCGCGGTTCATTAGGGGACGCACCCGCGTGGCGTGGGTACACACGCCGCCTCCTAGGAGCAATCATGGTTGGCACCATATCCAGGCGTCGCATCAATTGACCAGGTGCGTCTCCGGGCGCCTCAGGAACTCGAGTGTTGCCACTGGGCTACACGGCGCATGGGAAGCCTGGTCCATAGATATTTAGGGCCCGCGACACTTCAGGCTGCCCCAAGGCTTCGCTAGGAAGCCAGCCCGGGCACGCCTTTGGCCTGGGGGCTATTGTCGGTGTTCTAGGAATGAGGGTACCCAGACTTGCCTGTGTGCGGCCCAGGGCTAGCCCACTTCATCAACCAAGCACCAGCAAGTTCAACGTCACTCAAGGCAAGGCCCTTGTCAGGAAAACCAACAGCTATGGGAAACTCGAGGAGTCCCTTGATCGTTTGGTGGGGAGAGAGAGGTATGCGCCGAGAGCGGAACTAGCGATCAACACCGGTAAGGTTTTATTGTGTATTGTGGGCTTACTGTAGGTTGATTTTTCTACAGTAACTTAGATGGCGATTAGGGAGTCTCTGATCCCCAAAAGGTCCAACCCCTAAGAATGAGCTTTGGGCCTCATTTTGTAGGCAAAGGGGTCACCAACAGTGTGCTCACGCGATGTACAGTGAACAGTGTTCACTGCTCTACTTCTTCGGTGGTGTAATGGGCAGTAA
The DNA here is from genome assembly GCF_904849725.1 of Hordeum vulgare subsp. vulgare. Classification (NCBI taxonomy): domain Eukaryota; kingdom Viridiplantae; phylum Streptophyta; class Magnoliopsida; order Poales; family Poaceae; genus Hordeum; species Hordeum vulgare. The sequence goes on from NC_058523.1 coordinate 237,529,523, forward strand.
ATGCCTTGTCTAGCCCCTGACCTGCCGCAAGGAGGTTGCGACACACACCCAGGTGAATTGACACCTGGGCCTTGCGCTAGCACACGGGGGTTGTGCCGGAGCGTTTGGAGTGGTAGAAACTGGTGGGGACACCTGGCCAGCGAACAGGAGCTTGTTGGCCTAGAGCCTCGTTCGGGTGACTTGGTCACCTTCCCGGCAAGGAGGGCTTGCCGGGTGCCTGGATACTTTCCCGGCAAGGAGGGCTTGCCGGGTGCGTCGAGTCTTCCCGACAAGGGAAGCTTGCCGGGGTCTTGATAATCTTAGGGTAGTCTTCCCGACGAAGTGGTCTTGCCAGGGCCATGGGGATCTTCCCGGCAAGGAGGGCTTGTTGGGGCCTTGCGTCTGTAGCCCTTGTATCCCACGCCTCACTTGACGAGGGAAGGGGGCGACCTTGGCGGGTCTTGGATTGCCTCCCTGCTGTCTTCCCGATACACTGCTGCCGGGGGCGTTGCCGATGCCCGTGGACAAGTCTGGGGCACAAGGGACCCTAGTCTCTAGTGCACCGACACGAGCCCCCAGACGTGGGCCATGCACGCGTGGTGCGGTGTTGCTGGGCCAGGCCCAAAGCAGTGCATGGGCTTCCCTAGCAGGGAAATCTATAGACTTGGTGCCGTTGCAGGTGGCCCTTCCCCAGGTCGCTCATTGAACACGCGAGGTGCAGAAGTGGGCGCATAGTAGCCTTCCCACCTCCTGCAGCGTTACCTCCATGCGCGAAGCGTGCGCAGTATAGGTTGGGCAAGTGGCGTTCGTGGCTATAATGGTCCAAGTCATGGCAAGGCCCGCCCCCGCATGCATTGGTGCAGCAGGGCGGTTCCCTGTTCTCCCGTGACACGGGTGATAGGGCGAGAGGGGCAGCGGTTTCTGGAGTGAGGGGAGCTAGCCCCCTGCGCCTTGTCCTATAAATTAGGGAGTTTGCGAGAGGGTTTTTGCTCATCCATCAGCTCCTGGAAAACCCACCACTCCTGGCTCGGATCTTGAAGAATCTTTTCTAGCACCAGGTGGCGCTCGCCCCTAACCATGTCTAGGGGACAAGGGAGGCCACCATCGGCCGCCAGGGCGGCAAGGGGATCCCACTCGGATCATGATACAGCTTCAAGGGGTGCAGCTGCAGAGGCCGGCACAAGCATCCATGGTGGCGGAGGGGTGAGGAGCCGCGGTCGCCGCGGAACCCATGGTCGAGGGAGGCAGAGTGCTACTTCAGCACCTCCACCTTCTCCTGAGCTTGGCGGGCACTCGAACGGGACGGCGCTGGAGTTCATCATGGAGTACCACGGCGTCCCACGGGGCCATTTGCATCTCCCTCATCCTTTTGCTAGGGTGATGGAGGTTGGCAAGCGCCCTGTCTTGTGGTTGCGGGCGTACGGCTGCTCCCACGGCGCTATGCAAGTGCACATGGAGTACCCGAAGCACCGCTCCATGTTGCTCGGGCGGGGCTGGAAAGCCTTCGCCCGCGCCCACAGCCTCGAGGATGGGAATATCCTCCGCTCCAAGCTAGCGGAGGATAATATGCTATCCGTCAAGTTTTACGGGCGCTTAGGTGTGCGTCTCGGCTGCTGCGAAGAAAGCTCGAGCGGTCCTGAATGTCCCTCCTTGAGCGATAGCGACGAGGAGGACAACGGCGGTAGTGGCCCTATTGGCAGGTCAAGATCTCGGGGGGGGGGGGGGGTCGGGTCGGAGTACGTCTCCCCGAGCTCCGACTGACTGCCGACCCTGCCGCCGAGGCCCGCTCACGCCTCTCCCCCGCCCGACGGGGTTACCTTGTTGGAGCTGGCGTCGGTGCCTCGTGTTCGAGGAAGAGGCACCTCCGCAAGCTCTAACTTCTCCACCCCCTTGCTTCGGCCACCTCACCGGAGTGGGGGCTAGCTCCCCGGCCCCGGGAGGCGGCCCGCTCGCGGGTTCCGGATCCTTCGACCCTTCGTGTGCCCTACCCTGTGGTATCAAGCCAGAAGGGCCGGGCGGTGCTTGCCGGGGCTGGTCCCATTCTCGTTGGCACAGTGCTGGTCTCGGGAGGGCCAACCCTGACCGTGTCGCGAGCTCCACCTTTTTGTCTTCTTGAACTTCTGTCCAGCGGGCGCGTCCCTCGCCAAAAGATAGTGTAATAGGTTAGAGTAGCAAAACTCATTCATGTAATATGTCTGAGTTTGTTTCAAACAAATGAATGAAATGTTGTTCCCCTTGCGGCTGACTCTTCTCCCTGTATGATATGCCTTATGTGTTTTCCGGAAGCTTGCCGGCATGACTGGTCCTGCCGCTAGTGCTTTGAGGAACGGATCCTTAGCAGTTCGCTTGAGGAGTCATTACCGGCAAGGCTCCTTGCCGCACTCATTGCAACCATTAGATCGTCGAGTGTGGCTCGAGGTGAAATAAGGTGCTATGCAGCCACTTAGACTGTTGAACAGGTTAGAAACAGTGTGAACGCACTCTGTGGCCGTTCAGATCATTGAACTAGTTCAAAACTGAACTAAGGCGCACTTATCCTGACAAGGTTCCATCTACGCACAGGTTTCTCAAACAAGGTTCGGGAGCTTTCAGAAAGGGAACAACCTATCTACTCTAAAATCACAATCTGAAATATTCATCACCCATCTGTCGTGCGGCAGCACTTCTTGCCACGGTGCTTAGGTCTTTTGCCGGGGCCTCAGATCCCCGGCAACCAGGAGCATATACTCTTCCGGCAACTTCCCCTCCGGCAATTGTATTTGCCAACAGTTTCTTGACTGTCATATAGAAGGCGGTGCCGGAGTATAACTCCTTTTCCTATTTTCCTGGCCATGCTGACGGAGCCCCCGAGCACACCTTTGGCAAAGACGTGGCGCTCTGGGGCGGAAAGCGTTCAGTTGGAGTGCATGCATGGGTTCCGGGGCCCGTAGGCGCATTCTTGATGGCTATGCACCTCTCCGTGGAGGTGCGTCGGCCGGGGTATGCGTCGGAGGCCTCGCCGGAGCCCCCAGGCACACCCTCAATAGCAGCGCACTGTCCCGGAGCGGTGCATCATCATGGTGCCTTCGGGCTCGAGGTCTCCGCTCTCCCTAGCCTGCATTCGTGCAGCGGGGCGCTCGTGCAGGCGCCAGGAGGTCGTGGTGAAGTAAAGAAACCACCGTTTCGCCCTGCTTCGAGGGTCCACAGTGGTGTGATCCACCTACCAAGATCTTACGTGGAACTTGTTTGAATCCGTGAAGAAGCTCTCAACCATCAACCCCCCTACAACTCGAGGAGACCATTGATCGTTTGGCGGGGAGAGAGGTATGCGCCGAGAGCGGAACTAGCGATCAACACCGGCAAGGTTCTTTTTACCTAGGTTCGGGCCGCTTGGCGCATAAAACCCTACTCCTACTTAGTTTGTATTGTGGGCTTACTGTAGGTTTATTTTGCTATGGTAACTTAAATGGTGATTAGGGAGTCTCAGATCCCCAAAAGGTCAAACCCCTAAGATTGAGCTTTGGGTCTCCTTTTATCGGCAAAGGGGTCATCAACAGTGTGCTCACGGGATGTAGAGTGAACAGTGTTCACCACTCTACTTCTTTGGTGGTGTCAGGGACAGTAAATGCCTTGTCTGGCCCTTGACCTGGTGCAGGGAGGTTGCGACACACACCCAGGTGAATCGACACCTGGGCCTTGCGCTGGCAAACGGGGGTGTGCTGGAGCGTCCGAGTGTGGTAGAAACTGGTGGGGACACCTGGCGAGTGAACAGGAGCTTGCTGTCCTGGAGCCTCCTTCAGGTGACTAGGTCACCTTCCCGGCAAGGAGGGCTTGCCGGGTGCCTGGATACTTTCCGCCAAGGAGGGCTTGCGGGCGCCTCGAGTCTTCCCGGCAGTCTTGCTGATCATTGGGTAGTCTTCCCGGCGAAGTGGTCTTGCCGGGATCTTGGGAACATTCGGGCAAGGAGGGCTTGTCGGGGCCTTGCGTCTAGAGCCCTTGTATCCCACGCCTCACTTGACGAAGGAAGGGCGCGACCTTGGCAGGTCTTGGATTGCCTCCCTGTTGTCTTCCCGGTACATTGCTACCGGGGGCGTTGCCTATGCCTGTGCACAAGTGTGGGGCACAAGGGACCCCCGTCTCTAGTGCACCGACAGCAACCTCCGGAGTCAAGGCTGACGTAGAGGAAGGACAGGCGAACCGCAGATGGCATGGCCATGCAGTTTCCCCATTAGTGCAATGGGGGCAAGGACGTACGCAGGACTCGAAGGCATCTCCCAAAGGTTTCCACTTCGGTGTAACCAAGCCACCGCCGCCCGCCAGCAGGGCAGACGTCACCCCTACAGCGCGGGCAGCCATTTCGTAGGCGAAGACCACCTTTGGTCAGGGGGCATGTTCCCATGTCCCACTTTAAAATTGGCACTTGTGGGATCCCTTCCCGCATAAACGATAAGGAAAGAGGACCGAGGCCACCGCTATAAATAGAGGATAGACTGCTTCGTAGAGGAAGAACGTTCACTCACCCACCATCGCATCACTAAGGCCACATAGCCTCAGGAGGCTGAAGAACATTGTACTAGTTCACTCCTCAACCTCCACGACACGCAATCCACCAAAGCAGGAGTAGGGTTTTACGCTTCCGAGCGGCCCGAACCTGGGTAAACTGTCGTGTCATGTGTCTTCCTCACCATCGAGTGAGTTCTCTGCTTTGCCAATCGAGTAGCGAGCCTAGGGACCGAATCTTTTACGAGGTCTCTGCACGCGCCCCTGAGTTTGAATCCTTAGGGTTTTGTGGAGCCCAAAATCTAATAGTAGCGCCTCCCCGTGCAATCACCCGCTATCTGCTCTCATCAGGGGGCTATTGACAAGGTTGTCCCTCCGCGCCCTAAGATTGGTGCGCAGGGATCTTGTCCGAATACTGATCGGGGTTGCCTCCCCAGGGCAGTGATCGTGGTTGTCTTGCGAAGCATGCGATAGAGGCGCCGTCGTGTGCGCCAGGGCGTTAAGCATGGTTCTCGCCATGACGTACACCGTCGCCGCCACCATAGTGCTACCTTTGGAACTCGCTGGTGCATCCTGGGACGTCACGATGGCTGTATCTGGGTCACGGCTCGCGTTGCTCCACCTGGTTTTGTGGTTGCGCTCTCCAGTGTGGAGTGTGCAACGCCCATCCCCACCTCTGTCACCCTTAGTATCCAGCATGGGCATCTTGGACATAGACGGAATGGCTGCTGATGCTCCCCTAGCCTTCTTCGATGCAATGGAAGTTTGACGAAGATGTTGGAGAAGACAAACAGTGTTGGAGAACATTCGGGCATGAAATCCACCCTACTTGGCGTGCAAAAGCTGTCGGGGCAATTTCCCTATGAGGATCTATGGGACCTACAAGGCCCCTTTGTTCTGGTTCAACAGGTACTATGGGTGCACAAAGAGCATCAACAACGGCTGCATGCATGCTGGTTTAGACAGGTTCGGGCCGCCCAAAGGCGTAAAATCCTACGTCATGTATTTTCGTGGATTATGTGGATGATCAGAGTACATGTGCACTCACCTGACAAGGATGCTCGAGGCAGTAGCTACACTTGTAGTATAAATAGAGTGTCGACCTTTGTGAAGGTAGCACTGGAACTCCTTTTATAGTCCAAGGGTTACCATAGTGGCTAAAACAGTCTTTTCATGGGAGTATATATAGTCCACACGATAGCTGCCAGAACTACTGACATAAGCTATAGTGGGAAATACCTAACTCTGACAGACACCGATAGATGCATTAAATGCGTCGTGACGTGGTGCACTAGCTATAGTGGGAATTACCTTCAATGTCGTTCTTTTAGCTACCTTTTATTTACTCGACACGTTGTGGGACGGGTGTCATTAAAGTTGTTGCATGTCTATGACTAGTACTAGCGGCCTTTCACCAGGTCCACCTAACCGCCCATCCGCTCGACACCTCAGTGATGTTGACAAGCAGCCTGGTGAGGTGGAGCGGGCGGAGAAGTGGAGGAGTCCTATGAGGCACAACGGCCGCCAGGTCTTCTTCCTACCGGCAAGGTAGTTTGTCGGGGCCTTATTTCTGGTCTTTGGTTGTTGTTGCTTGAAGATTGATGTTGGCCGGCAAGGTCTTGCCAATCCAGATGTCGCGACTGCGTGTGTACAAATCTTGGGTACTGAAGCCCCCATATGTTAGTACATCGATAGACGGCATGCACGCACATGGTTGAAGAACCTGCCGCCAAACTCGATCAACATTTGGGAAGAATTGACGGAGCACTTCAACAAGAATTTGCAAGGAACGTGCAAACGCCCAACTACGATCATTGAACTAGAGCATTCTGTTCAGCTTAACGATGAGTCTGCGCATCACTGGTCACATCATATTGCAGTAATTACACACTCTTGAGAGACCATCACGTCCGTTCAAGTCACCCTCGTTTTGGAAAGGAACCGTAACATCCAACCCCTGGTCTAGAAGCTCGGATGTTTGCAGAGAGAAGTCAAAGACATGGGTGATCCCATGGAAGTCCTTACCAGGTACGCCAAGTTGGATAACACAAAGGACCCATCTTCAAATGACGACAAATCTGGTGAGGGCAAGAAAAAACAATGGTGTGAAGGGTCATCAAAAGAATAATCGGGCTCACAACAATAACTATGGGAACAATTGTCGAAATAACCAAAAGAATACTTACGAGTCTGTCAGGGTTATCTACCGACGATCTATGGGACCAACGGGGTCCCTTTGCTATGGTTCTGCGGGGATTATGTATGCACAGAGAGCATCACCCACAACAGTGTGGATAGGTGGTTTAGACAGGTTTGGTCCGCACGGTGCATAAAACCCCGCGTCTTATGTTTTGGTGGATTATGTGGATGATCACAATACAGACGCAATTGCCCGGCAAGGATGCTCGAGCGTTGAAGCTACGTCCGTGGAATGAACAGGGGTTCGACCTTTCTAAAGGTAGGCATGGTCCTCCTCTTATTGTTTAAGGGGCTACCACAATGGCCAAATTGGTCTTTTTGTGGAAGATAAGTCCAATGGCCAACTACCAAAACTACTAACACAAGCAACAGTGGGAAATACCTAACCCTACTGGATAGGGACACACTCATTAAATGTGTTGTGAGGTGGCACGCTGGTGTGGTCCCCAACACGGATTGCCTCTCCTTTTGTGTCATTAGCCCAGCTACCTTCCATTCGCTCGACACACCACAGGACGGGTGTCGTTAAAGTGACCGCACACCTTTGACCAGGCCCACCTAACCGCCTGCCTGCTCAACACCTTACTCATGTTGACAATGAGGCAGATGAGGTGGAGCGGCGTAGATCTATAGTGACCTTACCGGTCACGGTTGCTGTATGGTTTCCTCCTCCTGGTAAGGTGACTTGCCGGGGCCTTGTCTTTAGTCTTCGCTTGTGGTAGTACGGAGTTTGGAGCTGGTTGGCACCATCTTGCAGGGCCGGGGGTCGTGGCTGCATGTGTACAAGTTTGGGTACAAAAGCCTCCTTATTTTAGTACACCGATAGTAGCCCTCGGGCCTGGGCCACACATGCGTTTGTGATGTTTGTTGGGCTAGGCCCAAAAACAGTGCACTCGCACACACGGTCGCAATTCCTTGCAGTAATGATGATTTTTTACTGTTTTCCCACCACACTCTTTTACTACATGTCATTGGAGTGGGGGAGCGAGGCGGTTTCCTCGAGGAGTTGTGCCTGGAAAAATGGGCATGCGGTGTTGGGGAAGTCGACCCTTGATTTTCCTCCCTTGTAAAAACAGGGGTCTTCACGAAGAAATTGCTCACCCCAGTCGCATTTCCTGTGCTTCCTCGCCTCCTTCCTTCCCACAGCGTAGAGCCCTGAAGGTTTTGGTATCTCGTCTTTGTTGCTGTTGAGATCATCATGGAGCCCAAGAACGCATCTTCCTCTATCGATGTCAGTCCGGAGAAGAAGACTAATAAAGCTACCGGTGGAGGAGAGTGTGTCCAAGTGAGCATCCGATTCTGAGGCAAAGGAGGCACTGGTGCGGCTGCGGGACAAGTGTGTCATCTTCTCGGCTTTTGCGCTTTGGTGAGAAACCTCATCTCGAGGTATGCTTCAATGTATGGGAGGGAAACCAAGGCGCACCCAGTCCCAGTGGTGATCTCGGATGACTCCAGGGCTCCAGGGCATGCGCTGGGAAGTATCCATTCTATGCTGCATACTTTTAATGCAGGTTGGTTCCTCCCTTCTCTTCTTTCTTCATACATCTGATGATCACCTACGGCTTCCGAGTGTTGGATTTCATGCCGAACGCAGTGGCTGCCATGTCCGTTTTTGCAGATTTGTGTTTAAACTTCATAGGAATAATCCCTAATGTCTCCCTCTTCCGCCACTTATTCACCAAGCGTATCAAGGGCGAGTACACTCTCTCTAACAGCGTTGCATGGATTCCTCGCACCCGTAGAAAGGAGGTTTATCCCCCCGGGAACCTACATCAGAAGTGGGAAGAATTTCAGCCCGATTGGTGCTATATCTATGAGAACGAGCCCCCGTCATTCAATGAGGTCCGCACGTCCAAGACTGTCCAGAATGAAGCCTGGAGCACTCTTGCTCCGGATGACGCCAAGCTCGAGATCATCATCACCTGAATGCTCCATCTAAGGGCCGATGGGCTCACCATAGAAATGGTGGGCTCTGATTTTCTTGTCAGGCGCATTGCCCCCCTTCAGGATAGGGGGTGCTATGCTTGGGAGTATGCTGGTCCCACCGACATCATGCGGGGAAACCCTGGGCTTGGTGGCGACCTGACTTTCCTTAGATGGTTTCTCTCCGCCATCAGCTCTTTCGCTCGGATGGCAGGTTTATTCTTTCACAATTTGTCATCCCGCTCTGCACAAACTCTCGTAAGAATACTATAGTTGTTATGATGCCGGAGTACAATGAGCACGGGGTGATTTCCACGTGACAAGCTCCAGCAAAAGAGGTGGTGCAAGAGTGCTTTGACTACTTGACAAAGGCGCGCATCCGGGACGAAGGGTCGATGATCCGTGCCACATCTATGGCGGAGGTCGAGTTCATTGGTTGTTGCGGCTTGGAGGCTGGTCTTGACGTGGGCGGCGGAAGTTTGATGGCTTCCGCACCTAACGAAGATGAGAAGGAGCAGGAGGACGACCATGAGGAGGTGCGCGGAGAGGATCCACCTGCACAACATCGACAAGAGGAGCCCCTCGGCACCGAGGATGTCGTGGCTGGAAATATCGAGGTAGTGGCGGAGCCGGAGCTTGTAGAGTCCCGGTTCATGGCACCTCCAAGAAAATGTATGCGCTTCGCAGGGCCACTACAGCGGAGTTGGTCCACCACACTCCTCCCCTGGTAGTCGAGGACAAGAGGGGGAGGGGGACTGTGTGCTGATGTTGCCCGGCCCGACTGATGAGGCGGACCACCGCCATGTGCCCGATAAGTGCCCCCGCCAACTCTGCGGGTCATTCCAGGGCTTCTACTCCGCCACCAGCCCCTGTCTCTAGCACGAAGGGGATGTGGAACTAATACTCCTTTAGCTCAGGGGAGGAGGATGACGAGTAAGTATTGGCCCTTTCAATCCTCGCTTTATTTGGTCGATTCTTCCCATAATTTTGCCGTTGTTGTCGTTTTTGCACTAACGTGGAGACCTTGGCATAGTGAATGGCCAAGATGGACAAACCCACATCCGCCATGCGGGAGCCTACGGGTTGTGTGCCGGGGCGGGAGGTCATAGACCTTAGTCCGTCGACCAGTCCCCGGGGTGTGGCCACGCGTCTGCACCCAGTGGCGCATGTAGACATGCACGCCGAAGATGGAACCTCCAGTCTGCTACACATGGAGTCAGAGCGTCCAGGGGTAGCCTAGCAATGCTGCACCCCAAAAAGGAGAGCCCCGGCAAGAGGTACCGTTGATGGTCCCGCCCGCACTGACGGTGCACGGAAGACGATGATGATGGTGCATGTGTGACGGTAACAGATGCTGCCGGAGGAGGGGATGTCAATATACGATCCCATGGGTAATCCTTTGATTGCCAGAATCCTTGATTATGTATCATTCTTTTTGTCTTCTTGAACTTCGTTGAGTCCAGTTCTCTTGGTGTTGAAGATCTTCCTCCCTTCGAAGGCGCAGACGTACATGTCAGCATGGAGGAGATCTCCAAGGAGGTCGTTGACGAGCACTACACCATGCACCAGAATTCCCTACTGACGTTTGTTGGGAAAAGAGGACTTTTGCCGACCCACTGTCTGACCAGAAAACTGCTAACGGATTGTGGGTCGGGAAAACTACTAATGGTGACCCACCGTCGGTCGGGAATGCACTAGCATATACCATCGAACTATCTGTTGGGAATTCTATTATGGCCCGTATCCGATCGGTCGGTAAATAACCCCGACCAACATTCCGATGTTATGGGCCTTTGGCGCGAACAACCAATTTTTAGCGCCAAATAGCCGGCCCAGCCCGCGTTTTTTTGCAGAAATCAAAAGAGTCGTTCTCCACGAGCCAAATCCCTAGCTTTTTCGTTCCCCACCTCCGCCTCCCGTCGATCTCCACGCCGCCCGCCGCCTCCCACTCGCAGCCGACCGGGGCTCGCCGCCCGCCGCCAGCCGCTCGCCGCCGACCAGGGCTCATCCCCGATGGAGTCGACCCACGCCCCCCACCCATGCCGATCGGAGCTTCCCATCGATCCCCACTCTATCCTGCCGCCTCCCCGCCATTGTGCTCATCCCCAACGTCGTCCTGCCCTCCGGCCGCCGCCCGACGCCATCCTTCTCCTCCGGCCACCCAACATCGTGCTGATATTCCGACCGCCGCCCCACGCCATCCTTCTCCTCCGGCCAGCCAACGTCGTGCTGCTCCTCTGACCGCCTCCCCATGCCGTCCTTCTCCTCCGGCCGCCGCCCCACGCCGTCTGCCTCTTCACTGTCGTCTCCACGCCCTCCGCACAGCGAACCCCCTTCCGCGCTTGTCACTGCATCCTTCACTACTTGGTGAGTCAACCACATCTCTCATCTGTTTTATTTATGGTGGTATCTATTTTTACTATGTGTACTACCATTGAATTTGTTCCATGATTCTTCATTCCTTAAGTAATTCCTTGCATTCTCTGGTTCTGATATTATCCATTCGGGATTTAGTGTTGCTTTGTTAGTAACCAAGTGTGTGAAGCTAACTTACCATGGATAGAAGTTGGATGGATGCGCCTAGGTATAATGCCACATCTATTTTAAATTTCTTAGATGCGGAAATCATATATAACACACTTCACATTTATGTTTGGATGTAGGCATACAAATAAGTACTGACATGGGCTCACCAAATTCCTAGGATACGCATTTAGTAAATCAACAGTCGATAATAAAATCTTATGTCCTTGCAAAAACGGTGTGAACTCGTACTGGAGAGAAGAATCTGAAGTCCGTGAGCACCTGGTATGCGACGGATTTGTAGATGGCTACAAGCAGTCGATATTTCATGGTGGATGCGTCTCTTCTTCTGCCATTCCTCCAAATCTGGATGAGGGCGGCGATAGGGATGAGGACGATGATATATCTGATTTGCTAAGAGACCTTACTGCTGGTTTAGATAAAGAGGGAGATCTTGAAGATGGATGTGGTTTAGATCAGGATGATTCTTTTATAGAATCTCTTCACAAACTTCAAGCTGATTCTAAACAGGAGCTATATCCAGGCTGTAAGAAATTATCAAAGCTTTGTTTCCTAGTGAGACTTCTTCACACCAAACTGCTTGGAGGATGGTCCGATAGAAGTTTTGATGTGTTGTTAGGTCTACTAAAAGATGCTTACCCTGAGTCCGGGATACCCAAAAACTCGAATGAAGCCAAAAACTTGTCAAGTGCTTAGGACTTGGGTATGTTAATATCCATGCATGTGAAAATGACTGCATTCTATTTTGGAAGAACAATGTCAATGCTAATTCATGCCCAGAATGTAAGGCTTCACGATGGAAATATGAAAGGAAGAGTGCAGATGGGAAACGTGTCCACAAGGTTCCTAAGAAGGTTCTTCGTTACTTCCCAATAAAGAAGAGGCTTCAAAGGTTGTTTGTGTGTTCCAAAACTGCGGCTCTCACAAGATGGCATGCAGAAGAACGCACACAAGATGGCTCGATTAGGCATCCTGCAGATTCTCTCCTATGGAAAGACTTTGATGAAAAGAATAAAGATTTTGCAGAAGACAGCAGAAATCTTAAGCTTGTAGTATGTGCACATGGTTTTAATCCATTTAGATCCATGAATCTTAGCTATAACATTTGGCCAGTACTATTGGTTCCTTATAACTTTCCACCCTGGATGATTATGAAGCAATCAAATTTCTTTCTATCGTTGTTGATTCCTGGCCTAAATGCACCTGGTAGTGACATGTATGTCTATCTTGAGCCACTAGTTGATGATATGGTAGATATGTTTGTTGATGGTGTTAGGACCTATGATTCTTCAACCGGAGAGTATTTTCAGTTGCGTGCTGCCATAATATGTACAATTACAGATAAACCGGGTCTTGGCTCTTTGGTTGGGTGTGCTACCTCTGGAGAAGGAGCTTGCCCTGAATGCCACTCCCATGTATGTTCTCTTAGGCTGAAAAATTGTAGCAAGACTTGCTACATGGGGCATCGTAGGTTCTTACATGTAGATCACCCCTTGAGGTATGATACACGCACATTCAGTGACACAGAACTTGGGACAGCACCCGTTCCACTTACCGGTAGGAAAATCTTAGAGCTGACAGAAAATATTCAAACCAAGTTTGGGAAGGACCCTAAAACAAAGAAGGCTAGAAGTAAGAAACGCAAGAAAGGGGATCCGCTGATCATTTGCAAAAGAAATTCTATTTGGTTTAAACTGCCTTATTGGAAGGATTTGAAGATGCATCATAACTTTGATATCATGCACATTGAAAAAAACGTGTGTGATAACATAGTTAAAACTTTGTTGGCTGTGAATGGAAAAAACAAGGATAACATTAATTCTCGATATGACCTTGAAGCACTCATTATTAGAAAGGATCTTCAACTTATTGATCTTGATGATGATGAAGTTTTTTCCCTCCGGTGCCTTATGCAATGGAATCTGATCAGCAGAGGACATTTTGCAAAGTATTTAAAAATGTCATGTTTCCTAATGGTTATGCATCTGACATACGCCGTAATGTGCATGTTAAGGAGAAAACTATAATTGGGTTAAAGAGCCATGACAACCATGTCCTTTTCCAAGCCTTGCTGCCACTTGCTGTGAGAAGAACATTACCAGAAAGAGTGAGTGCGGTATTGATTCGTGTGAGCAGTATTTTTCAAGCAAATGTACTCACAGGTTATTCGCATAAGTGACATGCAAAGGTTGCAGGCTAAAATAGATGAGACCTTGAGCCTTCTTGAGTCTATGTTCCTCCCTTCATTTTTTGATATTATGGTGCATTTGATGGTTCATCTTCCAGCCCAAGCAACGATAGCTGGTCCAGTACATTTTCACAGCATGTGGGCTCTAGAGAGGTATATAGGAAAGCTTAAGGGATATGTACACACTACAAGTCATGTGGAAGGATCAATTGCAGAGGGCTATTTGTTTAACGAGAGCTTGACATTTTTCTCATGCTATTTAGATGGTGAGACTCGGTCCAACCGAGCTAGGAATGATGGAGGTTTGGATATGGAAGTTGATGATACAACTCCTTTCTTCCAGAACATTGGTCGAGGGTTGGCCGGAAAGTGCATGGTGATGTTAGATAACAAAACATGGCTGCAAGCACATAAATATGTCTTGTTCAACTATACAAATATGTCTTGTTCAACTATGACAACATAGAACCATACCTAGAGTAAGATATCCATACTAGGTATTGCTTTTACGTTATTTTTTTCTTCCTTGTCGGTTGATAAATGTAGCCTATATATGCAGCAAACATATGGAGTACTTTTCTTCTATTGGTTTTCGAAGTCATCGAGAAGTCAATCATGTGCATTATGAGACCTTTCATGAGTGGTTTAAAATGCGCGTAAGTGGGCATGTGACTTTGTAAACCTACAATACATTATTCCATTGTAGAGTAACATTAGCATGTTGTAATGACATGTGGCGGAAATGGGTGATGAAGCACCACATGAGATAAAAATATTAGCTAAAGAGCCAAACATGGTCGCGATGAAGTATAGTAGCTACACTATAAATGGGGTAGACTTTCATACACAAGCATACGATGAGGGCCGGCCGTTTCAGAGTAGTGGAGTAGCTCTTGTTGCACAAACCACGTCTTTAGCAAAAGGAGAAGGTGGCAATATTAGTGTAAGAAACAAGACATATTATTGCATTATAAAGGAAATTCTTGAGTTAAACTATCAACATGAAGGGAAAGTAGTGTTGTTCAAATGTGACTGGGTTGATAATCGTGTAGAAGATGAATGGGTAAAAACTGATCAGTTTGGGATCACTTCTGTGAATTTCAAGCATGTATTTAATATCGGTGAGAAAATATCAGATGAGCCCTTCATATTAGCCACACAAGCAACTCAAGTTTACTATGTTGAAGATCCCATTGATGCTGAGTGGTCTAGTGTTGTTGTGCCATCATTGTAAGACATAGATGAGTCTGAAGATGACAATGGTAATGTTTTACGTGTGACGTTGCCTGATCAATGTACTGCCATACGTGTGACTGTTGCGGATGGAGGCATTGGTTCTGCTAGGACAGATATAGATGGACTAGTTCTTAAAGCTAGTGATATTGAAAAAAAGTAAGTGTTGTGTACGATCTTGTAAGTATTTCAAGTGATGTACATGTACTCATATAATGTGTCTTTTGCAGGAGGAAAAATGGCAAGCGCAAACGGAAAAGCTAAAGCTGGCGGGGTCACGGTGGATCAACTTAAAGCGGTAGAGTATGAGCTATAGAGAAGTAAGAACATTGAAGAAAATGATAAACGGCTAGCAGCGGTATGAGCAACAAAAGCTTATATGCAGGCAAATATGGAGGCAAACCATTCCTCCAAAAAGAAAAGAAAGGTGAATTTCCATCAGATTCATTTTCTACCTGAAGAAAGCAAATGTAGCTTTCAACACTAACTATATATCTATGCAGGGCGTACCTGTAATCGCGAATGAAGGGAGCGTTTTGAGGTCTAGGGTATCAAAAGCTCAAGATCATGTACATCCTGAGCATCAGCCTTCCAAAGGTATTGTAGTATAGTTGCTCATATTGTATCCTAATGTCACTTGCTAGAATTGTTGTATGATTATGTTAATTTTCTTGCATGAAGAGATTACTCGCAAGCTTGATGATGAAGGTAGTCAAAAGAAAGGTGGACGAAAAATTACTCCAAAGGCTAACTTATATGGTAGGCTCAATCAACCCAAAATCCATATTTCACTTAATGGGAATGGCCAGCCTGTTGGGCCAGATGCCACTGTATTTACCAATTTCATTGGTACTTTGGTGAGGAAGCATATACCACCTGCAGAGTTAGATTGGCGAGATGTTGATGTAGAAAAGAAGTGGTTGGTGTGGGAGACCTTGAAGGTATAAATGGGCATAGTTTGGATCAGTTTTGAAGGTATAACGTACACTATTTCAATTCTTGTCTAACTGAGTTTCCTAGTTTCTCTCTTTTTAATAGGTATTTTATGATCTGGATTCATCCGCTTTGAGCTTTGTTATCAACACTTCACACATAAAATGGAAGCATTGGAAGTCATATTTGAAGAGGCACAAGTTTGATGCTGCACTCACTGAAGCACAACTTATGAAAAGACGTGATAGCATAATTAGTGAAGCTGATTGGAAGACCCTTATTACTTACTGGAGATCTTCAGTATTTGAAGTAAGCCATCCCACTGAATCATAGTATACAGAGCTTTATTTTTTTACCCAAGACTATACAGAGCTTTATTTTAACCTGACTGTATGGTTGGATGCATTTTCAATGTTGTGACTGTACTATATGTTTAGACTATACTGTAGCAACCAACTTTTGTTCATTAAAAGATCTTGTGTGCATGTCACTTAGTGACATAGAGCCTATGTTCATATTCCACAATTTAGATGCCATTTTACTTGATAATAGTAAAAAAGTACATAAAAATCTTAAAATACTGAGCATTTTTATAAATCCGCTATGACCCTTACTATGTCATCTCTATTGTTAACATTGTAGGAAAGACAAGAGGACAAGGAAGGCACCATGAAGCTGGTAGTTTGATCTTGTATGGTGGATCTAGCTATCGTTTTGTAAATCTATATGGTGGATCTCTTAGCTATCGTTTTGTAATGGTGGATCATTTAGCCATACTGGGAACAATGGAGTAGAAACAATGCACATTCTGGCTCCCGTTAATTAGCTGTGTATTTTGTAGCAAACAAACATAAATGTTTGCAAGTGTAACGGAGCAACAAAAATCGATATGTTTGCATCTGTTTTAATATTTCGGAGTACATGCATACTGTATGGTGAGTTATATATCTAACATGGTTGATATTGTTTAAGTAAGGCCAAATAATATATATCATCAGCCTCTGCTGAAGTGTTGGTTGGCATTATAAGTAAGTCCAAATAATATATATCATCAGCCTCTGCTGAATTGTTGGTTGGCAAAACAAAACATCATCAGACTGTTGGTTGGGAAATGTTTATGATAGGGCTGACAGCAAGTCGGTCGGCAAAGAAGCCACCATAAGTCCATCAGTTGGTGAAGGTTCATACATGGACAACAGACAGTCGGTCGGCAAAACAAAAATATCAATGACACGTCGGTCGAGAAAGTTTACTTCAAAGGCCAACAGGTCGTCGGTCGGGAAAGATCCATGACATCGCCGATAGACTGTCGTTCGGCACTTCTTCGTACTATCGTCGGTCTATTGGTCGGCAAAACTTTGTCGGTCGGCGATGGGCTTTCCCGTCTGGTTTTTCCCCAACAGACCTGATCGGTCGCCAATACTTTTTCCCAACAAATTGTCTGTTGGTGGAAGCTGTTATACCGACCAACTTGTGTGTTAAGAATGTAGTGTTGTGGTGTAGTGGAGGTGAGCCTGATTGTCGTGGAGGAGGAGGCTGGTTATGACATCGTGAGGGCTACTCGCAAGAAACCCGTCGAGGGGGCGTCTGTCGAAGTGCTGACGGACTCAAAGAGCACCTCTGCCCCCAACACACTTGGGGCAGGTGCGTTTGTCGCGTTCAACCCAGCAAGCAAGGCTATCTGTGATAGCCCGAGACCGATGTTCCAGAAGATTCCCCTTTATTTCCGTTTTCGGTGTGTGGTTATTTTTATTTCTCGCATCATCTGCATTGCATCGGCATCTCCGTTGCTGCCAGTTTTCAAAACTTGCATCCGTTGTTAGTTGCTGGTTCTCGTCGTTGTCCGTTCTGAGCCCGACCACACACGCACGCACCCGCGACATCATCAAATCCTTGTTTTTAAAGGTGTGTTGAAAACTTTCTCTGATTGGGTTGGAATTTGACGTGCTGTCTTATTTTAATATAGCTAGGCCGTCTGTCGAATTTCGTCGCAATCGGAGTCCATCTGGTACCTGAACGGTCGACCGTAGCGGCACCGTATTCGGTCTACCATCGGACGATTATCGGTGTTTTAAAAACTACGTTGTCACGTGTCGTTTCCCTCTCTTCTCCGGCTAACCTACTCTACACGACCACTTAGTTCGTCCCGCGTTCAGAATTGTTCGATTCCGACCGTGCGGTTGAAACCGGGGCGAAATTTCGCTAAGCCTAGCCCCCTGTCTATAAATAGACAACCATCCCTACCTAAATTTCGGACCAAACCCTAGCTGCCTCGTTTCTCGTGCCACCCCAACCAGCCTGCCTTCTCCCTCCTCCAGACGCCGGCCTGCGGAGCCCGCGTTGGGCCCGCCCGAGCCCATCTGGGCCCGAGCTCCCCCAGCAGCCGCTCCTCCCGCGGGAGTTCCTCCCGCAGCTCCCGAGCGCCCGCTGCCCGTGCTGCCGCGCCCCTGGTGCCGCACGCCGGCCGCCTCCCGTCGCCGGACCCGCGCCTCCGGCGAGCTGCCGCCGCCGGCGACCACCAGGCCGACCCTGCGCCGCCCGGAGCTGCCCAGTCCGACCTCCTCTTCCTCCCTTCCTCTTCTGCTCTCCCTCTCCCACCTCCCGCTCTCTCTCCCCGCAGGTTCAAGGACACCGGCCGATCTCCTCACCCCGGCGCCGCCTCGAGCCGCCACTGCCGGGAATGGAACCCCGGTGCCTGGATCCGCCCAAGGCCGCCGGGATCTGGTCTCCCTCGCCCTCGCCCGCCGGCTCTGCTCCCTTGGCTGGCGTGCGCCTCGGCTTGCTGCCGTTGTTCCTGCCTGCTCGGGAGGGAGACGAGGAACCAGCCTCGCCAGGCTGCCACGCCAGCTCCTGGGCTGCGCAGGACCAGCCAGGCTGGCCCAATCCGGCCCAGCTAGGCCAGCCCCCACTCGGCCTCCTCCAAGCCAACTCCTCCGCAGCCTCCCCTCATGGGCCCGAAGCCCACAAGGTAAGCCTCCTTAGTTATTTTTACGCCCTGGGCGTTGTTAGTTATTTTTACGCCCACAGTAGGCCCGGTAGTTTAATTTCTTTTTAGGGATTTTCGAAATTATTATATTCCAAAAAGATTGACGAATATTAAAACACCCGTAGTTTAATAACCGTGTATCGGCTCGCGACGTATTGTATATGAAACTTGGCTAGAATTTCGCGTAGAATATGAATTTGTAACTTGCATGCATGTTTGACGTAGTTTGGGTTGCCATATGCCTAGTTTAGCGTGTTGTCCCAATAGGGGATCGTCCCGTAGTTATTTTTCGCGCATGTCCGGATTGCTCAAACTCCGTAGATAAAATGTTCATGTTTTAGGAACCCTTTTGCCATGTATTTTAGAGTAGTCATTGGTATTTTTGCATTTAGGATTCCGTCCCTAGTTTATTATGTCGTGTTTAGGACATAATCCCGCATATACGTGTGGCGTTGTTTTTACTTTGCAACCCCTCATGTTATATATGTTTTCGGGGTAGAAAAGTCCATAGGATTTAAATGTGCATTTAGTTTTATATATTGAGCAAGTTAGTTTGCGTGATATTTTGCCATGTTGCCCTCTTGTCTATTTTGTGTGATTTAATCCGTGCTTCATTTGAAGGAGTTGTCAACTAGAGATATGCCCTTGGATGTTTAGTCTAGCCCCTCGTATTTTTGGTTGCAATAAAAATCCATGTTTAGGTGTGGTTTGCTTGATCTCAACTTGCTAGGAAATAGTGTTGATTTGGAGATGCTGAAATATTTCTAAGTGTGAAATATGTTATATTTTGTTGCTGTCTTTGCATGAGTTTACGTGGTGATCTGTAGCTGTTTTGAGGTTGGTGCAATGGAGTTAGTTGTAGACTTTAGGATTCTCTAGCATGCTGTCAATTTTCATGACATTTGGATTCCTATAGCTTATCGTTTTGCTGCTGTCAATATGCCTTCAGATCGAAAACTGCAGTTTCATAAACTGTTATTTTCACTAAGTCTAAAACTGTGTGTGAGATGCCCTTTTGTGACTTCTTTTCCTAGTGATCCAAGCTTCCATGCTAGGTGTTTTTAGTTGTGTGTTGTAGTGCTTCTTGCCCTCTATCGTCTCATGCCTTGTTTGAGAATTTTGGTTTTGTGTAGCTCGTAGTTGTGGGGTGTAGAAAACGCTATGTGGCAGATTTTGGCACATTGTAGTGATTTCTTATTTAGCTCGTAGTTGTTGAACCGTTGCTCCGTTTTGATCGTGTCCTATATGAAACTTGCTTAGAATCTCGTGTAGTTTCATTTTATCTTGCTGGTTGTGTGTTTTGAAGTGTTCGCGACTGTCGTTGCACACATATGGCATTCATGCCATCATATCTTGCGATGCTCATATCTTTTGAACCGTAGTTCCGTTGGAGATGTTCTTTATGTGTAAATTGCTTGTAACAACTCGTAGAATCATGTGAACCTATTTGATTTGCTGTTTAACAACTATTTAAACGTGTTATTTCAGATCTGGACAGAATTGTAAATTAACATGTGAGGTCGTTTCGGAGATGTTATATGTCATTTCCGACCTCATTTAAAATGCCTAGATAGGTAGATTAATCGCGCTTCACCTCTTGCCATGTTTAATAACATTTAATATTTCCGAGTACCTAATCGGGATAGAACTAAATAATTCGTACATGGAGTTTCGTCAATATGCAACTCGTTGCATATTGAATTTCACTTAATGTATAGTGTTTGATTGCGTGAATTGTCATGCTATGTCTTGCATTTATATTCAGCCGTTCATGTATCATATGTGGATTGCATCTTGTCGTGCATATGTCATGGTGAATACATGTGTTGATGCTTGTTTCCGATTTCCTTGGTCTCGATAGAGTTCCGCAAGCGTGTCGGATTGGAGGACCCGTTCGACTACATCGATCCGTCTGCTTCACGGAGTTATTCTTCTTCCAAGCGGGATCTCAGGCAAGACGACCATTTCCCCGGATACCATTATCATCATTGCCATGGTAGTGTTATCGTTTCTGTTGCTATGTTTCGTTGCCTACCACATGTTAAATATCAGCCTCTTAACAATGCCATGAAAACCTTCAACCTGTTCACCACCTAGCAAACCACTGATTGGCTATGTTACTGCTTGCTTATCCATGTGTTAGCGTTGCTAGTTGCAGGTGCAGTTGCTTCCATGTGATAACATGGGTTCTTTGTTCTATCACCAAATTAAATGCTATTTATTTTAATGCACCTATATACTTGGTAAAAGGTGGAAGTCTCGGCCTTTCTAGCCTGGTGTTTTGTTCCACCTTTGCCCCCTTAGTTTCGGCTACCGGTGTTATGTTCCATAATTGAGCGCTCCTAACACGATCAGGTTGTTATGGGGACCGCCTTGATAATTCGTCTTAGATTAAAGCTGGTCTGGCAAGGCCCAACTTTGGTACTACATTTGCCTAATAACCTAATAATAATGCATAGGGACCCGCCGGCACCTGCGGAGTAATTTAATCAACCCCGGGGCCAGTGCTCCTCATGAGTGTTGGTCCCACCTGAGCGATGTCCGGCGCCCCCTGGTCACCCAGGGTTTAGCGATCCCAACGTCTAGCTCATTCGTCGTGTCCTGAGAATGAGATACGCGGCTCCTATCGGGATCGTCGACACGACGGGCAGCCTTGCTGGATTAGTTTTACCTTTGACGAGATATCTTGTGCATCGGGATTCTGGTGATGCTTTGGGAAATCTCAGAGTTGAGGTTTTCCGCTAAGGAGTCCGACGAGATTGCTAGCTTCGTGATCGAGGATTTCTATGCAGCTTTTGGTAATTTATGATGGACCAGTCAGAGCACCCCTGCAGGGTTAAATCTTTTCGAAAAGCCGTGCCCGCGGTTATGTGGCAACGTGGAAACTTTATTTAACACTGGTTCTAGACAACTTGAAGTTAATTTAATTAAAATATGCCAACTGAGTGCGTAACCGTGACTGTCTCTTTCTCCGATCGAGGACATGGTGGGGTTATGTCTGACATAAGTAGGTGTTCAGGATCATTCATTTTATCATCACTAGTTCACATCCGTTATGCGTAGATCTTCCCCCTCTTTATTTCTTGTACTCGTAAGTTAGCCAGTAAATAATTGCTTAGTCACGTGTTGCAGCCTCACCACTTAACCTTACCTCACCCATTAAGCTTTGCTAGTCCTGATACCTTTGGAAATGAGATTGTTGAGTCCCCTGTGGCTCACAGATTACTACAACACCAGTTGCAGGTACAGGTAAAGGTTACTTGATGCGAGCGCATTGATTGTTCATTTGGAGTTGCATCTTCTTCTTCTTCGTCATCGATCTAGGATGGGTTCTAGGCCGGCAGCCTAAGATAGCAAGGATGGACGTCGATCTTCTTTTCTCGTTTGTTTTCGTCCGTAGTCGGACCCTGCTCTTCTTCATGATGTTTATGTTTTGTACTGATGTGACTCTGATGTAGCTTGTGGCGAGTGTAAGCCAATTCCATATATCTCATCTTTTCAGTACATGTACTTGTAACGATATCCATTCTTGCGAAATGATGAGATGCACTTCTATCCCTGACGAGGCCCTCGTGCCAAGTTGAGGATAGGATCGCATCTTGGGGAGTTACAAGTTGGTATCAGAGCATTACCGATGTAGGAGCCCCCTTGATTGATCGAACTTGGCCGAGTCGAGTCTAGTGAAAAACTACTTTGAGTCTAGTTATATATCGGAGAGTAGGATTCTGTTTTTTTCCTCTTCTATGCTCTGGTGAGGAATCTTGACGTAATAACTTATTCTACTCCTCTTCTCACTCAAATTTTATTTTGGATCACGCAGATATTTTTGGAATCTATATGATGCCGATGTGACGGAGTTCTGTCTTGGTGCCTCTTGTCTGACTTGATTTCTTCCGGGGAGTTGAGCTCCACGGGATTCTCGAGCACATCGTTATCATTCAGGTTTCTTAGTATCTCAGAATGAAGGATGTTCATAATTGCTTCAATACTAGTAGTGGCGATATAACCCCGATGTCCCAGTACTGGTGCAGATTGTTCGGGAGTACTGCCATACTTTGTATCGTTGTGATGACGAGGGTCTGTAGTAGATGAAGGTCCGAGATTCTGGTTATGTGTTGACGGATGTGATACACTGGATGGGTTAGTATAGGACTTGTGTGAAATATTACTCCTTGTATTCGTATACCAGATTGCATGACCAGAAATTTCAGAAGTTCTTAGGTGGGAATTCAAGTAGTTGCTTATAGGACAATCTTCCAACAAGTGCCTGATGTTAGGTTGGGGTTCGACATCTAGTGGATTCGTTTGTTCACGGTTGACTTACAGCGGTTCTCGGTGTGTCTTATAGAGTCCTTGTAGCTTGCTATGACTCGGGGGAGCTTCGTATGTCATGTGCACTGCCTTGCACATAATGGCTATTGTAAGGATTGAGTCCGTGCGATCCTATCCACGAAAATATCGGACGAAATCTCTCTCATGAATTTGTTCTGGCTTGTTTCATAAGCCCCACCCCTTTGTTCTGTTGGAATATGGTAATTCGAGTTGCTTCGATGTCAAGTGGTGATTTCAGATCTTTCCTAAGCAGTGTTCTCATATTCATGTGAGATTGCTAATTATTTTGCTCTATCAACTGTCTTATCAGTTCTTTTCAACCGGAGTTGTCGTGTCAATTCTTTCCAACCGGTGTGTTTCTCTTCAAGTAATTCAATCCTCTCCAATTTGTGCAAGATCAATCTCTCATTTCTTTCCGGAGCTTTTATCATCTGTCCCAAGTTGTCTTTGTTTTCCCCTCCCTCCCTCCCTTTTCGTCAGTGATTGGATTTCATCCAAGTGCATTGCATTCGTTGTTGCTTCCGCTATCTCTTCTTCCTTTTGTAGCTGGTGATTCATTGTGAAGATTCTCAGGAGTTCTAGTTCATCATTCCTTCAATGTGATTATTTTTTCGGAGAATTCAATTTAGTGTCCGTGTTCATTATATCCTATTCATCCTTGTAATTCTTTCCTGTGTTGGAAATTCTTATCAGCCTATCTTGTTATTGTTGGAATTATGCCCTAGAGGCAATAATAAATATAGTTATTATTATAATTCCTGCATCAAGATAATCGTTTATTATCCATGCTATAATTGTATTGAATGAAGACTCATTTACATGTGTGGATACATAGACAAAACACTATCCCTAGCAAGCCTCTAGTTGGCTAGCCAGTTGATCAAAGATAGTCAGTGTCTTGTGATTATGAACAAGGTGTTGTTGCTTGATAACTGGATCACGTCATTAGGAGAATCACGTGATGGACTAGACCCAAACTAATAAACGTAGCATGTTGATCGTGTCATTTTGTTGCTACTGTTTTCTGCGTGTCAAGTATTTCTTCCTATGACCATGAGATCATATAACTCACTGACACCGGAGGAATACTTTGTGTGTATCAAACGTCGCAACGTAAATGGGTGACTATAAAGATGCTCTACAGGTATCTCCGAAGGTGTTAGTTGAGTTAGTATGGATCAAGACTGGGATTTGTCACTCCGTGTGACGGAGAGGTATCTCGGGGCCCACTCGGTAATACAACATCACACACAAGCCTTGAAAGCAATGTGACTTAGTGTAAGTTACGGGATCTTGTATTACGGAATAAGTAAAGAGACTTGCCGGTAAACGAGATTGAAATAGGTATGCGGATACTAACGGTCGAATCTCGGGCAAGTAACATACCGAAGGACAAAGGGAATGACATACGGGATTATATGAATCCTTGACACTGAGGTTCAAACGATAAGTTCTTCGTAGAATATGTAGGATCCAATATGGGCATCCAGGTCCCGCTATTGGATATTGACCGAGGAGTCTCTCGGGTCATGTCTACATAGTTCTCGAACCCGCAGGGTCTGCACACTTAAGGTTCGACGTTGTTTTATGCGTATTTGAGTTATATGGTTGGTTAACGAATGTTGTTCGGAGTCCCGGATGAGATTACGGACGTCACGAGGGTTTCCGGAATGGTCCGGAAACGAAGAATGATATATCGGATGACCTCATTTGATTACCGGAAGGTTTTCGGAGTTACCGGGAATGTACCGGGAATGACGAATGGGTTCCGGGAGTTACCGGGGGGGGGGCAACCCACCCCGGGGAAGCCCATAGGCCTTGAGGGTGGCGCACCAGCCCTTAGTGGGCTGGTGGAACAGCCCAAAAGGGCCCTATGCGCATTGGAAGAAAAATCAAAGAGAAAGAAAAAAAAAAGAGGAGGTGGGAAGGGAAGGAAGGACTCCCACCCACCAAACCAAGTCCAACTCGGTTTGGGGGGGAGACCTTCCCCCCTTGGCTCGGCCGACCCCCTTGGGGCTCCTTGAGCACCAAGGCAAGGTCCCCTCTCTCCCACCTATATATACGGAGGTTTTTGGGCTGATTTGAGACGACTTTTCCACGGCAGCCCGACCACATACCTCCATGGTTTTTCCTCTAGATCGCGTTTCTGCGAGCTCGGGCGGAGCCCTGGTGAGACAAGATCATCACCAACCTCCGGAGCGCCGTCACGCTGCCAGAGAACTCTTCTACCTCTCCGTCTCTCTTGCTGGATCAAGAAGGCCGAGATCATCGTCGAGCTGTACGTGTGCTGAACGCGAAGGTGCCGTCCGTTCGGTACTAGATCGTGGGACCGATCGCGGGATTGTTCGCGGGGCGGATCGGGGGACGTGAGGACGTTCCACTACATCAATCACGTTCACTAACGCTTATGCTGTACGGTCTACAAGGGTACGTAGATCACTCATCCCCTCTCGTAGATGGACATCACCATGATAGGTCTTCGTGCGCGTAGGAAATTTTTTGTTTCCCATGCGACGTTCCCCAACAGTTATTCATTCATCTCTTTTCTATCCGGTGTGTTGAAGATATCTAAGAGTTTCTTGTTTTCAGACCTTTCATTATTTCGAGGTTTTCAACCTCATCTAGTTTTCCTTATACCGGTGCAATATTTCTCTATCTAAGCAATCTTTTCAATGGTGGTTTCTTTTGAGTGGGCCCATAACCCACAGGTTTCTCCCAGGATCTTATCTGGCTCTTGTAACCTTTCCGGAGATCTTTAATTCTTTTCAACTATGACATAAGTATGAATTTCATCATTCATATCCCTTCTCCAAGATCTATTCGAATTAAATTCTCATCCTGCTCAACCTTTCTTTCTTCGTTATTCCGAAGGTCTCAGTTATTCTGGTGATGTTCTTCTCGTCATTCTCTCCATTGAAGACCGAAGGGGTGTTTCTCTCAATCTTGATTCATTCTCTTGGAGATTCAGGTTTCAGCGTTGTGGCATCATCTTGAAT
Source organism: Hordeum vulgare subsp. vulgare (assembly GCF_904849725.1). Classification (NCBI taxonomy): domain Eukaryota; kingdom Viridiplantae; phylum Streptophyta; class Magnoliopsida; order Poales; family Poaceae; genus Hordeum; species Hordeum vulgare. Next base: position 237,555,315 of record NC_058523.1, read on the forward strand.
TGTTCCCAATGATGAGTGATTCATTTCTTGCTATCAGGTGCATTTTTGAATTGTTTTCATTCTCGATCCACCGAAGGCCATCACTTTAGAAGATTTGTCGTTCTCAGCTTTCAGCTTTCATCCTCAATTCTTCTCAATTATTGCCTCTTCGTTCGTCTCTCAATTATTCTGGTGTCTTGTTTAAGTTTTTCTCTTAGGTGGCTCATGATCTCTTCATTCTCATGTATCTCCATTTATTCATGGTTGCCTCATTCATTTCAATTCTCACCGGTGTTTCTTCCAACATTGCTTCTAGTTTGTGCTCATATCACTCCTCAATCATTTCTAGAAGAATAAGTGGTATGCTAAATCCGTTGCTTGTCATCAATTAAACTTGATGAAGGATAAGCTAAACATAATTCTTATTCTTGTTCATAGTGGTCTGAATTCTTCTTCCGAAGTGGCTCATGATATCAATTCTTTGTCTCAAGGTATTCTTCAAGATTCTTGTGATAGTAGTTGTCATTCTCTTATTCATTTTTTTTATCCCAATGATCTAGTTTTAGTCTCTTGTTCCGGAGGCAGTGTGATGTTGCTCTTTTGGGTCAATCATGTTGTTCTATCAAGATCATGGTGTTCCCTTGTTCTATTTAGTTGTTTCTTATGAATCTTGTCTGATTATCCCATCTTATCAAAAAAATTATCCCTTTTTCCTACCGAAGTGCTGCCGAAATTTTCCGTGAATTCTTGCTTGTTTCTCATATCTTTCCTCATCTCTTTGCAACCTTCAAGGATCATTGGTTTCACTCGTTTTTCAAAGAAGCGACTAAGTTTTTACCTCTTGTTCCTTCTCATCCTCTCCCCCTTTCATTCTTGGATCTCGGGTCGAGATCCTTTTGTGGTGTAGGAGAGTTGTGACAGCCCGAGACCAACGTTCCAGAAGATTCCCCTTTATTTCCGTTTTCGGCGTGCGGTTATTTTTATTTGTCGCATCATTCGCATCATCTGCATTGCATCGGCATCTCCGTTGCCGCCAGTTTTCAAAACTTGCATCTGTTGTTAGTTGCCGGTTCTCGTCGTTGTCCGTTCTGAGCCCGACCACACACGCACGCGCCCGCGGCATCATCAAATCCTTGTTTTTAAAGGTGTGTTGAAAACTTTCTCTGATTGGGTTGGAATTTGACGTGCTGTCTTATTTTAATATATCTAGGCCGCCTATCAAATTTTGTCGCAATCGGAGTCCGTTTGTTACCCGAACGGTCGACCGTAGCGGCACCGTATTCGATCTACCGTCGGACGTTTATCGGTGTTTTAAAAATTACGTTGTCGGGTGCCGTTTCCCTCTCTTCTCCGGCTAACCTACTCTACACGACCACTTAGTTCGTCCCGCGTTCAGAATTGTTCGATTCCGACCGCGCGGTTGAAACCGGGGTGAAATTTGGCTAACCCTAGCCCCCTATCTATAAATAGACAACCATACCTACCTAAATTTCGGACTAAACCCTAGTTGCCTCGTTTCCCGTGCCACCCCAACTAGCCTGCCTTCTCCCTCCTCCAGCCGCCGCCACGCGGAGCCCATGTTGGGCCCGCCCGAGCCCATCTGGGCCCGAGATCCCCGCAGCAGCCGCTCCTCCCTCGGGAGTTCCTCCCACAGTTCCCGAGCTCCCGCTGCCCGTGCTCCCGCGCGCCGGCCGCCTCCCTTCGCCAGACTTGCGCCTCCGGCAAGCTGCCCCGCCGGCGACCACCAGGCCGACCCCGCGTTGCCCGGAGCTGCCCAGGCCGACCTCCACTTCTCCAGCCTGGTCTTTGTGAGTCTTTCAGGAAGCTCAACCTTCAGTTAGTACCTCAGGGATTTCTTGCAAACCTTCAGATCTCTCCTACCTTGGAAGATCAGGTCCGAGCAGCACAACTTCTTGATGCAATGGTGGAGAAAGTCAAGATTGGCGTGGCAAAGAGTTTTCCCAAGTATAAGTTCTTCGGTGTTGATGCCAGATACACGTTGTTCTTCGAGGATCTTCTTGTCGTCCCGAAAGGTGATCTCAGAAAGGTAATCATGGAAGAAACTCATAACTCTCTACTCTCTATTCATCCTGGAAGCTCCAAGATGTATCAGGACTTGAAACAAACCTTCTGTTGGACTTGTATGAAGCGTGAGATTGCTCAGTTCATTAATGAATGTGATGTATGTTGAAGGGTGAAAGCAGAGCATCAACGTCCAGCAGGACTTTTGCATCCTTTGCCCATTCCCGAGTGGAAGTTCGATCATATTGAGATGGATTTCTTTACCGGGTTTCTGAAGTCCAAGAAGGGTAATGATGCCATCATCGTCGTCATCGACAAGTTGAGTAAAGTGGCTCATTTTCTTCCAGTCAAGGAATCCATTTCCGCAGCTCAGCTTGCAGAGTTGTACACTTCCAGGATTGTGTCTTTGCACGGCGTGCCTATGATCTTCTCTTCAGATCGCAGAAGTATCTTCACTTCCAAGTTCTGGGATTCTTTTCAGTCTGCGATGGGCACGAAGATCCGCTTTAGCACAACTTTTCATCCTCCGACTAGTGGTCAAGTGGAGCGAGTCAATCTAGTTCTTGAGGATATGCTGAGAGACTGTGTTATTTCTTTTGGTATGAAGTGGGAGGATTGCCTGCCTTTTGTGGAGTTCCCTTATAACAACAGTTATCAATCTAGTTTTGGCAAGGCTCCGTTTGAAATTTTCTATGGCAGGAAGTGTCGTACCCCGCTCAACTGGTCCGAGATCGGCGAGCGTCAGATCCTTGGGAATGACCTTATAGAAGAAGCTGAGGAGATGTGTCGGGTCATTCACGACAACCTCAGAGCAGCTCAGTCCTGCCAGAAAAGCTATTATGATAGCAAGCATCGTGACATGTCTTATGAGCTTGGTGACTTCGTCTATCTCAAGGTGTCGCCTATGAAGGGTATGCAGCGCTTTGGCATCAAAGGCAGGCTTGCGCCTCGTTTCGTTGGTCCGTTCAGAGTTGTTGGCAAGAGAGGCGACCTTGCGTACTAGCTTGAGCTCCCATCAAACTTTGCAAATGTGCATGATGTGTTCCATGTTTCTCAGCTCCGAAGGTGCTTCAACACTCCCGAGCGCACTGTTCATCTTCAAGACATCGACCTTCAGCCGGACCTATCTTATCGTGATCATCCAGTTGTGGTTCTCAAGGTGACTGAGCGCAAGACCCGCAACAAGACTGTCAAATTTTTCAAAGTGCAATGGTCACACCATTCCGATAAAGAGGCTACTTGGGAGCGCGAGGATCACCTCCGTTCTGAATTTCCGGAGTTCTTTCAGGCGTAGATCTCGGGGCGAGATCTTTTTGTAGTGTGGGAGAGTTTGTAATGGCCCAAGTGTGTAGCTTACCATATTTGGAACCTTGCCTATGTGGGTCCAACTTATCATGGACATGAGAGCTATCTATGCATATGATTTCATGTGATGCTCCCCTTGTTTATTTCTCTTTTGCATGCATGCATCCATGCCATCCCATTCTTACCATGTCTTGTGTTGTTGCCTTGTGAGCTTATGTGTTGGTGTTATACTTGTGATGTGGTGATGTGATGTGGTATGTGTTGATAATTGCAGTGATGCATTTGCTTGTAGCTCTATGTGGTAGCTCTATGTTATAAAACTTCCCCTTTTCTAGTTTGTCCTAAGCTAATTAATTTTTGCCTCTTCTCTGTTTTAAAAACGTCCAGGGTTTAGCTTGTTTTTGTGATGGAATTGTAGAGGTGAAGTTGCTGCTTTAATCCTTATTTGAAAGGTGCAAGTATTTCCAAAACAGCCAATATAAATGCTGTTTTCAAAATATTTAAATGCCCCAAATACTCCTTTTCTATTTTTCTAAAATAGGGCTTATTTTCTTTTGACCAGGGGTGTGTTAGTTTTATTTTTAGCATCTTTAGATTTGGCTGTGATTTCTTTTCTTCTCTGGTTTCTTGTATAAATAGAAACCCCCAGGGTTTTATTTCTTCTTAAGTGGAGCCACAGGTGGGCTTCCTCCCCCCTCGCGGCCCATCTTTCATCCTCCCCCGCGCGATAGCCCAGCAGCGTGTCCCTCCTTCCTCCCCTGACGGCGTCTACACCCCCCGTGTTGCTTTCCGTCTGAAGTGTAGAGAGAGGGAGGCGCCGCATGACGACGTCCATCCCATCAGTGGCCTTAAAGCCTCGGAGTCCGGTCCCTTCTTGCCCTAGGGTTTCCCCCTTCCCCATCTGCACCGCCACCCGCTCTTCCCCCTCTTCCTTCCCTGCAGGTAGTCTATGTAGATAGCAACCAGAGAGAGAGAGCATCACGCTGCCGACAACCTCCGCGCTCCCATCGTCTCCGGCGCCAGCGTCATGTCCAGGGGCACGGGAGAGGTGCCCGTGCCCCATTTCCGTCCTCGGTGAGGCTGGCGAGCATCCTCACTGGCGGCTAGCCCCTCATCAACGGCTCGGCCCCAGCGTTCTCCTTCTTCTTCCTTGGTTCCGCATCAGGGCTTCATCAAGTCCTCTTCACCTCCGATCCGGCTTCTTCCCCTTCAGATCGTTCCCGTCTTCCTTCCCCTAGGTGAGCAGGTTCACCTCCCTCCCTTCCCTCGGTTAGATCCAGCAGTAGCTCCGGCCGGCGTTCTTTGCACGCTCTGTTCGTAGAGGAGGCTGACAAGATATGTGTGATGTAGTTTTGTGCTGTGTGTTCTGTGTAGTTGCAGTTGTTCGCTAAGTCTTCCTCGCAGCAGTAGCCGTGGTGGTATCCCCCCTTCATGGCGCAGCAGCAGTAGCAGTGCAGCCACGGCGGCCTCCCTGTCGCCAGCGCTTCTCTGTGCTTTGCAGAGCAGAGCATACTGTAGTGGTAGTATACTTTGTAGTCTTCCCTTCTCTGTCAAGCTCCCGATGTGTATCCGAGTGGTGTGTAGTGCGTGTAGTGTTGTATGTAGTAGCAGCAGGTGCAGGGTTCGAATCCTAGTTGGTGCACCCCCCCCCTTTGATTCTTTTTCGGTCGACAGTAGAATAGCTGCATGCAGAGTAGATATCTCTATTAACCTCCCTTCTTTGTCGAAGCTGTGGTAGTAGTAGGGTGGCAACAGCAGTAGATGAGGTTCAGAGGGGCTTGGGTCCGACCCCCCCCCCCCAAACCCTTTTATTTTTTTGTTTCCATGTTTCATTTTGTTGTGTATTTTTGTTGCTTGCTAGAGTGTGTTTCTGGTGCTTGTGAGGCAGGATATGTAGGCTAGTTTATTTCCTTCTTTGTTGTGTATTTTTATTTTGCTAGCATGTGAGTAGGTTCCATGGGAGTGTGTGTGTAGATGAAGGACTTGTATGCATGTGTAGGTGTTGTGGGTTGTTGTGCTTGTGCCTTGGATGCACAAGTGAGTGTGTGTGTGGATGGGCTTCCCCCTCCCCACATACTTTGTGTATGAGTGTTTAGATAGTTGATGATGTGTGTGTGTGTGATGGCAGTAGGAGTGCATGTGTGGTTTATCATGTGTAGGCGTGCATGTGTAGTTTGGGTGTATGAAGATATATGTTGCTAGTTCATGTGATTCTTTTTCGGTCGACAGTAGAATAGCTGCATGCAGAGTAGATATCTCTGTTAACCTCCCTTCTTTGTCGAAGTTGTGGTAGTAGTAGGGTGGCAACAGCAGTAGATGAGGTTCAGAGGGGCTTGGGTCCGACCCCCCCCCCCCAAAACCCTTTTATTTTTTTGTTTCCATGTTTCATTTTGTTGTGTATTTTTGTTGCTTGCTAGAGTGTGTTTCTGGTGCTTGTGAGGCAGGATATGTAGGCTAGTTTATTTCCTTCTTTGTTGTGTATTTTTATTTTGCTAGCATGTGAGTAGGTTCCATGGGAGTGTGTGTGTAGATGAAGGACTTGTATGCATGTGTAGGTGTTGTGGGTTGTTGTGCTTGTGCCTTTGATGCACAAGTGAGTGTGTGTGTGGATGGGCTTCCCCCTCCCCACATACCTTGTGTATGAGTGTTTAGATAGTTGATGATGTGTGTGTGTGTGATGGAAGTAGGAGTGCATGTGTGGTTTATCATGTGTAGGCGTGCATGTGTAGTTTGGGTGTATGAAGATATATGTTGCTAGTTCATGTGAGTAGGTGGGGTATCCATGTGGTGCAAGTGAGTAGCATATGTGGGTTATTTTCCCGTGAGCATGTTGTATGTGAGTGTGTGTGTGTGCTATGTGTGTGTCTCACACATGCCATGGCATGAAGTGCCATGATAAGCACATGAGTTTGATGGTGTAGGTGCTCTTATGCTTATGCTTGTTGTAGGTGTGTGGGTATCGTGATGTGCTAGGGTACACATACATGAGGTCAAAACCCTCATGTCACCATTGGCCTTGTGAGAGTGTGCATAAGCTTGTGTGGGTGACATTCTAGTTAATAGCTCATGTGATCATGCACTATTCACTAGATATGATTCCATGTAGATTTTCTTTACTAGTTTGTGCCCATTTGTTCTATACAAGTGCATAGGTATTATATATATTTTTGGGGTAGAATCATCCCAGGAATCCATTGATGAAGTCAGTTTTGCCATTGGAACACTTTCTGGAGATGACATATTTCAGATTTGTTCTATGCTTGGAGCTTGGTTCCATGAGATGTGGTGTGCACAAGAGTTTGGTTCTTGGTTGTGGCAGTAGAGGGTGACCCCCTGTACCACATGTTGGTTTCATCTCATGCTTAGGAATTCATATGTGCAAGTTGTGCCCAATCAAAGTAGGCATGTGGCTGAAATTCCAGATTAGTGAAAATCTGTGATTTTCACTAAGTCTGAGAATCTGTTTATATTTTCTTCTCCTGTAGATGAGCTTGTGCAGGTCCATGTGTTTTGATTCAGCCTTAGCTTTCAACTGGGAAGTTGTAGCCTTTATGTTTGTATAGCTCCCTATAAATTTTCATTCCATTTGGAGTCCTGTAGATATTGTTTTGGGTGCTGTCAAAATGCTTCAAAGCATAAACAGATAGTGAGAATCTGGAATTTTCAGTAAGTCCCAGAAAACTGATGTTTTTGTCCAAGTTAGCAGCTATGTAACTTTCTGTGCGAAACTTCTTTGCAGTATCTTTTTTTCTTGTGCTAGTAGTACTATTGGATAGCTAGTGCCACATATCTTATTTGGCATGTTTGGGTGGCTCTAGGTGCTTTGCATGTAGCCCTCAAAAGGCTATGATGTTGTTTATGGCAGATTGTGTAGTTTTGGTGTTTTGGTGATTGTGAGTGCATAGTTGATGGTGTGGTGATATTCTTTGCAGCACCCATCCATGTTGGTTTGTTTTATGTCTTGGCAACATGGAAATACCAGAGTTATGACATTGGGGTGTGTTGTGATGAATTTGACACGTAGCAATTCATTTCTTGTTTCGATGTTTCCCGTTGATCCATAGCTCAGTTTGCAATGTTCTTTATATGCTTTTGCATCGTTTTCACATGACGCATCTGATCATGGCATTCTCATGCATGTCAAGATAGCTTAGGGTGCATTTCTGTCCAGGGACATGTATTTACTTCTCATGCTTGTGCTAGTGAGTAGAATAGGGATGCATGCTCATATTCATCTCATGCATCATGTGCTTGTTGCATCTTGAGGTGCTGTTGTTCATTGGATGCTATTTTTATGTTGAGTAGCACCGAGATCGGAGAATGAGTACGTGGATTCGGGAGAGTACGGGCAGGACGAACAAGAGCAGTTCCAAGCTGAGGATATCACACGCAAGATGATATGACCTTGATTCCATCTCTAGACTTGTTATGCTAGATTACGTTTCTTCCATCATATGCTCGCTGCCTACCACTGAAATAATTGCCTCCTGAATTGCCAAGAAACCCAAACACTTATCCCTTCCTAGGAAATCTTGAATGGCTAAGTAGGCTTTGCTCAGCTACTAATGTTAGCGTTGCTAGTTGCAGGTGCTTTGTCTCATGTGATAACATGAGTTGATATCATTATGCTAAATATGTTATTTAATTAATGCACATATATACTTGGTAAATAACGGAAGGCCTAGCCTTTTGCCGGGTATTTTTTTCCGTTATTGCCGCCATAGTTACCGGCTACCAGTGTTTGATTCCATATTGATCGCTCCTAACACGTTCGGGGTTGTTATGGGGACCCCCTCGATAAATTGCGTAATGTGAAGACTTGACCGACAGGACCCAACATTGGTGTTAATTTGCTAATAACTTAATAATAATCTGCATAGGGAATGATCACCCCAAGGATCTTTAATCAATAACCCAGGCCAGTGCTCGTCATGTGCGTTGGTCCAAACTGGTCTGCCTACGTGGCCACCACAAGGAAACTTGAGGTTTGGTTCTCGTAGCTAGTTCCATCCGTCGTGTCCTGAGACTGAGATACGCGGCTCTTATCGGGGTCATCGACACGACGAGAGGTCCTGCTAGTCTTGTCTTACCTTAGCGATATATCTTGCATATAGGAGTCCCGGTGAAGCTTTGGTTCTCCCCAGAGTTGAGGTTTTTCTCTAAGGAATCCGACGAGATCACGAGATTCGTGATACAGGATTACTTTGCGGCCCGTGTACGTTTGTGATGGACTAGTTGGAGCACCACTGCAGGGTTTAATATTTCGAAAAGCTGTGCCCGCGGTTATGTGGCAACTTGGAATATTTGTTAACATCCGGTAATAGACAACTAAACATAACTCTAATAAAATTGCCAACTGTGTGCGTAACCGTGACTGTCCCCTTCGAAGATCTCTCTTCGATCGGGAACACGGTGGGGTTATGATTGACGTATGTAGGTGTTCAGGATCACTTAGTGATCAGTTAATCATCGATCGCTAGTATAGTCCACCTTCAATACATGCTCTACGTAAGTTAGCCACCATCTAAAGCTTAGGATGCTGCAACCTAAACACTCCACCTTTCCAACCTAATAACTTGACTAGTTCTGGCACCGAGGTCATAGATTGTTGAGTCCCCGTGGCTCACAGATTCCTTCACAACACCAAAAGGTTCAGGTACCCCTGAGACAGGTGATCCAGGCGGCACGCAGCTGGCGTGGTAGTACGATGAGGAGAACGACCGCCTGTACATGAACTATCCAGAAGACTAAGGCGTGGTCGTGATCGTGGGCAAGCATGCATGGTAGCATAGTCATTTCTCATGTTTTGTAGTCCGTAGCGAAACTACCTTGTTTGGATGCGTGATGTAACTCTGATATATTTATGAGATGACAGTTGAATCCCTTATTGTCATTCCTCTATTATTATGTATGTGCTATGTTACCATCTTTGCGAAACACTTAGATGCGCTTCTTTCCAATTCGGGGCCTCGTTCCCCAAATCGGAAAGGACCGCATCTTAGTCGTTACAGCCAGCGTGCGCCTCGGCTTGCTGCCGCCATTCCTGCGTGCTCGGGAGGGAGACGAGGAACCAGCCTCGCCAGGCCGCCTCGCCAGCTCCTGGGCCATGCAAGAGCAGCCAGGCTGGCCCGATCCGGCCAGCTAGGCCAGCCCCCCCTCGGCCTCCTCGAGGCCAACTCCTCCACAGCCTCCCCTCATGGGCCCGAAGCCCACAAAGTAAGCCTCCCCCTGCTGCCTATCTTGCGCCTTGGGCGTTGTTAGCTATTTTTACGCCCACAATAGGCCCGGTAGTTTAATTTCTTTTTAGGGATTTTCGGAATTATTAAATTCCACACATATTGACGAATATTAAAACGCCCGTAGTTTAATAACCATGTATCGGCTCGCGACGTATTGTATATGAAACTTGGCTAGACTTTCACGTAGAATATGAATTTGTAACTTGCATGCATGTTTGACGTAGTTTGGCTTGCCATATGCCTAGTTTAGCATGCAATCCCAATAGGGGATCGTCCCGTAGTTATTTTTCGCGCGTGTCCAGATTGCTCAAACACTATAGATAAAATGTTCATGTTTTAGGAACCCTTTTGCCATGTATTTTAGAGTAGTCATTGGTATTTTTGCATGTAGGATTCCGTCCCTAGTTTATTATGTCGTGTATAGGACATAATCCCGCATATACGTGTGGCATTGTTTTTACTTTGCAACCCCTCATGTTATATATGTTTTCGGGCTAGAAAAATCCATATGATTTAACTATGCATTTAGTTTTAGCTTTTGAGCAAGTTAGTTCGCGTGATATTTTGCCATGCTGCCCTCTTGTCTATTTTGTGTGATTTAATCCGTGCTTCATTTGAAGGAGTTGTCAACTAGAGATATGCCCTTGGATGTTTAGTCTAGACCCTGGTATTTTTGGTTGCAATAGAAATCCATGTTTAGGTGTGGTTTGCTTGCTCTCAACTTGCTAGGAAATAGTGTTAATTTGGAGATGCTGAAATATTTCTAACTCTGAAATCTGTTATATTTTGTTGGTGTCTTTGCATGAGTTTATGTGGTGATCTGTAGCTCATTTGAGGTTGGTGCAATGGAGTTAGTTGTAGACTTTAGTATTCTCTAGCATGTTTTCAATTTTCATGCCATTTGGAGTTCTGTAGCTTATGGTTTTGCTGCTGTCAATATGCCTTCAGATAAAAAACTACAGTTTCATAAACTGATATTTTCACTAAGTCTGAAACTGTGTGTGAGATCCCCTTTTGTGACTTCTTTTCCTAGTGATCCATGCTTCCATGATAGGTGTTGTTAGTTGTATGTTGTAGTGCTTCTTGCCCTTTATCGTCTCATGCCTTGTTTGAGCCTTTTGGTTTTGTGTAGCTCGTAGTTGTGGGGTGTAGAAAATGCTATGTGGCTGATTTTGGCAGATTGTAGTGATTTCTTGTTTAGCTCGTTGTTGTTGAACCGTTGCTCCGTTTTGATCTTGTCCTATATGAAACTTGCTTAGAATCTCGTGTAGTTTTATTTTATCTTGCTGGTTGTGTGTTTTGAAGTGCTTGTGACTCTCGTTGCACACATATTGCATTCATGCCATCATATCTTGCGATGCTCGTATCTTTTGAACTGTAGCTCCGTTGGAGATGTTCTCTATGTGTAAATTGCTTGTAAAAACGCGTAGAATCACGTGAACCTATTTGTTTTGCTGTTTAACAACTATTTAAACATGTTAGTTCTGATCTGGACAGAATTGTAAATTAACATGTGAGGTCGTTTCGGAGATGCTATATGTCATTTCCGACCTCATTTAAAATGCCTAGATAGGTAGATTAATTGCGCTTCACCTCTTGCCATGTTTAATAACATTTAATATTGCCGAGTACCTAATCGAGATAGAACTAAATAATTCGTATGTGGAGTTTCGTCAATATGCAACTCGTTGCATATTGAACTTCACTTGATGTGTAGTGTTTGATTGTGTGAATTGTGATGCTATGTCTTGCATTTATATTCAGCCATTCATGCATCATATGTGGATTGCATCTTGTCGTGCATATGACGTGGTGAATATCTGTGTTGATGCTTGTTTCCGGTTTCCTTCGTCTCGATAGAGTTCCGCAAGCGTGTCGGATTGTGAGGACCCGTTCGACTACATCGGTTCGTCTGCTTCACGGAGTCATTCTTCTTCCAAGCGGGATCTCAGGCAAGATGACCATTTCCCCAAATACCATTACTATCATTGCCATTCTAGTGTTATCGTTTCTGTCGCTATGTCTCGTTGCCTACCACATGTTAAATATCAGCCTCTCAACAATGCCATGAAAACCTTCAACCTGTTCACCACCTAGCAAACCACTGATTGGTTATGTTACTGCTTGCCTAACCATGTGTTAGTCTTGCTAGTTGCAGGTGTAGTTGCTTCCATGTGATAACATGGGTTCTTTGTTCTATCACCATATTAAATGCTATTTATTTTAATGCACCTATATACTTGGTAAAAGGTGGAAGACTCGGCCTTTCTAGCCTGGTGTTTTGTTCCACCTTTGCCCCCTTAGTTTCGGCTACCGGTGTTATGTTCCATAATTGAGCACTCCTAACACGATGGGGGTTGTTATGGGGACACCCTTGATAATTCATCTTAGATTAAAGCTGGTCTGGCAAGGCCTAACTTTGGTACTACATTTGCCTAATAACCTAATAATAATGCATAGGGACCCGCCGGCACCCGCAGAGTAATTTAATCAACCCCCGGGCTAGTGCTCCTCATGAGTGTTGGTCCCACCTGAGCGATGTCCGGCGCCCCCTGGTCACCCAGGGTTTAGTGATCCCGGCGTCTAGCTCATCTGTTGTGTCCTGAGAACGAGATACATGGCTCCTATCGGGATCGTCGACACGTCGAGCGGCCTTGCTGGATTAGTTTTACCTTTGACGAGATATCTTGTGCATTGGGATTCAGGTGATGCTTTGGGAAATCTCAGAGTTGAGGTTTTCCACTATGGAGTCCGACGAGATTGCGAGCTTCGTGATCGAGGATTTCTATGTGGCTTGAGGTAATTTGTGATGGACTAGTTGGAGCACCCCTACAAGGTTAAATCTTTTCGGAAAGCCGTGACCGCGGTTATGTGGCAACGTGGAAACTTTGTTTAAGACTGGTTCTAGACAACTTGAAGTTAACTTAATTAAAATATGCCAACTGAGTGCATAACCGTGACTGTGTCTTTCGTGAGTTCCTTCTCCGATCGAGGACACGATGGGGTTATGTCTCACGTAAGTAGGTGTTCAGGATCATTCATTTGATCATCACTACTTCACGTCCGTTATGCATTGATCTTCCCCCTCTTTATTTCTTGTACTCGTAAGTTGGCCACTAAATAATTGCTTAGTCGCGTGCTGCAGCCTCACCACTTAACCTTACCTCACCCATTAAGCTTTGCTAGTCTTGATACCTTTGGAAATGAGATTGCTGAGTCCCCTACAGCTCACTGATTACTACAACACCAGTTGCAGGTACAGGTAAAGGTTACTTGACGCGACCGCGTTGATTGTTCATTTGGAATTGGATCTTCTTCTTCTTCATCGATCTAGGATGGGTTCCAGGTCGGCAGCCTGGGATAGCAAGGATGGACGTCGATCTTCTTTTCTCGTTTGTTTTCGTTCGTAGTCGGACCCTCCTCTCTTCATGATGTTTATGTTTTGTACTGATGTGACTCTGATGTAGCTTGTGGCGAGTGTAAGCCAATTCCATATATCTCATCTTTTCAGTACATGTACTTGTAACGATATCCATTCTTGCAAGACGACGAGATGCGCTTCTATCCCTGACGAGGCACTCGTGCCAAATTAAGGACATGATCGCATCTTGGGGCATTACACTATCGTTGATCCGTCAACAATAACAATGCCACCCCAAGTCGATACCTCAAGGCGGGGGGCATGCAATTCGTTAGCCCCATTGGTAGCACGATCGATCCTTCTTTGGTGAAGAAGTTGTTGATCATACCGTTGGCATAGTTGGAGGGGAGGTGATAGTCGATCCCTTCGGCGGGACTAACAAAGCCAAGGAGCACGTCATCCTGTCCTCCATGAGTGGGGTCTTCACACGACTGCAACTGCACTACGCTAGGTTGTCGGAGAAGCTAGATCGCCAGAGAGCCATCCTTGCCACGGCATAGAACGGCTTCTAGGAGCGCCTCGCCAACTCACATGTCTGGTTTGTCGACAAGCGCAAGGAGCTCACCAAGTACCACAAGGACCTTTCCAAGGACACGAATGCGTTCACTCATTGGAAGGCTGAGGGAGATAAGATCCTGAGGAAGGGTAAGGACCTCCTTCACCAGATTGAGGCGGAGTAGGTCGTGTGCAAGATCCAGCTTGACGCTCATCAAGAGGAGCTTTCTTCTTGGACGGCGAATTTCAAGGCTGGGCCTGAGAACCGTATCCGGGAGCAGGAGATGCAGCATAAAAGTGCCCTTGAAGAGCAAGTAGCGAAGCATGGCAGCAAGCTCAAAGAGGTTGTCAACATTGTCACAGCTATTCAATCTGCCAAGATCGAGATGGAGAGTAAGGTACGACAGCTGGAACTGAACCTCGTCGCCTCCAATCAGGAAATCTTGATGGTAAAGGACGATGTCCAGAAGGGGACTAAGGCCTTGGCGGACGTGCAGGCGGAGTTCGCCATCAAATCCAATGAACTGGACGTCGCCTCGGCCACCAATACTAATCTCGCCACGAGGGTGAGAGCTCATGAGGGTAGCTTGGAGCTGACCTAGGGTGGGGAGCGCAGTATCCTAGAATAGATCCAGAAAGAAAAAGAACTAATGGCTTTTGCTTCGGACGCCTCCAAAAGACTTTTGGATAATGTCGGTCTCTAGACGGAGCAACTGGTCGACATCGTCGTAGGCTCTTCGCCCAACTCGTAAGGATGGGGCTGGAGGAGTACACCTTCTGTGACAAGGCTAGGGAAACGGCGAGCGCACAACTATATGCTTTCTTTGGATGACTCGTCGACGTTGTGGCAAAGCATGACGCAGGACGAGCCGATGAATTCCTCCAATGTTGTCGTGAGCTATTTCGCGAGGCCCTCTGCAAGGTTGTGGTGAAGGTCGCATTGAACAATTAAGTTTTTTTATCCGTACAATACATGTTCCACAAATATTTTTCGTGCTTTAAAGTTCCAAACTCTATAACCTGTACTTTTTGTGTCATTAGCACAAATATTTTATTTCCCGTTGCGCTTAGTTTTGCACTTGCTTGTTTGATCCCTACACTTAGCGGGTATGCATGTCGGTGTGCACATCGGTACCACGAAGCTTCAGGGCAGACCCTACCTGGCGGTGATGTCGCTGCTGGTAGGGCCACCTCGTTATCCCTTATGTGCCAGCTCAAAAATGTTGAGCGGCCTCGAAACAAACTAGAACTCGAGGAGTTCAAGCGAGGGCCTTTCGTGTGCAGGTGTTTTCATACAAATACAAAAAAAATCATGGGGCCAACAACAAAAAATTTGCATTGATTTTTTTTACTTATCTTCCATTTCTTTTCTTGCCGCAAGATGGTTGTCTCCGCGTATGTAGGGGACCATACCGTCACTCCCCCCGGAAGACTAGCATGCAGGGGGTCTTCTTGCACTTAATAAAAATATAGAAGAGAAAACAGAGTGGTCTAGGAAACCTGCCAGCCCCGTATCCAACTTGTTCAAGGGATGTCTTACCGCAAAAATATTCAATATAAATGCAGCTACTTTGACAAGAGGATGCATAACACTTAGCTTTATTTACTGCACATGGGGTCATCACGTGGCTTTTACAGAGTATTACACGCTTTGTAGCGGGACTAATACATGAGGTCATCACGTGGCCCGACAACCGCACCTTACAGGTGGGAGTCACGGGAGCGCCTGGTATTTATGTGTGCTCTGCATATGGAGTGTCACTCCCGCCCTCTAGGCAGCTCTTGACGGCACTAGATGTGTGTCCCACCTGACAAGAGCTTGGTGGTCTTGTTTCTCTTGCTCCCGATGGCAGAAGTCTTAGGTGAATCCTCAATGGGCGTGCGGCTCCCTCGGACATGCTTCTCGGAGTCCTTGAAAGAGTCCTTGCCAGATCTCTTGTTCTTCTTATTTCCCCATGGTGTTTCGCCGGCAGGAGCGAGTGCCTTGTCGGCAGGCGCTGCGACTACTTCCCGGTACAGTTTGTCGACACAAAGGACCGCGTCTTTGTTGTCAGCATGGTTGGTGATGATGCTCATTAGCCCTAACATCTCGATCGTGTTCTATGTGTGATGCGACACAACAATGAGCTTCGCTAGTGTCGGTTGCCCCAAGCTCCAATTGTAAGGCAGGGACATCTTGGCGACATCGAAGGTAACCCTTTATGTCTTGAAGTTGAGCTCGTTGTCAAACTTCACCTGCAGATTTATCTTCCTCTTGGGCTGCAGCTTCCCTGGGTTGACCCCCCTAGAGGGACTCTCTCGGCTTGAGTTCCGCGTCGGTAATCCAGAACCGCTTTGCTCGCATTGGGTGAGATCAAGTTCAAACCAGCCCCAATGTCGAACAACATCTTCGTCACCCCAAGGTTGTGGATTGTTGGTGAGACCAACAATGGCACACACCCGATGGAAGTGGTGAGGTCGAGGTGGTCCTCGATGTCAAATATGATCTGAGTGTTGGACCATTTGATGGGTTTCCTTGCTTATGCCCCAGGTTCTGCCACATTGTCCTCACGAGCCCATTGTTTCAGCTGCATGTTGGAGGAGGGCAAAGGTGGGCCTCCATTGACACACTCGGTCTTCAGATCCTTCTTCACCCTCATCATCATCATTTTCTTTGTTGTTGGATTTCTTGTCTCGGCCTTCTACTGCTTGGCCTTGCTAGGTTGGTTGCCATGGTTCTTCTTGTCGGATCCATCCGCACCATTCTGGCCCTTCTCCATGACACGCCTCTCATATACATGCTTCTGCTTCTTAGCGAGCTCATCAATTTGACGACATTCCGTAATGTTATAAACCTTGGTGAGGTGAATCTTGCAGTATGGCCTACCGATTTTCCCCCTTCTGCGACTTCATGGTCTCCGGATCAGGCGGCAATGTCCTTCCCGGGCTCCTTATATTTTGCCTTCTAGCTGGCAGTGGAGTTGTTGGCACCTTAAATAGCCATATTTGACTTGCCTTTGTGCTTCTTGTTGCACTGCCGGCCCTTTTCCTTGGAGGCGGATGCGTTGTTACTGTCATCTGAGTCGACTTCCGCGCATGCATCCTCCCCGGGAAGCCTTCTTCCTTCTTCAGCCCGCGCACACGTGTCGGCTAGTATGTCCCAAATGTATCTATATTTTTTGATACTCCATGCTTGTTTTCTACCATTTATCCTGTGTTTTTACAATGGTTGTATGACTTATTAGGACTAACCTATTAATAGTTGCAAAAATGCACAAGTTCTTGTTTACACTTTGATGTGTAGGAAATAATTGGAAATTGTTGAAAAAATGCAAAAGGAGCCTTGTTGGAGGACTCTGACTTTCCTAAAATCTGGGCACCAATAGTTTTTAGTGATTGTCAATTTTACCTGTGAATACATCATGAAACGGAAAAAAGTTAAAACTACAAAAGTGGGGGAGTTTTATGGCATCCTTGAAGAACCACCATGAACAACCTCTTGCAAGAACACCTTAAACAAAGGATGATAGAAAAGAGTTGAAGGTTGCAAAAGCAACAAGATTGAGGCCTTATCCTGATTTAGATGGAACTTCACAAAAGAAAAGATGAGCAACTTAGAGTCGAGAATTTGATATCACGAACAATTCTAGAAGAAGGACTGAAATCACTTTAATGAAACGACAATAAGAATTATGTTATGCTTATCCTTCATCAAGTTAAATTGATGACAAGCAAAGGATTTGGCATACATATTCTTCTTGAGAAGATTCATGAGAGATAACGTGAACTTGAAGAAGTCTTGAATGAGAAAACCAATAAGAATTTGCAAACGAATGAAGATACTACGAATGGATTGGGATACATGAGAATGAAGAGGTCATGATTCGTCTAGCAGGAAAACTTGACAAGGTTGTGGAACAATTGAGATACAAATGAAGAGACAACAATTGAGAAGAATTTGAGAATGAAAGATGAAAGTTGAGAACGAAGAATTGAAAGTGTGTTATGTCGACTAGAGGGGGGTGAATAGGCGATTTTTAGAATTTCATCACTGAGGAAATTCCTTGTGAGGAAAATCCTCAATGATGAATTAAGTGCAGCGGAAATAGCACATGATCAGGTGTGCAAAAACTTTAGTAGCAGATTACTTGTTGAGGATTATGAGAGTCGGTTTGCACAGTTTGCAAGTACAAAGTAAGCACGTGAAGATTATCTTAAGTGAAGAATTTGAGGTTGAGGAAATTCAGGAAAGTCTTCAAACAAATTCTTCACCAATGCATATTGAAGTCTTCAACATACAATCTGAGGAAATGAAAGAGTTGAAGAAATAGAACTCGGATCACGATGAAGACAGTTATTGATGACCCAGTTCCAACTGTTGTGACAGTTGTACGTCGGGTTTGGAGTGGCTTGGTATTGAAACCAAAAGACACACAGTCTCTACCGTATTCTTCTTGAGCTAAGGACACACAGTCCTCGCTCAACACTCGTGGTAAGTCTTCAGGGCAGACTTCCAAACCCTCACAAACTCGGTCACCCAGCGATCCACAATTGACTGCTGGATGCTCTAGACCATGACGGCTAACCGTCTGGAGGATGGACAGTCCTCAAAGGTAAAAGGCTTCAGTTCCACACAGGAACAAATTCTTGAGTAATGCTGAATCACTTGGTTTTTGGTTTGGGTGTGCTGTTTGGGGTATTTCCTCACTTGATGATTTTCTCTCGAAGACTCTGAGGAATTTGGGTTGCTCTAAATGACAAGTGTCAGTTTCTCTCGGAGCAGCCAACCAGCTAGTGGTTGTGGGGGCGGTTATTTATAGTCTGGGAGCATCCCGACATGATTTGACATAAATGCCCTTAAATAATGTGACCATTGGGTGGATAAGATCAGTGAGGTGGCGCGTGACGCGGCAACGGTCAGAACTTTCAACTGTGAAAGTCCTCATGTCTCTCATATTCCTCACTTTGAGGCTTTGGTAGGTTTCGGCTTGGGTTGAGCATCATGAGGAAATTCATTCCTTAGTATTACTTCGACCCCCTTTAACAGTAAGGTGTTCCCATGACTCAAGAGTAAAGAAAATGAAACAGAAAGAGTAAATCTTCACGCTTCAAAGTCTTTAGACAGTTATTCTTCAGGACACACCAAATTCCTCATCTTCAATATCTTCATGAAGAATGTCAATTTCATCGCAATTTCTACGCGATCAAAGTCTTCAAGGTAAGACCAAAGTCTTCAGCCGAAGACATACATTTTTAGCGGTCGATATTCATCGTATAACTAAAACTCCTCAGCAACTTATAGAGCCTGCGTACACTTACAAACAAATTAGTCTCTTAACCTATAAGTCTTCAAACCACCAAAATCACTAAGGGCACTAGATGCACTTACAATCTACCCCTTTTTGGTGGTCGATGACATTTAGGTTATGTTTCCAACGGGGATAATAATATGATATGTAAGTACTGAGTTTGGGGAATTTCAAATCAAGATACCGAGAGACTCCCCCTCAAGATGTGCATATTTTGAGGACTTTTCTTTGCACAGCAGATGCACAATGATGATTTATATCATGGAGATCTCCCCTTGTGTCTTGTAAATCATGCATACATTTGACATATAATACGAGGAATTGAAAATGGATGATGAAAAATGGTGTGTGACGAATTTCAGCATGCATGTATTAATAGACATTAAGGAATAAGGATGCGAAGAAAAACGTTGAAAAGAGTCAGAGCACCATCAGGCTTAAGTTACAACTCATTACATCAAACACTTTAGAAGAGACAAGAGTTTGTAACTTAATAAAGTTTATAAGCCCCAAAATATATCCCGCTTGAAGACTAACTCTCAGATTTCTCCCCCTTTGTCATCAAGTGACGAAAAGGGACAAAACTGAGGACTAACGCCCTTGAAGAAATTCACTTCTTGGTTGATGTAGAGGCATGAGGATTCTTGGAGACAGGCTTCTTCCTTGGACCAATTGCAGTGTCGTTTGGTTCTTCATCTGATTCTGCAGTGCGAAATGAAGAAAATGAACTGTCCTCCAAGTCAGGAAGTGGAATTGGCTTGAATTTCTTCTTTGGAGGCCACGACTAGTCAAAGTCTTGAGTAAATTCAAAGTCCTCAAGTTCCTCGAGAGTCTTCAGATGATCCAAGGTGGCCCAAGTGCGATCAATTACCTCTTGAAAATAATAGTGATTTTCTTCACTGCATTCTGAGTCTCGTTGAGGGTTTTCACAATGGCACCAAACTGGCGTTTCACCCACTTGTGATTGCGATCGACTTTTTGATGAAGACTGAGGAGTAGCTCTGTGTTAGTCATCACTCTGGGGGCAGTTCGGTTTGGAGGCTCTTGAGTAGCAGTGTCATCATATGAGGAGTATGATTCAGCCTTGCGAAATTAGCCATCAAGGGGCCGATTGCCTTCATTTGTCACAGACTTGCCTTTGCCTTCAATAGGTTCGAATGATTTCTTGATGACTTTGATTGGTGGTAGATATCCGAGGTGATTCTGAAAATCACCTTGATAGTTGATTCCTGACCTGTTTCTGATGAATCTCATGATCCAAGGCACGTAAATCTTCAACTCATTTGGCGACAAAGCGTTGTCAGCCAAAGTCCTCAAGAAGAAATCATGAAGATTCATAGGTATCCCATGAATGACATTGAACAGGGTATTCTTCATGATGCCTATGACATCTTCTTCATCGTCATGCCCTTTGATAGGTGCAATGGCATAAGACATGATTTTGTACACGGTTCTGGGCTCATACTTCAAGTCATGTACCAGAAATCAAGTCCTTGGGGGTTGATCCTTGGCCAAAGGCTTTATGAGGACTTCCATGAGCATGTTGGACAGTTCTCGTTCATCATACATCAGAACTGCATCCTCTGAGAGAATTGAAATTAGGAGAGCTCGAAGCAATGCAGTTGCAGGAGCTTTGTAGTGTGTGTGATGAGTCATCAATCCAATACCCAAGTGTTGACATCCTGTGGGTCGCCTGAGATATGCAGTGTGGCATAAAATTGAAGAATAATGTATGTGTTCCAATCACCGGTATTAGTACAGGAAGGCAGTAGTCCAGCTTCGTGAAGAACACTGAGGACTGAAGCAAAGCAAGGTATTTCCTCCATATCACAGTGAGGAATATGGGTATGTTGAAATATCTTGTTTCTTCCACACAGCACAGAAGCATAGTAGTTGAGCTGATTTCTTGTACAGAACTTCTTGTGTCTGATGCGAAGCTTATCATATGGATTATCTCTAGTGAAGTACATACGTTCTTCATAGAATGCCTCTTTCTGAAACTTTGGCCTTTTGGAGAATGGGTGATTTTTCTTAGGTTGAAGATTGTGCTGCTATTCTTGCGGAATAGCCACCACCATTGTTGTTTCTATGTTGACCACGACAATGCGGTTTTAGTGTTAGTAGTAGAAGCATTTTCTTTAGTTTGAGCATTTTCTTCAGTTTGAGGAATTTGCTTGTTGGAGGCGGCAATTGTAGTATTTGACGCTGCATTTTCTGCAGCTGATTCTTGAGAAGATTCTTCACGAATGCTCTTTCCATCAGAAGCGGTGAGAATCTCAGTTGCAGCAGGAGTTGGAGGGATTTGAGTTGACCTTGGTGAGCGTGCATGAGTTTCTTCCTAGAATTCATCATGGATTACACGTGTGCTGCATCCAGTTTCATCATCACCCTCCTTTTCTTTAGTACTTTTCGGAGGTGTGGTGGACTGAGGAATATCATCAGTTTGTATTTCCTCATCCATTTCTTAATCCACTTCAACATCATTCGTTTCTTCATCTTCTTTTGGAATGACATAATCCACTCCGAAGGGAACAATCATGTATGATGGTGCTACATTGAGAGGAGTAGCATCCACCGGGGCTGTTGAAGATTATGACTGTCTAATCTTCATACGTTTGGCCACTACTAGGGAAAACCTTATACATAGAAGCTTACCAGTAGCGCTTTCTAGAAGGACGCGATGCTGCTACTTAGCAGTAGCGCGTGTACAAAACAAACGCTACTAATAAACTCATAGCAGTAGCGTGTCTCTTATAAAACGCGCTACTACTATACTTGCCACACCATTCCCGACAAGCTAGGTATAGTAGTAGCGCACATCCTAAACCAGCGATGCTGCTAGTCTACTTAGCTGTAGCGTTGGGCGCCAACCCGCGCTGCTGCTATGCCCACCTTATCCACCCTTTACGTGCGCTCCCTCTCTCTTCCTCACACTCTCGCTCCATCTCAGCCCCCCGCCGCTCGTCGCCGTCGTCGCCTACCCCTCCTCCCTTTGCCGCCGTTACCTCCCCCTCCTCCCTCCTCCCCGCCTCACCTCCTCCGTCGTCCCTCCACTCCTCCATTCGCCGCCGACCGAACCCTCCATGCTCCGCCTTCCTCCTCTGTCCTCCTTCCTCCTCCCTCCTTCAGTCGCCCCTCCTTCTCCCTCCTCCCTCCTCCATCCACAACCCCTCCTCCCTGCTACATTTTGATTTAGTAGGCTAGTTCGTATTTTCTTGTTGATATGCAACATGCATTCTGATTTAGTTAATAGTTTGTAGTATAATTTTAGGGTTTAGTTGATATGCAACATTTTTATTTAGGATAATTTCTAGGGTTTAGTTGATATGCAACATTTTGATTTAGGATAGTTCCTAGAATGAACATGTCATATTTCTTCGTTAATTTCCTTGTGCTACCTTATATTTCAATATAAGTATAATGTAGTAAGTGTTATCAGAAATAGCTTATTTAGTAAGTGCTATTATAAATAGTTTAATTGGTGAGGGAGTGACCACCATATATGAGAGAAGAAGAATGTCGACTGTTGTCGTGGGGGTCGTTTCTCCTTCTTCTCCTTGTGCTAGATATTTGTAATGCACGAGGGGAAGTAGGAGTAACGACCATCATCGACGGTCGAAAAATCGGTGAGGGAGTATCCACCATATATGAGAGAAGAAGAATGACGACTGTTGTCATGGGGGTCGCTTGTCCTTCATCTCCTTGTGCTAGATATTTGTTATGCACTAGGGGAAGTAGGAGTAGCGACCATCATCGACGGTCGAAAAATCGGTGAGGGAGTGTCCACCATATATGAGAGAAGAAGAATGCCGACTGTTGTCGTGGGGGTCGCTTCTCCTTCTTCTCCTTGCGCTAGATATTTGTTATGCACTAGGGGAAGTAGGAGTAGCGACCATAATCGACGGTTGAAAAAACGGTGAGGGAGTGTCCACCATACATGAGAGAAGAGTGTCCATCATATGTCGTTTATTTAAGTTCCTCAACCATATTTAATAATTAATTTATGTTGTTTATTTAAAAATATTTGACAACTAATTTTGTATTGTTTAATTTCTATTTATGTCATTCTCCTATTGTTAGCACCGCCGCCTCCAGCCACCTCCGACGTCGCCCCCGGCCACCTCCGACATCACCCCCGCACGGTACTACCACGCTCTCGCTACCCTCTAGTTCATACTACCTCAAACTTGCAAACATGCACAATCATATTTGGTTAATTTGTCATATGATGTTATCATGAGTGTTGATCCCCTGAACATGAGCTAATTAGTTTTTGTCATATGAACTTGGTTAATTTTTCATATGATGTTGCCATGTCATATTCGGTTCAAACATTAAACATGAGCTAAAAAAATTCAGAGGAATTTGTCTCCACGTCGACGATGCCCATCCCGCATCCTCGTCGTCGACTAGATGGCAGCCACCTGCTTGATAGGCGCCAGCATGTGCGGGACTGGGCTCCGGCGGGCTGGCACTGGCAGGTGCTACGTTCAGGGGGGCGCACCTTGGTGCGGAATCCGGGTCTCATCATTGACCCGGAGCTTCATTGGTGGCGGTCACATGGGCTATTATCGGTGACGAGGGAGCCAACCCCCATGGAGGTGGTACATCATCGTGTCAGGGAGGAGGACGAGCACGTCTATCCCTACATGGTTGCGTTGGATGCCAGGTTCTCCAATACCTGGCAGGTTCTCCACGGACATCGCCCGAGCTATGATCCGGTGATGGTTCCTTATCTTTGAGTTGCCACTACCTACACCGTGAGGCGTCAGCTGGATTATTATTATGAGTTATATGAGTATGCGTTATATGAATATGAGCTATATGAGTATGAGTTATATGAATATGAGCTATATGAGTATGAGTTATATAAGTATGAGCCATATGAGTATGATCTATATGAGTATGAGTTATATGAATATGAGTTATATGAGTATGAGTTATATGAGTATGAGCTATATGAGTATGAAGTATGAGTATGAGTTGTATGGGTATGAGTTATATGAATATGAGTTATATCAGTTATATGAGTTGTTAAATGAGTATGAGTTATATGAGTTATTAAATGAGTATGAGTTATATGAGTTAAATGAGTATTAGTTATATGAGTTATATGAATATGAGTTATATGATCTGTTATGTGAATATTCTGAATACTGCTAATATTGTCGATGATGATGCATTCTGGTAGTAAACGTTAGTAGTAGCGTTGGAAAATATTAGCAGCAACGCTTTCTGTGATCAAGCACTCCTACTAAACTTACCAGTAGCGCTGCCTATATCAGCGCTACTACTAGTTTTTAGCTGTAGCGTGTGGACCAGCGCTACTCGTACTAATATATACAACGCTACTAGTAGGGTTTTCCCTAGTAGTGGGCCTCTGATGATTCTGAGGCCATTGAAGTTTTTCTCTTTTTGGCTTCTTTCTCAGCCGCTTTGGTTTTCTTCACATCTGATGCAGATGGAGTCACTTTCTTCACCTTTGAGGATTGTGGTGAAGGGGCAATTTCATCACGCACTGGTTCAGTGTCAGGTCTGGCAGTTTCTTTAGCTGGAGCAGTTTCTTCAACTGGAATATTCTAAGGAATTTCCTCAGCAGCTGGTTCATCAGTTTCATCTTCCTCAGTTAGCTGAACAGTATAGCTTGGCTGAGGTGGTGTCTGCTGCTTTGGAGGGGTAGTTCCCTTATTGTATTCATCAACAGCTGCAGTTGCAGCCTTGATGAATTTCACCTTCACACCTTGTTGATTTGTGTGAACACTTGTATACAAGTACTTCAGGCGTGAGGTTGAGGAGATTTTGCTTGAGGAATTTCTCCTTTTTTATTTTGGTAGCCTGCTGGGGATATTACCTGCGGATAACCCGCCCTTAGTGGGCCGGATCATCAAAGGGGGGACTTACCATTCAAAGCGTGTCTCGTAGCCCAGAAGCTGGATGGCGGTTCATGAGGTCGTGCAGATGGTAGACTACCAAGGGAGTTCCCAATCGTGGAGAGCACGGCGACTCAGAGATAGGGAAAGCCACAAGGAGTAGCATGGAAGGACTTTTGTAAACCCTAGGGCCTGAACCTGTATATAAAGGCGAGTACCAGGGAAAGGTCAGGCGAGTTAGAGAGAATTGAGAGCTAGGTCAGGCGAGTTACGCCCTCCTTGTAATCAAAATCACCATTAATCAACACAAAGCAGGACGTAGGCTTTTACCTCCTCGCGAGGGGCCGATCCTGGGTATATCTGAGTCTCGCTTTCGCTCACCCCCTTCGAGTCGCAACCAAGGTGCGATGGCTCCATCTTTAAGTCCTTTCACGAGGACATCTACCGTGACAGAACCATGATAGTTGGCGCCCACCGTGGAGCTAGCGCACGGTGGAGTTGAGTTCTCGAAGGGAGCCCTACCAGAGTTAGAAAGTTATGCGGTCGACATCATGACAAAGAGCCGCCGTGGGAGGTACTAAATCGACAACTCGTTGTGGGAGCCAGAAGCCGATTCAGTCTAATATGGCTACCGAGTCCCCTTCGGCAAAATCAACATGTTCATCGGCATGATTGGGACGCCCGTGCCTGAGCTGTACACCTCCACCGACATCGTCGAGCCTGCCAGGTACGTCCTCCCCATCACACGGCGGGACAGGAGTCGCCACGCTTTGGTCGGTTTTACGCAGGGAAACGACATACAAGACAAAGCGGCGGTCCAGGAGATCACCCCTGTCAATTCTGACGGCGAGTCATCCATGGGTGAGACAGATTCAATCCACCCCCTGCAGGAAGGACAACTCGGAGGGTTGTCGTTGGCGATGGACCCCGATATCCTTGAGAGATCACATCGACAAATCACTATGTACATGGCAGGGTCAGCGCAGCCTCAGCAAAATCCAACCGGCAACAACGAGACCGGTGGACGTCCAAACCCCCAGTACAAACCATGGTGGAATTAGCGGCGGAGGTCGCCAGCCTTATGGCAACCACCGTCACGTCCGAGAATCAGGAGTCTATCAACGCCGAGCTAGCAAAGCTGTGGGAGGCGATGACCAAGGCACAACGGGACATGGAAGCAGAAGCCGCAAGGGCGGAGACGCAGCAGGCTGCGATCGCAAGAGAAACGGAGCGGTTGAACACCGAAGGTTGGCGGCTCGAGAGACAGCAGCACGCGTCCGACGCCGTACACCAAAGGAGGCACCACAGGTGTATCCCGGTCGACTTACATCCAACTCGCATTTTCGACACCCCGCGCACCCCCGGGACGGGTCCTGATCGACCTTTACAAACTATTCCGAGGGGAGGACCGGTTCCACCGCCCAATCCACCGCCACCTCCACCAATGGATGCCCATGCGACTCGGTTCCAGACCCCACGGGGTCACTTCTTGAATCCCGTGGACAATATGTTGGCGGCAACTCGCCACTTGGAGTCCCTCCCGATTTACGGAAGCTCCCCGGTCGAGGTAGAGGCCAGAAACGCCATCGAAATGCTAAAAACGGCTGTGGTCCAGCACGCACAGTATTCTCATAGCCTCGATCGACTGCACTCCACGCCTCAGGCGAGCCACACCAGGAGTCGCCACGAGGACTTACCCGTGGTAACCAGTGGGCCGCGGCGATTCCCTCAACATAACCCACTCGCGAGCTCAAGATATCGTGGACGCGGCATGAGCTGCGCGTCAAATAGAAACAATAGCCGCGGCGGGTCAGGTCTACCCAGTTACATGTCATCACCTCCCGCGCCCCTGGACGCTGGAGGCAAGCAAATCGGGGTATCGTGTCTTGCACCAGTTCTGCGCAATGAGCGAATGCCAAAGTACTTCAAATGGCCCCGGAAGGTCCCTAATTACTCGTCGGATCTCGAACCAGGGTCATGGATCGAGAGTTACAAACTCGCGATAGACCTGCTCGACGTAAATGAGGCGGTTTGCGCTAAGTGCTTCACCATGATGCTCGAAGGGACGACACGTGCGTGGTTGAAAAACTTACCACCCAACTCCATCAACACGTGGGCGGAGCTAAAAGAGCACTTTATCAAGAATTCCACAGGGACTAACAAACGCCCGATGACCATCGTCGACCTACAACACTGCGTTCAGCGGCTGGATGAGTCAACCCACCATTGGACCCGGCGAGTCACGGAAGTTATTCATTCGTCAGAAGGCATCTCGGTGGCTCAGGCGGTGTTGATCCTGGAGAAGAACTGCCATTATGAACCTTTTGTACTAAAGCTAGGGCGACTTAAGCAGAAAGTACAAGACATGGGCGAATTAATGGATACCCTTACTAGGTATGCTGAGTCGGACGACACCAAGGATCCTGGGGAGGACGACGACAAAGTTAGTACCGCCAGGAAGGGCGGGTTACACAAGGGCCATTCTCAGTTTCAGGGCCGGGGCAACCACCACTCCGGTGGGCACGGCAAAAATAGAAAACAGGAAGGTCCTACGGAGTTTGTCGCTAATACTAATACCGACAATGGAAACCCGCGTCGGAAGAAGCGGGGATTTAGTGGGAGGAAACCATGCAATTATCACGAGATTCTCAAAGGCCCTTGTCCGCAGCACGCCACGGCAGAGGGACCGGCGACTCACTCTTGGGAGGATTGCTACGTGATGCAGGAATTCCGGGCCGAGGCGCTCAGAAGAGGTCAAGGTGGTGAACAGGGACAGCGAGAGGAACAACCCGGCGCATTCGGGTGACGCCAGGTCCCGTTCGATGGTTTTCCTAACCGGGACCACAGGGCGGGTCACAACCCAACGCTGGGCAATACCAAGTTCACAATCAGCAGTACCACCCGCCATGAGTGTTCCAGCAACCCCCCCCCCACCCCCCCTGTACGGGAATTCCCGGCGACGGGAAGATCGTGGCGGGTTTCAGAATAACCCCAAACAATTGAACAGCGGGCAGTATCACGTGTTCACCACCAGCACCTGCAAGCGGGATCATAAGGTGAAGCACAGAACCTTCAGCATAGCTGAGCCGGCGCTCCCTCGATACCTTCACTGGTCTGAACAGCCCATAACCTGGAGCAGGGAAGACCATCCCCCCGAGTAGACAACCCTAGCGACTTGGCTTTGGTTGTGGCTCCCCAAGTCGGAGGGTACACCCTTTCCAAGGTCCTCATGGATGGAGGCAACAGCATCAACATCTTATACTTCGATACTTTACGACGGATGAACCTCTCGGAGAAAGACCTGACGCCATCATCCACGGTCTTCCACGGCATCATCCCCGATAAGTCGGCGTATCTAATAGGGCGGATTAAACTTAACATGGCCTTTCGCACAGAGTCAAATTACAAGAGCGAGTCTCTCCTATTCGAAGTGGTCAAAATCAAGATCCCCTATCATGCGTTGTTTGGACGGCCGGCGTACGCTAGATTTGTGGCCCGCCCATGCTATGTCTATCTCAAACTCAAGATGCCCGGCCCTAAGGGTCCTATTAATGTCAGCGGAGATAGGAAGATAGCTCAAGAATGTGAAGAAGGAGACGCAGCTTACGCCGAGTCGGCTTATGCGGCTGAGGAGCTCAAATTTCACCAAGCTAATGTTGACCCGGCAGACATGACGCCGCTCAAGAGGCCAACCATTGATTCTGAGCTGCCCCTCAAGTTTTAACCGATGGACGACACCAAGGTTATAGAATTTACACCTGGCGACTCCACCAAGCAGTTCACTATTGGGGTGTGTCTCGACCCCAAATAGGAAAGCACGCTCATCAATTTCATCCCTGAGAATTGCGACATCTTTGCATGGAAACCTTCTGACATGCCAGGTCTACCGAGAGAATTCGCTGACCACCATCGTAATACTGACCCTAAAGTTAAGCCAGATCGATAGTACCTTTGCGGGTTCAATGAAGAGCGTCGTGAGGCGATCGGAGAGGAAGTAGCCCGGCTTCTGGCTGTCAGGTTTATCATCGAGGTTTTCCATCCTGAATGGCTGGCTAACCCGGTCCTGGTGCTAAAAAAGAACGACACTTTCCGCATGTGCATCGACTACACTGACCTCAACAGAGCCTTTCCGAAGGATCCCTTCGCCCTTCCCCGCATTGATCAAATTATTGACTCGACGGCGGGTTGTGAACGTCTGTGTTTCTTAGACGCATATTCGGGATACCATCAGATCAAGATGGCGGTGGCGGATCACGAGAAGACATCCTTCATAACCCCATTCGGGGCCTTCTGTTACGTGTCTATGCCGTTTGGGCTCAAGAGTGCGGGGGCGACTTATCAGCGTTGCATCCAAAATTGCTTGCACAACCAGATAGGCCGTAATGTCCACGCTTATGTGTATGAGATCGTGGTCAGGTCTTATCGAAAGGAGTCGCTTTTGGAGGATCTCAAGGAAATGTTTGACAACCTGCGCATTTACCAGATTAGGCTTAACCCCACCAAGTGCATTTTTGGTGTGCCTATGGGGAAGTTATTTGGTTTCTTGGTGTCGGAGCGTGGCATTGAGGCCAACCCGGACAAGATTGAGGAAATTACCTCACTGGGGAAACCGGTAAACGTTAACAAGGTCCAGCGTATGGCGGGTCGAATCGCAGCTCTGAGCCGCTTTATAAGTCGCCTCAGGGAGAAGGACATCCCTCTATATCAGTTGCTCAAGAAAACTGATCGTTTCATATGGACGGACGAAGCCGACGAATCTTTTGAAGCCTTGAAGCAGCAATTAGTTAACCCACCAGTTTTGGCGGCTCCGGCGGACAAGGAACCTATGCTCCTGTACATTGCAGCCATTTCCAAGGCAGTCAGCGTGGGAGCAGTTGTCGAGCGGAAGGAAGAAGGAAAGGAGTATCCGGTCCAACGACCGGTGTATTTCATCAGCGAGGTCCTCACCCTCTCCAAGCAACGTTACCCACATTGGCAGAAGCTAGTTTTTGGTTGTTTATGGCGAGTCGGAAGCTGAAGCACTACTTCCAGGAACACCCGATCACGGTCGTCAGTTCCGCCCCCCTCGGCGACATCATACATAATTGAGAGGCCACTGGACAGATTGCTAAGTGGGCCATCGAGCTTGGATCCCATCATGTGCGATATACGCCTCGGACGGCCATCAAATCTCAAACACTCGTGAATTTCATCAATGATTGGACCGATTTACAAAACCCGGAGGAGAGGCCTGATCATACTTATTGGACCATCAATTTCGACGGGTCCAGGCAATTGGAAGGCTTGGGGGCTGGTGTGGTGATAACTTGGCCTCAAGGTGACAAGTTTTGCTATGTCCTTCGGCTCATGTTCCCATGTACCAATAATGCAGCAGGGTATGGGGCCTTGCTCCATGGTTTGCAACTCGCCAAAGATATGAACCTCGCGCGAGTCAGGTGTCTGGGCGATTCAGATCTGGTGGCACAACAAGTTTCTGGCATCTAGGATTCACGAGACCCATTGGTGGCGGCTTACCGACGAGCTGTGTCAGACGTAGCGGGTCACTTCAATGGTTATCAAGTGGATCACATCGATCGGTGACTTAATGAAGCAGCTGGCTCTCTTTCTCGTCTCGGTTAACAACGTAAGCCAGTTCCTCCCAATGTCTTTTTGGATGTATTGCATAACCCCTTGGTAAAACTGCCTTCATAGGAAGATTTAGCGGTACCGGACCCCGAGTCTCAACTCGTGGCGGCTCTTCACGCTACTCCAGACTGGGTAACCCCTTACATGGCTTATCTCACCAGAGGCGAGTTACCTACCGACGAGTTATTAGGTCGCCAAATCGTCCGTCGGTGTAAATCCATGGTCATACACAATGGCGAGTTACACAAACGAAGCACCTCAGGGGTATTTCAAAGATGCGTCTCTCCTGAAGAAGGATGTATGATCCTTAATGAGATTCACGCGGGCGATTGTGGTCATCATGCTAGGTCCCGATCCTTGGTTTCTAAGGCCTTCAGACATGGGTTCTATTGGATGACGGCTCACGCAGACGCAGAGGAGATCGTTCCCTGATGTGATGGTTGTCAAAAATTTGGACGTCAGATGCACGTGTCGGCTTAGGAATTGCGGATGATACCAATCAGTTGGTCGTTTGCAGTCTGTGGGCTTGATATGGTTGGACCTTTCAAGATGTCTTCCACTAAAAAGACTCACCTATTGGTGGCGGATGACAAGTTTACCAAATGGGTGGAGGCGGAACTTGTTAGTAGTTGTGATGCAGATAAGGCCGTCAAATTCTTGAGGAAACTGATTTTCAGATTCGGATATCCTCATAGTATAATTACTGACAATGGTACTAATCTATCCAAAGGTGCAATGCAAGAGTTTTGTTCACGAGAGCATATCCGGCTTGATGTTTCCGCGGTTGCACATCCCTAGTCTAATGGGCAGGCGGAAAGGGCGAATCAGGAAATATTGCGGGGGATTAAGCCTCGGCTCATGGTACCTTTGGAACATACTCCAGGGTGTTAGGTGGAGGAGTTGCCATCAGTATTATGGAGCATCAGGACAAATCCAAATCGCTCCTCGGGTTTTACTCCTTTCTTTCTGGTCTATGGAGCAGAAGGGTGTTACCAAGTGACATCAAACACGATTCACCACGAGTCGCCGCCTATGTGGAACAGGACAATGAGCCGACACAACAAGACTCGTTGGACGCCTTGGAGGAGGAACGTGACTTGGCCGAATCACGATCGGCGATTTACCAACAAGACTTGCGACGTTACCACAGCCGTCGGGTCAAGAGCTGGACTTTCTAAGAAGGCTACTTGGTGCTCCGTTTGATTCAAGATCATACTGTAATTCACAAGCTATCACCTCCGTGTGAAGGACCGTTTGTCATCAGCAAGAATCTTCGAAACAGCTCATATTACTTGGTGGATCTTCGCCCGGATCGGCCAACTACAGAGGTTGAGACAACTCGCCCCTTGAACATAGGCCATATGCGGCCTTACTACACTTAGAGCCAAGAGCTCCTTTTTTACCAGTTTTCAGAAAATTGTAATCCATGAATTATGAAAGCAATAAAGCCGGCACCCACGAATTTCGGGGTCCTTTGCGGTTTCGGCTTTTGAAAGCATCAGTCTTTATTGTTCTATAAGTCGTCCAAACATGGACGCTATCAAAGTCAAAGAGCGTAAGTCGCCATGCTACACTTACTTCAATATTGGGCCCATGTTTGGACGACTTATAGAACAATTTTGAAGGCGCCTATGTTTGAACCAACATTGCCACGTTGCATGGTTCAAACATAGGCGCCTTATGTGGTTTTGAGATTTAAGCCGGCTTACTTAGGGGCAACTAGTCCCCAAGTCGTTTCGCAGTAAGAGCGTCTACGCTTCTGTGATCCTATGCCAGGCTTTTTCCTGAATGATAGGTCACTTGGGGGCTTCCACTCATTGAGTTCAGCCTGAATACCCTCTTGGCTAGCAAAAAATTACCGCATTACAAATGGTTATACTGGACTATGTGTTGAGCAAGTCGCCACATTGACCTATGTACTCAGGACGAGTCAATCCATCATTTGGACCCTGAACTCGCCTTGGTTAAAACATAAAAGTTACCGGCTAGAGTCATACATGGGAAATAGAGAAACCATTGGTTCATTGAACCTGCTTCACGGAAGCTTGACTCATGCCTGATCAGCCGGTCTAAAACAACAAGGCTTTTTGCAAAAGCCTTCTAAGGGTAACACTAGAGTTTTGCAAACTCGTCTTATCCTATCATATCTCACTAACTTGAAAATTTTAATTTCTTGAAGGCATGACCACAAGGTTTCCTAATATCTTTGAGTCGGCCTTTAACTTGCCCCGACTCATTTTTCTTAACCACTATTTGCCATAACCGTGGGGGCTGATCTATTTTTTGCCATAACCCGGGGGGCTGATCTATTTTTTTGCCATAACCCGGGGGTCTGAGCTATTTTTTGCCATAATCTAGGGGGCTGGTCTATTCTTTGCAATGCACTCACTGAGTCGGCTTATGTTTTTTCTGACACATAAGGTGAAGACTTTTTTGTCAAATTATGATACTCCCTGATTCATCAAATTTACACGTGATTTACGCATAGATTCAAGGAATAAAAGTGGTTCAGGAAAGGTTCCATCAAAAGGTACTACTAACTGATTGTTATTCCACAAAATCTAACAAGCTATTACATGGCTCGCATGGCCAAAACGGGTGTCATCCCCTAGTGAAGAAAGGATCAGATTGTCTTTCTAAAGCCACACTCACACCTAGGGACGAATAAAGCCGCCTCCGAGTCACCTTGCCTTGAGCTCTCTCCGCCTTCGATTTGTAAGTCGCCCAGTTTCCAATTACACTTGGATAGGGCAACAAACTCATCTTCATCATCAAGGAAGAGGGACAGGTCCATGTCAAGGTCAAAAGGATTCTTGGGTCGACGAGGAACCAAGCTAGCAATTTCGTACGAGGGAGGCGTCACCTTCTTTTTCTTCTCGTCCTATGTGGCTTGGTATTTATTCAAATCCAAGCTGGTTGCCACTTGAGTCACCGAGAAGCGGGATTCCATGATATCTCGATGGTAGTCCTCCTCGGTGAACTTTGACCCGTCGTCCTTCAGCTCAGGGTAGCCAGCGGCTATTTCTTCTGGTTTGAGCTCCGGAGCATAGGCTAAACACCGACTGAGGGTGTTCAGCACTCCTTTACGGGCGGCAGATCTTATTAGTTCCTCTATTTGAGGAGGCAATGGGGACAGATAGGTGAGCATGTTCTTGATGGTTCTAACTGGCTCCTTGCTGCCCATCACCGCCTTAATCGTCGGCATGCCCCTGTTATATAGCTGCTCGGTGAAGGTATATATGCATTTAGCTTCAGCATGCAGTCATTTGGAAGATTGGCGGCTCATGAACCTACAAAGGACACATCAATACTTGATAGTTTTTGGGAGACCAGATTATTTCTTCAACAGGCAAGGGTTAATGCTTACCAAACATAGCAACAGTCATGTTGGAAATGTGCTTTTTTAAGCCGGAAAGCTCTTGTTAGGCGGCTTCTAACTTTTCCTCAGCTTGCTCATCTCGCTTAAGGATGGCATCTTGGTCAGCTTTGGCTTTCTTCTCCAGTTTTTGATGATTCTTCCTTAAGTCGGCTAAAGCTGACTCAGTCTGGGTCACAGACTCCTGCACATAAAATTTGGGGTGACAAGTTTCAACATTATTGCAAGCAATACTCCTGACACTTGGGGGCTAATGTATGATTTTATTCAAAGTCATACCATATTTGAGACCCGACTCATCTTTCAAAAGATGACCCGACCCTTGGGGGCTACAGGTTGAAGATTTTAACTATATTCAAGACCCGGCTCATCTTTCAAAAGATGACCCGTCCCCTGGGGGCTACAGGTTAAAGATTTTAACTATATTCAAGACCCGGCTCATCTTTCAAAAGATGACCCGGCCCTTGGTGGCTACAGGTTGAAGATTTTAACCATATTCAAGACCCGACTCATCTTTCAAAAGATGACCCGGCCCTTGGGAGCTACAGGTTGAATATTTTAACTATATTCAAGACCCGACTCATCTTTCAAAAGATGACCCAGCCCTTGGGGCTACAGGTTGAAGATTTTAACTATATACAAGACCCGACTCATCTTATAAAAGATGACTCGGCCCTTGCAAGGCTAATGGGTGGAAGAGAATACATAAGTAGACGTACCTCATGCTTAACCTTCATAAGATGAATCAAGATTTTGTTCATCTCATAACTCGTCTCTAGGCGACTTGCAAAGCCAGAATAAAGTTGGTCAAATTCCGGCTTCTCATAATGGGGGAGCTGGAATTTACTGGTGTCTTGATCAGTGGAAGGACGAGATTGTTTGGAGGTATGCTTGGACAGTACCGCAACTGGAGGAATAGAGTAGCCAGTACCGGTGACTACGACATCATCTGGATCTTCAGTCGCCTTGAGAGGGCTTGGCGGGTTAACCTTGTCAGCAGTTTCTTTCAAAATTACGGGCGATTCATCCCGGACATCGGGAATATCCTCCACAGGAATATCATGAGCCACCACTTGCTCCTCATCAATATCTGGGACAGAGGCGCAAGTGCCTAAGGTTTCAGTTGTTTTAGGAGCAGAAGATAAGTCGCCAGTTTTCCTTCTCTTCGCTTGCGCTTTGAGACAAAGGCACCAAGATTAAAAGCACATATCGTTATTTAGAAGAAACTGGGATTAATAAAGGGACTCACCCTTGCACACAAACCATCGGCAGGAGAGCTGATATTGCTGAGTCGCTAGATGTAGGGGGAGAAGTCTGGTAGAATAAAAGCTTAAAAGTTAAGGAAGTTGAGAATCATATTTTACACAAGGAAGGGTATGGTAAAACAAAAGTGTACCTTGTTGGTGCGCTTCCGACTGGTTGTCTTCTCAGGCAGTCCGGAAATTAAGTCGCCAGAGTGACTACGGCTTTTGCGCTTAGGGTATATCTTGCTTTCTTCAAAAGGAAATTAGGGTCCATATAGGCATATGAGTGAGACATGGGAACTTTCCCACAGATCCGTCTGGCTGGTCTAGGAGAAGGGGAAGGTGAGTCGGAAGAAATAGAAATTACCTCGACCGCATCATCTTGTATCTCATTGTCCTCGCCCTACACATAAAGACGCATGGTATAAGCATGAGTCAGAATACACAGGTAATGAGTGAGGGGCAAGTTTTACCTCTGACTGCTCTTCGCCAGCTCGTGACTCGCCGACAACAGATGAATCTTTGGCCGCGGCTTTACCTTTGCTTGTTTTGTTCTTCTTCTTTGGTGGTGGCTTGGTGTTCTTTTGGGCGGTCACTTTGGGGCCCCTTCGCCAAAATGGATCACTTTTCTGATGAATAGAAGTTAATTTCAAACCGAGAGCATTGGTAAGTGTAAAGAAACGAAAGGCGGCTTGGATTCTTACTAGCGGCACCGTGTTGGAGCGGCAGAAGGCCTTGAGCCCAATCTTGGCATATTCTTCCAAAGGCTCACCGGTTAGCTTCTTGATGATTCCAACAATGTCACTCTATGAGAGTCTTTTGTGGTGGAAGCACTTCGGATGGTTTACCGTACCATCATATTCATACATTAACCCGTCTCAGCAACTCAAGGGAAGAATATTCCACTCCACCCAGCAGCGGAACAGATCAATCCCGATGAGCCCGTTGTTGGTCAAAGACCGTAACTCTGAGAAAACAGGGATAAATTCCGACTCTCCCTCTTCTGTGAGTTTCTCGGGCAGTTTGAAGTCCATACGCACGCGATCTTTTCTGAAACCTGGGGGTGGATTTTCATTAGGTGGAGAGGTGTCTCGGCAAAAAAACCATGACTCGGCCCAGCCCTTGGGATGGCTAGGCAAAAGGACTGATGGAAATCCATGCTCGCGGCGTCTTTGAATGTTGACTCCTCCAAGTGCATGGTTGGGACCGTTGGTAAACTCAGTTTGGCGATTCAAATGCAAGAAGCTCCAAAATAAAGGAACTGTGGGCTCTCTCTGCAAGTATACCTCACAAAAGACCTGGAACTGGCAAAGGTTGCTGATGGAGTTGGGTCCCAGGTCTTGAGGATGGACGTTAAGAAAATGCAAGACATCTCGAAAAAACATTGACCCGGGCGGTTTAAAACCTCGTTCAAGGTAATCGGTAAAGATGAATACTTCTCCTGCAGCGGGATTGGGAATCAACTCGCCCGGGGCGGTTCTCCAACCAATGGTTTCTTTGTTGGCAAGAAGACCCGCCTTAACAAACTTCTCGAGAGTAGCGTCATTGATTTTTGTTGGTAACCAATTGCACTTCGAAATAGCCATGACTACAAAAGAGAGGGGAACAAAGTTATTCAGTAAAAACTATGAAGTGTTCCAACTCGCCAATGTTGGTCTACAGTGTGTTCAAGAAGGATTTGGTGACTCACCAATGGGTGACCTACATCATAACTCGCTACTCGGGCGATTCATGGAAGTATCTTTGAAATATTGTAACTCGCTCTTCAATTGGAAAGGAAGGGGGCATAGCTATGGTGATGAATTTAAGTCGTTATAGAAGCGGGAGCTAAACGGCGACTCTCAAAGATCCTTTTTCCTTAGGGATGTTCTCGGGAGACGAACAAACATGTTTCTAAAAACAAGCAGTAAACTATGGATCTACGAGTTGATCAAAATAAAGGAATAATGCTCGGAAAAATGATGAAATGCTATGAACATAAGGCAGCGACAGTATTGGATCCACGGCGTGAAGGCTTAAGATAACGAAAGGACGCGATAAAGTGGCCATGGTTTGCCATTGCCT
Source organism: Hordeum vulgare subsp. vulgare (assembly GCF_904849725.1). NCBI lineage: Eukaryota > Viridiplantae > Streptophyta > Magnoliopsida > Poales > Poaceae > Hordeum > Hordeum vulgare. The sequence continues at coordinate 237,592,243 of NC_058523.1, forward strand.
AAATCTACTACGAAGATATAAAGAGGATCTAAAGCAGGAAGGGACGTTTGTCGCGTCACGGAGCTAGCTCGTGGGAATAATGGCCACGACATTCTCGGCTTAATCCTAATAAGGGAATGTGAGTTCCTGAGGAACGGAGACCGGTGCCGGCAACGAAAGCGGAGAACTTTGTGCTTCTTGTTGACTTGAAGGCGTCCGAAAGACCACGGTCGACGGAGGAGCTTCAGGAGCCGGGGACGACGCGGGGGCGCTGGCGCAGGAAGAGGAAGAGCGCGAGGAAGACGAGGGAAGAGATGGAGGTAGGTGACGGAGCTTCCCCCCCCCATTTCTCCTTTGGTTATTTAAAGGGACGGAACGGGAATCGAGGCTGTCAAAGCGGAGATCGAGGCGGCAAGTCAGAATTTGCGATAATGGCGCCTAGGTTTTCGGGATAAGTGAATATGGAGCAAAAGATCCATTGGGTGGTTGTGGTATTAAAAACCCTGGAATTAAAGGGATAAGGTGATGTCATCAAAGATTACACGGTGGGTCAGATAAAATTATAACGAGTGGCGACTTATCGTTCGTTGCAAGATAGAAATGGTAAGAGTCGCCCCAAATTTGTGAAGCTTTATTGACATGAATGAATTCAAGACAATTTGGGGCCTAATGTTGGGGATATTACCTACGGATAACCCGCCCTTAGTGGGCCGGATCATCAAAGGGGCAACTTACCATTCAAAGCGTGTCTCGTGGCCCAGAAGCTAGATGGCGGTTCGTGAGGTCGTGCAGATGGTAGATTACCAAGGGAGTTCCCAATCGTGGAGAGCACGGCGACTCAGAGATAAGGAAAGCCACAAGGCGTAGCATGGCAGGACTTTTGTAAACCCTAGGGCCACGACCTGTATATAAAGGCGAGTCCCGGGGAAAGGTCATGTGAGCTAGAGAGAATCGAGAGCTAGGTCACGCGAGTTACGCCCTCCTTGTAACTGAAATCACCATTAATCCACACAAAGCAGGACATAGGCTTTTACCTCGTCACGAGGGGCCGAACCTAGGTAAATCTGAGTCTCGCTTTCGCTCACCCCCTTCGAGTCGCCACCAAGGTGCGATGGGTCCATCTTGAAGTCTTTTCACAAGGACATCTGCCATGACAAAACCACGACACAGCCCTTGCTTGCTTGGCTTGCTTCTCTTTCTATTTTGCTTCATTTATGAAAGTAGGCACCATATGGCTGACACCAGGGGAGCTTCAAATCATCAACCGGTGTGTTTGGATCTTCATACCAGAGGTCAATGAAATCCAGCAATACCTTCAGATCCATAGCAAGAGGAATGGAACTTCTAGAGGCTTGAGCAACACGTTCTTGTTTGTTTCTGATGATGGCTTGGAGTGTTTCATCATCAAATTCCTCACTTCCTTCTGATGCAGAAGGAACATTAATGACTTTGTTCGGACTTGTCCTGGTACCTCTACCAGCAGTTATCTTAGTCTTCAGCAGAATGGGTGAAGACTTTGAAGTAGAGCCAGTAACAAAAGGCACTGAGGAACTTCATTGTTTAGGTTGAAATTTACTTCACTGCTTCTCTTATGGGGTTGAAGACTGTGGTTCTGTTGAAGGTTTTGCAACCGTTGCGACTTTCTGAGGCAATTGCTCTTTTGGCACAAAAGCTTTGGGTTTCTTCAGAAGAGTCTCCTTCTTAGGAACTGTGGTAGCACAGGCCTCAGCAGCTGAAGAAGTGGCAGCAGTGGCTGCTGCAACAGAATCCTCAATGAATTTCTTCACAGCTGCTTCTGCCTTTTTCTGCAACTTTGTCAAGTATTTTCCTTTCTCATCATGATAATCCTCAATAGTGGCTACACTTGAGGGATCAGTTGCTTGTTGATCACCATGTGGCGTCCTTTTGAAGGGTGGCTTGAGGGCGAACTTCTTTGCATATTTCGGAGTCACATATCTGTACTCGTTCCACTCCTTAGCCCACGTGCGCTCAATCTTTTGAAGCCTTATTTTGTGCTTCGCCATGGTCTCTTTACCATGTATTTCCTCATCAGGACTACAATAATCAATATATATTTCCTCAGGTATTTCAAAAGAAGTGTTCTGCTCCAGTTTCTTGCCACCTTTTTGTTTCCGGTCTTCCTCCATTTTCTTCAACTGAGGTTTTTGTTGAGGAATGTGAGCTCTTGATGATTTTGAACACACATGTAAAGTTTCTTCGAGACATGTTGCAAATGAGTTAAGTTGATGAGAAGCTAGAGATTCATCAGCTGACATTTTGTATGTGTGAACAGAGTATAGGTGCGAAGAATTTGGAGAGGTCATATGCGTTCTCAGATTTGAAGAAATTGATTTTTTTAAGTTTGAGGAATTTGACCAGTGAGTTGAGGAATTTGACTAAGCATTGTAATCTTGTTTTCCAGAGTTGTGCAGATTCGAGAATTTACACAATTGAGGAATCTCATGAAGAATTTTAGTGGCTTGGTGAAATTCATCAAGTGTTTGAGGCATGAGTGTATGGTTGATAGACTTGCAGAGGAAAAACAGATTTCGCGAATCTAAAGATAATTAAAAGATCAATAGAGGTTGTAAAATAGGATTTTATTTACTCTGTGCAAAGAACACGAAGAACCGGAGTAGTAAAGGGGGGAAGTTCCTCGGTTCTGATCTTTAGCGCCCTAACTTGGCAACTGAAAAGAGCTACGGCGGCGGCGGAAGACTATTTTCCGCAGTCGGCATGAGTCCGGCAACGCGAGGGCGAGGCAGCGAAGCTTTTCCTCACCGGTGACGAGGATACTAGCGGTGGCGCTAGGGTTGAGCTCGAGCGGAGAAGACGAGAGGACGAAGAGTTTTAACTGAGGGGGGTAAGGGCCTATTGATTTATGAGGTGAAAAATTGTTCGAGTCGAAACTTTCGGACCGAACTGCCTTTGCCCCTTCGTCTCCGCATGACACATGGTGCCAAACGACTGTAGCGGTGGAGTTCATGGTTATCCGATCCTGAGAAGTGGATCCGGTGACTGTGTAACGTTATAAAAACATTTTTTGAATTTTGAGAATTTTGTTGCAAAGTCCTCAGCTGACAAGGACTCGGTGAGGATTTTGAACATGTGTCAAGTGGAACGCATATGAAGAATTGAGAATAGACTGGGTTGAGCTTAGAATAGAGGGGAGTCGGATCCGATGACATTCACTTAGATGAAATATCAAATTGAAGACTGAGCTATAAGTGATTGCTGTTGAGGACTTGGAAATCTCATTCTATGTATATATATGTTGAAATGAAAATCATTAAACTTTTTGAAGAATTTGAAGATTTTGAAAATTTGAGGATTTTTGTGACACAGTGTCAGATTGATGAATTTCAACTTTGAAGAAAAACAGCTTGAAGAACTTCAAAGTTGGGTGGTGACGTGACCCACCGTATAAGACTGATGATTTCAGGCGCCGCGTACAATTGTCGTAGGGCCCTGAGTACCAAATTCTTCATTAATTTCGTCACACTAAGAGTGATGTTCTTCATTGATTGAAGAAAATCATTTCTTCGTGTGCTGCACATCTAAGTCATCAACTTTGCATAAGTGTTAGGATGTGTGCATGTTTTCACAAAATATTTGAAGATTCTAGGATATTTAGCTCACACCGCAACTTTCAAAACCTTCTCTCATCCAAGGGCTTAGTGAAAATATCTGCTAGTTGATCGTCAGTCTTCACAAGGTTGATGATGATATTTTTGGGGAACGTTGCATGGGAAACAAAAAAATTCCTCGCACACGAAAACCTATCATGGTGATGTCCATCTACGAGTGGAGATTAGATCTACGTACCCTTGTAGATCGCACAGCAGGAAGCATTAAGAAACGCGGTTGATGTAGTGGAACGTCATCACGTCCCTCGAACCGTCCCACGAACCGTCGCACGATCCCTCCCATGATCCGTTCCGATCTAGCGCCGAACGGACGGCACCTCCGCGTTCAGCACACGTACAACTCGAAGATGATCTCGGCCTTTCTGATCCAGCAAGCAAGACGGAGAAGTAGATGAGTTCTCCGACAGCGTGACGGTGCTTCGGTGGTGGTGATGATCTACTCCTGCAAGGCTCCACCCGAGCTCTGCACAAATCTGATCTAGAGGTAGAACTATGTGGTATAGGCTAGAGTTGCACGTGGCAAAGTTGTCCTAAACCACCACTACATATAGGAGGGAGGGTGAGGGGCTAGCCTTGAGGGACAAGGCCCTCAAGGTGCGCCGGCCGCTAGGAGGAGGAGGACTCCTCCTCCAATTCGATTTGCGAAGGAGGAGTCCTCCTCGTCCTTCCCACCTCCATCTTTCCTTTTTCTGTTTCTTTTCTTTTGGTATTTTATTTATGTGGCGCCATAGACCTCTTGGGCTGACTCCACCGGACCACTAAGGACTTGTGGCACCACCCTAGGGCCTTGCGCTCACTCCCGGGTGGGTGGGCCCCTCCCGGTGAACACCCGGAACCCATTCGTCACTCCCGGTACACTGCCGAAATTGCCCGAAACTTTCCGGTGACCAAACGAAACCATCCTATATATCAATATTCATTTCCGAACCATTCCGGAAACCCTCGTGACGTTGGTGATCTCATCTAGGACTCCGAACAACATTCGGTAACCACACATATAACTCAACTATACTAAAACATCATCGAACCTTAAGTGTGCAGACCCTGCGGGTTTGAGAACTATGTAGACATGACCTGAGGCACTCCTCGGTCAATATCTAATAGCCGGACCCGGATGCCCATATTGGATCCTACATATTCTCAAAAGATCTTATCGGTTGAACCTCAGTGTCAAGGATTCGTATAATCTCGTATGTCATTCCCTTTGTCCTTCGGTATGTTACTTGCCGAGATTCGATCGTTGGTATCTGCATACCTATTTCAATCTCGTTACCGGCAAGTCTCTTTAGTCGTTCCGTAATACAAGATCCCGTGACTTACACTTAGTCACATTGCTTGCAAGGTTTGTGTGTGATGTTGTATTACCGAGTGGGCCCGAGATACCTCTCTGTCACATGGAGTGACAATCCCAGTATTGATCCATACTAACTCAACGGACACCTTTGGAGATACCTGTAGAGCACCTTTATAGTCACCCAGTTATGTTGCGAAGTTTGATGCAGACAAGGTATTCCTCCGGTGTCAGTGAGTTATATGATCTCATGGTCACATGAATAAATACTTGACACGCAGAAAACAATAGCAATAAAACGACACGATCAATATGCTACATTCATAGTTTGGGTCTAGTCCATCACATGATTCTCCTAATGATGTGATCCAATTATCAAGTGACAACACTTGCATATAGTCAGAAAACCTTGCCTATCATTGATCAACTGGCTAGCCAACTAGAGGCTTGCTAGGGACATTGTTTTGTCTATGTATCCACACATGTATCTATGGTTTTTTGACAAGCATGTATCTATGTTTTCATTCAATACAACTATAGCATGGATAATAAACGATTATCTTGTAACAGGAAATATAATAATAACTATTTATCATTGCCTCTAGGGCATATTTCCAACAGATATTGCCCTTGACGACATGGTCCCGAAGAAAATGATGACGAATCTGGATGTGCTTAGTCTTTGAGTGTGTGTACTGGGTTGTAGGCGATCTTGATTGCACTCTCATTGTCGTAGTAGAGGGGCACATTGTTCATGTTGATGTCCTAGTCTCTGAGGGTTTGCTTCATCCATAGCAGTTGAGCACAGCAAGATCCAACAACAATGTACTCAGCTTCGGCACTTGAGAGAGAAACACAGTTCTGCTTCTTTGAGGACCAGCAGACTAATGATCTTCTGAGGAAATGGCATGTGCCTGATGTTGACTTGCGATCCAGATAGTCACCAGCATAATCAGAATCAGAATATCCAACGAGGTGAAGATTTGATCCCTTGGGGTACCACAATCCTAGTGTTGGTCTATGAGCTAAGTATCGAAGAATATGCTTCACGGCCTTATGGTGTGATTCCTTCGGTTTTGCTTGAAAACAAGCACACATGCAAACACGAAGCATTATATATGCCCTAGATGCACATAGGTACATTAAAGAGCCAATCGTAGAGCGATATACCTACTGATCGAAATATTTACCATTTTCGTCAGTGCAGAGGTGGTCGTTGTTAGGCAAAGGAATCTTGACGCTTTTGCATTCATGCATGTTGAATTTCCTCAAAACGTCCTTGAGGTATTTCTCCTGAGATATGAAGATGCCATTGTGTTGTTGATGAATCTGAAGACCTAGGAAGAGTTTCAGCTCCCCCATCATAGACATCTGATATTCTTCACTCATCATGTAAGCAAATTCATCACTGTAACGTTTGTCAGTACAACTAAAGATAATGTCGTCGACATATATTTGGCACACAAATAGTTCATTGTCATAAGATTTGTGAAAAGAGTAGGATCAAGTGAACCAGGTTTGAAGCCTTTCTTCATGAGGAATTCCTTCAATGTATCATACCACGCCCAAGGGGCTTGCTTGAGGCCATAGAGTTCCTTTTTGAGTCTGAAGACTTTGTCTGGATGCATCGGATCTTCAAAAACTGGGGGCTGAACAACATATACTTCTTCCTCAAGCTTACCATTGAGGAATGTACTTTTAACATCCATTTGATATAAAGTAATGTTATGATGATTAGCACAAACAAGTAGTATTCGAATAGCTTCAAGTCTAGCAATAGGTGCAAAAGTTTCATTGAAATCAATTCCTTCAACCTGTGTGTAGCCTTGGGCTACAAGCCGTGCCTTATTCCTCACCACTTGACCATCCTCATCTTACTTGTTTCAGTAAATCCACTTGGTGTCAATGATATTGTGCTTACGAGGATCTGGTTGTTTGACGAGTTCCCACACGTCATTTAGCTTGAACTGAAGAAGTTCATCTTGCATGGATTGAATCCACTCAAGTTCCCTGAAGGCTTCAGGAACTTTTGAGGGTTCTGTGATAGACACAAAAGAGGAATGCCCACAAAATTTAACTAAATGTCAAGCTTTTGAGCGAGTGAGAGGACCTGGTGCATTGATGTCATCGAGGATTTTGTCAAGTTCCACTTCATTTGCAATCCTTGGATGGGCTCGTTGAAGACTTTGGTTGGGCTGAGGTATTTGATCTGGAGCAATTTCCTCAGGTCCACCTGCTTGTATTTCATCAGTGTTGGGGACGATTTCTTCAGCAATTTCCTCAGTAGGAATGATATCATCAATGGCTTTGAGCTTGATTGCTTCCTCAGGAGGTAATTTATCTGGCACGCGAGGTAATTGCTCTCTTTGCGAGCCATTAGTTGCATCGAACCGCACATCTATAGTTTCAGCAACCTTGTTGTGATAGGTGTTGCAGACTCTGTAGGTGTGCGAGTCCTTTCCGTAACCAAGCATAAAACCCTCATGTGCTTTATGTGCGAACTTTGAGCTATGGTGAGGATCTCTAATCCAGCATCTTGCACCGAAGACTTTGAAATAACTTACATTGGGTTTCTTGTCAATGAGGAGTTCATATCAGGTTTTGTTAAGGAATTTGTGAAGATATACCCTGTTGATGATGTGTTAAGTAGTGTTGATTGCTGCAGGCCAGAAACGACGAGGAGTCTCATATTAATCAAGCATAGTCCATGCCATTTCAACCAGAGTCATGTTCTCGCGTTCTACGACGCCATTCTGCTGAGGAGTATAAGGAGCAGATAATTTGTGAGTAATACCAAGTTCATCAAGATAATCATCAAGACCAGTGTTTTCGAATTTTGTCCCATTGTCACTCCTGATGTGTTTGATCTTGACGCCGAAGTTCATTGAGGCCCTTGAGGAAAATCGTTTCAAGACTTCCTGCACTTCAGTTTTATACAGAATGATATGTACCCAAGTATAGCGAGAATAGTCATCAACGATGACAAAGACATATAAAGATGTTGCATTGGTTAGAGTGGCATAATGAGTAGGTACAAACAGATCTATGTGAAGCAATTCAAACGGACGAGTGGTAGTCACGATAGTCTTCGAGGGGTGCTTGGATCTGGTCATTTTTTCAGACTCACAAGCACCGTAGAGATGGTCCTTGAGGAATTTGACTGATTTGATGCCAATGACATGCTTCTTCTTTGCCAGTGTGTGCAAATTTCTCATGCCTGCATGATCCAGACGTCGATGCCATAGCCAGCCTTGTGAGGTTTTTGCTAGTAAGCATGTGGCTGGTTGAGGACCTGTGGAAAAAATCAACAATGTACAAATCTCCTCTCCTAAAGCCTTTGAAGACTTTGGATTTGTCAGATTCCATGATGACTACACATCTGTATTTTCCAAAGATAGCAACCATATCAAGATCACAAAGCATTGAGACTGACATGAGGTTAAACCCAAGGGATTCGACAAGCATGACTTTGTCCATGTGCCTGTCCTTGGAAATAGCCACTTTGCCAAGTCCCAATACCTTTCTTTTACCTTTATCAGCATAAGTGATTTGCTTTAGTGGTGATGGAGTCAGTGGCATATTCATCAACAAGCTTTTATCACCAGTCATGTGGTTTGTGCAACCACTGTCAAGAACCCACTCTGTATTCTTGGGTTTGTCATCCTGCAGATGAATAGTACATCTTACCATCTCATATTCTTCAGACTTGAAGAATAAGATTTCAATTTCATCAGATAGGAATTTCATCATACACAAAAAATTTGAGGACGTGTGAAATGTTATCATTTCATCAATTTTAGCTTGTGTCCAATCAAGCAATTTCCTCAGGTCTCCAATAAATTCTTCAGATCACGACTTTCATCTCGAGACCTGACGTGCAGAAGTGATATGCTCGGGAGAGTACGTGCAGGACGAACAAGAACCATTCCAAGCTGAGGATCTCACACGCAAGATGATATGACCTTGATTCCATCTCTAGACTTGTTATGCTAGATTACGTTCCCTTGTCATATGCTCGCTGCCTCCTATTGATATATTTGCCTCTTGATTTTCCATGAAACCAAACACTTATCCCTTCCTAGCAAACTTGAATGGCTAAGTAGGCTTTGCTCAGCTACTAATGTTAGCGTTGCTAGATGCAGGTGCTTTGTCTCATGTGACAACATGAGCTTGATATCATTATCTTAAATTCTGTTATTTAATTTAATGCACCTATATACTTGGTAAATAACGGAAGGCCTAGCCTTTTTCCGGGTGCTTTGTTCCGTTATTGCCTCCATAGTTACCGGCTACCGGTGTTTGATTCCATATTGATCGCTTCTAACACGTTCGGGGTTGTTATGGGGACCCCCTCGATAAATTGCGTAATGTTAAGACTTGTCCGGCAGGACCCAACATTGGTGTTAATTTGCTAATCACTTAATAATAATCTGCATAGGGAATGATCACCCCGAGGATCTTTAATCAACAACCCGGGCCAGTGCTCCTCATGAGTGTTGGTCCAAAATGGACAGACTGCGGGGGCCACCACAGGGAAACTTGAGGTTTGGCTCCTGTAGGCTTTTCCATCCGTCGTGTCCTGAGACTGAGATATGCGGCTCTTATCGGGGTAGTCGACACGACGGGAGGTCCTGCTAGTCTTGTCTTACCTTAGCGATATATCTTGCGTATAGGAATCCAGGTGCAGCTTTGGTTCTCCCCAGAGTTTAGGTTTTCCTCTAAGGAATCCGACGAGATCACGAGATTCGTGATAGTGGATTACTTTGCGGCCCGTGTACGTTTGTGATGGACTAGTTGGAGCACCCCTGCAGGGTTTAATCTTTCAGAAAGCCGTGCCCGCGGTTATGTGGCAACTTGGAATATTTTGTTAACATCCGGTATTAGATAACTTAAACATAAGCTAATAAAATTGCCAACTGTGTGCGTAACCGTGACTGTCCCCTCGGAGATCTCTCTTCGATTTGGAACACGGTGGGCTTATGATTGACGTAGGTAGATGTTTAGGATCACTTAGTGATCAAGTATTATCGACCGCTAGTATAGACCACCTTCATAAATCTTCTACGTAAGTTAGCCACCAAATCAAGCTTAGGATGCTGCAACCGTAAACACTCTACCCTATCCAACCTAATAACTTGACTAGTTCTGGCACCAAGGTCTTAGATTGCTGAGTCCCCGTGACTCCGTGATTCCTCCACAATACCAACAGGTTCAGGTACCCCAGAGACAGGTGATCCCGATGGCACGCAGCTGGCGTGGCAGTACGATGAGGAGACCGACCGCCTGTATGTGAACTATCCAGAAGATTGAGGCGTGGTCGTGATCGTGGGCCAGCAGGCAGGGTAGCATAGCCATTTCCATTGTTTTGTAGTCCGTAGCGGAACTACTTTGATTGTATGTGTGATGTACTCTGATATATGTATGAGAAGGCAATTGAACCCCTGATTGTCTATCTGTATTATTATGTATGTGTTGTGATACCTTGTTTGCGAGACGCTTAGATGCGCTCCTTTCCAATTCGTGGCCTCGATCCCCAGATCGGAAAGGACCGCATCTTGGTCATTACAGCCCTGCTTTGGATGGTCGATGTGCTTTCGAACTTTAGGCCGAAGGTGGATAACTCCAACGCCCACTCCATCATCCTGCCGGTTGCATCGGGGTTTCGCAAAACCCTTTGTAGCGAAAAGCGAGTGCCGACAATGATCTCGTGTGCTTGGAAGTACAGGCGCAGCTTCCTCGAGGCCATGAGGAGGCCGAAAAGCAATTTCTGCACTCCGGAGTATCTCGTTCTAGCCCCTGCAAGAGGGAGCTGACGAAATAGACTCGGCTCTGCATCAACTTCTTCTTCTGCACTGGCCCGCTTGCTGGCGTGGGTTTCTCTTGCGGGTGTGTGCTTCCTCACATGATGGTGTCACCTTTGTCGATGTATCTTCGTCGTCTTCCCTCTGCACCACCAGGGCAGTGCTGACCACTTGGTTGGTTGCCGCTATACACAAGAGCAGTGGCTATTGTGGTCTACGCGCTACCAGGATCGGCCCGGAGAAAAGGTATTTCTTCAGGTCTTGTAGCGCCACTTCCGCCCGGGTGGTCCATTCCATTGGCCTTGCTTTCTTCAAGATTTTGAATAATGACAGGGCACGTTCGGCAGGCTTGGAAATGAACCTGCTAAGGGCAGCTACACGGCCGGCTAGGCGTCTCACATCCTTGACGCGCTTCGGTGCGTCGCTTTGCTCGATGGCCTTGATCTTGTTGGGGTTATCTTTGATCTCGCGTTGGGACACAAAGAACCCGAAAAGTTTTCCATATGGGACACCGAAGACACACTTTTCGGGATTGAGCTTGAGGTTGATCTTGGGCAGGTTGGAAAATGTCTCTTCCAGATCTTGCACGAGTGTTGATTCGTCATTGGTCTTGAACACTATGTCATCCATGTAGGCTTCCAGATTCATGTGGAGCTATGGCTCAAAACCAATTTGGATCACTCTTGCAAAGGTGGAAC